>NC_090937.1:1311971902-1312285051 GCF_040938575.1 Ambystoma mexicanum | reverse complement strand
AGGAGCATTTATATTGTCAGGCAATGACATGAACACTCAAGGATTCTCTGGGGCTCGGGAAGTGGTTCCTTTTACTGACATCTCACTTTCTATAGGAGATCACGATCTATAACTGCCTTTACTTTACTCTTGACAGACACCTGTAAACATACTGGGATGAGATGTTACGAACAGACTGAACATGACCATTTCATTCACACAGAAGGGAATAGTGTGCACCACACCAGGAATACACATGCTCAAAGTAAGACAGATTGTCCAAGCATATTGTGGCCGCACAGTACACAAGGGGGTGCCAGTGGATGCAGAAATGTTCCAGTACGGAACAGACATTGCCATTGCATGGCTTCCAGGAATTGCAGGAAAGATGTGGCGAGTTCCAACGAATACCTATTTAGGCCTGAGCTACCAAAGGACGAGGAAGAGGGAACCATAGTGCCAATAGAAATAGAGGCAGTGGTTGCTAGACGATTGGATAGCAGTGTACAGGATGGATGACGGGACGGGCATGGAGAGCAGTGATCGCAGTGGCAGAAGGGTGCAGGTTAACCATAGTGACAGACTAAGAGCTTTTCAGGGAAGAAAGACTAGAAATAGAGATTGTGTTAGAAATTAATGTGACTTATTGGCTACAAATACACTACAGGGAAGGGAAATAACACAGAGAATGGCAATGGCGCTCGAGGTGCCACCACCCTTCTGGGCGGAGGATATGGCCAAAGTACCCTGCACGCTATGGACCACAAGTTCATATTACGTGGGTCACATTAAGAGCATAGGGGGAGTGAAGATCAAGCTGAAGTCAGGAGCAATTTTACCAAGAGTAAAGCAGTGCCCCCTACTAAAGAAGCAGATCAGGGCATTTATGAGACAATCACAGCCCTGATTAAGAGAGGCATCCGTGTACCATCAGAGTCCCCATTGAATACTGTGGTGTATCCTGTGAGGAAAGCGAAGGGGGGGGGGTAAGACCTCTTAACCACATTGTAGAAGCAGAATATCCTTTAGCTGCAAACCCACCAACACTTGTGTGCAGCCTTCCAGCGGAAGCTGCCTGCTTCACGGTCATGGATTTGAAGAATTAATTCTTCTCCATACCACTACACCCAGACTCACAAGACTTGACCAGCTTTGTATATAGAAACCAGAAGTGGAAACATACTCGGCTCCCACAAGCGTACTGCAAGTCACCATCTATCTTTAACAGAGTGATACATCTATCTTTAACAGAGTGATACAGATGGACTTAAGCAACATACAGATGGAGAGCACAGTTTTACAGTACGTAGATGACATTTTGATTTGCAGCACAACAGAATATCAGTGTAGGAAAGACTCAGTACACATGCTGACTGTGTTAGCTGAAAAGGGGTACAAGGTGGACAAAGCCAAGTTAAGGTACTGTCAGAAAGAGGTGCTATACATTGGACAGACTATATGATATGGCATTTATAACGCGCCATACATAAGTGTTTCAAAATGGCCGAAAGATCACCTTAGAAAGAGCAGAGACAATACGCAAAACACCTTGGCCCACAACAGTGAGGGAAATGCAATAGTTCTTAGGGTTATGCAACTATTGCAGAGCATGGGTCTTTGACTACAGCACATTCACAAGGCCACTACTGGGCACCCTGAAGGAAGCACAGAAAGGAAACAAGGCACTGACATGGACCACAGAGATGATTGAGGCATTCGACGAACTGAAGGAAGCAATAAGCACAGCACAAGTGCTAGGGATCCCACACTAAAAAAAAAAAGGAATTATTCCAGTTTTCTCACACTGACAGTGTACTGATAAAGACACTACTGACACAAAAGACAAGCACGGCAAAAGTTTGCTACAGTGGGAAAAATCGACCCAGTAATGAGAGGACACTTCAGTGCAAACGAGCTTTGGCAGCTGCCGCATTTACATTGGAGAAGTCAGCAGCAATAACCATGGGGTGCAGTGTTAGGTAAGATTTGCACAGAACTGGTAAATCTTCCTGACCTGGGTCCACCACAGACCTTTTTGCTTTTTAGCAGGATATTTTTCCTTAATACCTCAGTGAGTGGGAACCTTTTTCCAAACTCACATAATCTTTAACTCTTTTTATGGGTGTCATTTTTAAGACTCTCCATGGTGTCTCCACGACAAGGAATCCATTGACTGGGTATTTGGCTGCAGACCCGGAGGTTCCCCTGCTGCAAAAATCTTCTTCAATGCTGAGGTACTGTGTTGGCTTGGGTATGTACTTACCTTAAGCTTGTTAGGATTTCTGTGTAGCTGTGTGGTGTTTTCTGTGATGGGGAGGCCTCTCATTCAGTGCACCCAGTCCCACTGCTAGAATCCTGCTAGGGTGTCTTCTGCGAAGCCCCTGGACCCTCTTTTAACTCTAAAGTAAAGTACTCACCTGTTTGCCCAGTTTTCCTAAGGAACTCTGACTTTTGCTACTAAAGAACCTATTCTGACACCGACACTGCCTGTAGGTCACTAGTCCTAGTGCCCTCGCCCCTTCTGCCACTTAGAACACTCATGCTCCAAGAATAAGGGAAAGACTTTGAAAGGATTGGGCATTTTGCTTAGAAAAGAAGATAAGTGTTTAAAAGTAACTTACTTGTAAAGAGTTGGTTGGTAACTGTAATTCTAAGAGTGAACAGTTACAAAAGTTCTTACTCATCTTGATTCTGTGATGCACTATTCTTAAAAGTATGGTTAACATCTTTTCTTTCCTTAGAAACTGTTTTGCCATTCTAATAGAAAGTAGATTTGAAGGTATTTTACTCTCCTGTGATTAGGTTGTGCCTCTTCCTAAAAGTAAAATGTTGGTTTGACCAGATTAGTCCTTTGAGAATAATTGTATGAGTGTTTCCCAACTGGGTCTTGCTTCCCCTGACATGCTGCTAGCCTGTCATCAGAATAAGTCTGTATTAGGTTGTTGCCTACCTAGAATAACTATTCAGTAAAGTGTAACATTGGGTTTTACTTATCCCTTCATTGTAAGGTTAAAAAAGTATATGGGCTTGACTTACCTTGTGTTAGCTGTGTGCCATCCAAAAATAAGTTACAAGAGTTACTGCTTATCTCAATTTAGGGTGCCCTGATTTCAAAGCACCTGTAATTGTACATTACATCCTTAGGTTTTACTCACCTAGTATAAATGTGTGTCATCACAAAAGCAGTTATAGGTTTTTACTGCACCTAGAAAAAGTGTTTCACTATTCACCAAAAATATACTGTCCAGTTGACTGATTACGTGATTTGTACTGAGAATCATTATACAACTCGAAGGGTCGACTGCCCTTGCATTACTGAATGTAACTGTAAAAAGTAACCATTGGTTTTTACTCCTCAAGAATAGGCTTGACCTTTACTGAAGGTGGATGAAAAGGTTTGGACTTCCCTAGAACTACCGTTAGGTATTTCAAATAAGGTCTATACTTGGGTCTGTGTACTTTCAAGTACAGTGTTTTGTTTTTATACTGTGATTTCATATAATGTTTTAGTATTTACTTACCCCTAGATTTATCTGGGCCTACCTGTATTTAAATAAATCCTTTATTTTTACATACATAGTGTTTGTTTCTCTTTGGATCATTTGTATGACAATTTCATTTGTACTGATTCTACAGCCCTCTCTCCCTCTTAAAATACGCCTGGCTGCACTGTCTACGCTACCATGAACTCAAGTGGTACAGCCTTATACTAAGAGTGGCGTCTTGTACTGCCTCAGTTGACTGGTTTCACTAAGCCCTTAGTTGGACTTCAGAACAACTGTCCTAACGTGCACGAACACTCTTTACATGGAGCACGCCCTCTTTGCGAGCCCAGCCAACTGACCCACCGGGCTGAGGCTGCCTACAGGACATCACTGCTCTCTTGCACTTTTCCAGCTTATTTCCACCAACTCACCCCCCCTTCCCTTTTTCAGAGCCACCAGAGCACCTAGGAACCAATCCTGTGGTGATAGTGCGTGGTACAAATATACTTTAACATTAACTACACAAAGAGGGTACGAGGTGATACTATCGAATTTAGGACTGAAGATAAGATGCAGAATTGACAACCCAACAACATTTCTAGCAGATGCCCTACAGGTAGGATACTAGGCACACAACTGTATAGCAAACAGAGATGTTCAGTGACACTCGCAAGGTAGAGGAGAATGCACTTCAGGGGGGGGGGGGGGGAGACGTGCTTTACATTGACAAGTCTTCAACAATTTACCAAACTGATGGGGTCAGGCATACAGCACCTGCAGTTATAAGACTGAAGGAAGACGGGACAAGTGAAGTGGTAGCCAGTGCGCGACTATCATCCCATCACTCAGCACAAACAGCAGATCTAGTGGCCCTAATACTAGCATTGGAACACAGCATAGAGAAAGAGTTGACAATGTGTTCCGAATGCGACGTCCACACTACACTCTGGACTGTCACAATGGCTCAGGAGAGGCTTCAGAAGGGCGGACGGGACTCCAGTACAACATTCACTTTTACTGGACAGACTGATTGAAGTAATTGCTTATCCAAGACAGATACCAATAGTGAAGTGCCAAGCACAGACCAAAGGGGAAGATCCCATTTCAAGGGGAAATGAAGCAGAAGACTGAGGCAAAATGCGCAGCATATTTTGGGGAGTCATGGGAACTAGGAGGAGCTTCAAATGCATGAGAGTGCACCAGGAATATGGTACTTAAGGAGGGGTACAACGTACTGCCAGAAGCGCACATCATGGAGTTGCAGGGAGCTGCACCCAAGGAAGAGAATGAATTGTGGACAAGGAGGGGATGCACAATGTCTCAGAGAGATGCCCTATGGCGGCAGGATAACACAGGGAAGGTGGCGTTGCCACTAGCATTAATGAACGCTGCATTGACACATTGCACTATCCAACACACACAGGGAAGGAGGTCATTGCTACATGTATTGGAGAAACATGGTTCTGTTCTAATTAGGCAGAACACGTGACTGAATTTGTGAGCAATTGTTTGATTTGCGAGCAGTTTACAGTAGGGCATACTCCGAGTTGTGAGACGTGCCATACCGAGGCCAGCAGGCCCATTCCATCATTTACATGTGGATTATGTAGACATGATCCAAGTTTGCCAAGGGTACCGCTACATGATAGTGGTTGTATGCCCATTCTCCAGGTGGATTGAGGCAGGCCCCTGTTCGCATGCTGACGCCCTTGGAGCGGCTAGGCTCCTGGTCAGGTAAGTGTTCCCAAGATGGGGCATGCGAGGTCCTGCGGTCTGACAATGGCCCTCACTTTGCATTGAAATTTTCCAGCACATAACAGCAGTAGGCATTCAACACAAGTTCACCTGTGCCTACCACCTGCGAGCAAATGGGGTGTGTTAACGCCTGAATGGCCTCCTGAAGGAGTGCATAGCCAAGACACAGCAGATCAAAAAAAAGAATTGGCTGCACTGCTTACCACTCTCACTGTTTGCATTGTGCAATTAGCCTGGGTGAGGCCCCATGAGGGGGTGACGGGATGGCACATGCATCTCCCCCTGGCTCCTCCCACAAGATGACTGAAGTACTGTGAAAATAGTGCAGATGTGTTAGGGCAAGAGATGCATGGCTATGTTAGTTCTTTGGTAGCTAGCGCTTCTTTTATCTCTCGCCAGATACGACACTGGGGAGGCCCAGAAGACAGCGAAGAGAGCAACTGCGACAGCTCACCACAAGACTCTGGATTTTAAAACACTGAGTGTGAGGGATATTGTCCTCCTGAGGAACTTCGTCCGACGTTGGAATGCGCCAGGGTTCAGGGGCCCGCACGTCATGGAGAAAGTGGTCGACCGTGCTGTCAAACTCGAGGGGAAGCAGGTCGGGAACCACTTGGCTGACGTCAAGCCGTGCAAAGCAGCGGCCTCGCCTGGCAACAAGGTCACCTTGACCAACAGGGCCAACTTTTCTTACTTAGGAGAACTACAAGTGCGTTCTGAACTTACACGACCAGGAGGGGGACATACAATGGTCACCGTACTCCTTGTGGACATATATTAGGGCACACTGTCATTTTTCTTTTCTACACATAACCAATGTGAAAGCCGATGTAATTATTGAGGATTGTCCATGTTGCCTTCTGACCATCACCCAGATACTTTCAAAAACCAATTTGTCCATACAGACCCAGCAGATTCCGAGCCTGATCCCCCAGAATGTACTATCTTGCCTTTATAGAGTATTTGGCCCAAACATACCCACAGCTTGAGCACAGTGATCCCCCCAGTTCTTGCCACGCTGAGAGACCGATCTGTAACATAATTGTGGGAAGAAGTGTTTGCATTTGCAGTAAGCAATTATTTGGTCCGCAGGGCTTAAGAACACTTACAATACTAACAGAGTAACAGCAGGCCACTAGATCTTCAAGCTGCAAGGACAGAGCAGCGTGTAACATATTAATAAATGTGATGGCCCCGTTGGTCTTACTTATTCCTAGCACTGTTATTATATACGTATTGTGGAAGATTACTTGTGTTGCTAGAGCTACTGATGTACCCTCTACTAGCATTCCCCAAACCCGAGCAGGTGGAACAACCATGTCAGGTGGACAGAAGAACACTGCTGATAACCTAAGGAGAGGTAAGTGCAGTGTTGACACAGACATGAAGGGGGTAGACATGCATCTCACCGACACTGCTCGAGTTTCTAATAATATGTGGTACAAACACATAACCAACGTAGGAAAGGAAACCACTGGGGAGAGCCGTTATATTTGCTCCTTAATCCCCTATGCAATGAGTACATCCAGAACATTCATAACTGAAAAACCATCAGCAAGAGCACACTGCCTAATGTATCTCTCGATGATGACAACTCGAGGAAGCTTTCAAGGGAAAACAGTGAGATGGACGTCTAAAGCAATGTTCCCCTATGAAGATAGTTGCATAAAGACATTAGACATGAACAATTATTGGCAGGAAGATGAAGCTATACAGTACATAATTGATGGACCTGACAGGAGAACCAAAGACTATTAACTTGAAGGAACCGCCACGTCCATGGACAAGAGTGAAGGAGACAGGAGGAGAGTCAGGTTGCTGGGAAAGAACAGATATTAGTGTATGGCCAAGTGTACACAGAAGATGGATGGAAGGATGGAGTGGTGGTAAGCAAAGCACTGACACTTGAACAGTCTCCGGTGAACAAGGTACAGGAGAAAAACGACAAGTGCCTGAAGGAATGGGAGGCGAGTGAAAGCTACCGACACGGGTGGAAAATGAAGCTGGTCCAATGCCAATAATACCTATTAAGACACCAGAATTGTGCTACCAGAACAATGGCGAAGTTGAAGTTGGTGTGAATGTTGGATACAGAAACATTGAACAACACGCAACTATGAAAGCAGGAACAGCAGTACTGATTAAGCACTACTGGGCGTGCAGATCAAAGGCTTACAAGAATCTGCCAACCGACAGGGTAGGAGTTTGCTCGCTGGTACACATCAACATGTCATCCCTAGTTGTGCCCCGCAAGGACGTGAAGCTCGATGAGTTTCCAAAGACTGACAATAACAAAAGAAAGAAGAGAGCGATTGAGGTGGCACCAACAGCCAAGGTAGAGGAGTTAGCAGAGTAAAGAGAGCACTAGATGAAATTCCAGCAGAAAACAGGATGTTCTGCAGGACGCAAATGTTCTTTGCATCAATAATACCTTCTGTACAAACGTACACAAAAGTGAAGTGGTTACAGATCACCCGCTGGGAGCTGGTGACGATCAATTCCACAGTGAATGGGTTCAACGTAATAAAAGAAGAGCTCCGAGCAATAAGGTTGGTGGTGCGCCATAATAGATGTGTTCTAGAACTCCTCACAGCTATGGAAGGAGGAGTTTGTGCAAAGATAGGGAGTTCCTGTTGCACATTCATACCTGCCAACGATGAAGATAACAGGACACTATCAGATGCATTGGCACAGCTGGCACGGATGCATGCCAAAATGAAAGCAGCAGCAAGGGAAACAGGAAAGGACCAGAGCTGGATAGTGTACATGTGGTCATGGATGCCATCATGGCTGCAAGATGGACTAAAAGTGATAATGGCAGCACTTGTGCTGGCAGCAACATCAATGTGTGGGATTAAAATAAGATGCTCCACCTATCACCTCCCTCCATCTCTTCCTGGCTCTCCCTCTGGCCCTTCTGCAGCCACCCCTCCTCCCTCCTTCTCTGCCTTTCCCCTTTTTTCTGCTGACGAGGTTTCCAGACAAGTCCGATCTATGAAAGTCTTGTCTAAACAGGTTTACCCCTGCTCCTCCAAAACCATCAAGGACCACATCGACTCCCTGGCTCCTGCAACCACTCCTTCGCCTCTGGAGTCTTCCCATCCCCCCTTAAGCACTCCCTTGTGCATCCTCTTCTTAAGAAACCCTCTTCCGACCCCGCCTGCCCGGCTAACTATCGCCCAATCTCCATCACTCCCTTCCTGGGCAAGCTCCTGGAGAAACTGGCCATCTCCCAGCTCAACCTCCATGCTGAATCTGTCGGTAGTCTTCATGACCATCAATCTGGCTTCAGAGCTGCCAGAAGCACGGAAACTGCTCTCCTGAACATCCGTGAGGACCTGCTCTCGAACCTCGACTCCAACACTCTGTGTGTTCTCATTCTGCTCGATCTCTCTTCTGCCTTTGACACTGTCAACCATGCCATCCTGCTCAACCGCCTCCGTGATAACCTGGGTATCACTGGTCAGGCTCTGGCGTGGCTGACCTCTTTCCTTTCCAATCGACCCTCCCAGGTCCAACTGGGGTCCTTCCTCTCTGACATCTTCTTCTGTACCTGTGGTGTCCTCCAGGGATCTAATCTCTCTCCCTGGCTGTTCAACCAGTATCTGGCACTCCTTGCCCACCGCATCGCCACTCTCTGCCCCAACTTTCAGTGCTATGCGGACGATATGCAGCTCATTTTCAGGCTACCCTCGGCCGCCTCCTATCCTTCCCTCATCTCCGATTGTGTCTGCTATCCAGGAATGGTGTGCCGCCAATGACCTCTGCCTTAATGCCAGTAAGATTGAGATTCTACTCATGGGCACACCCACTTCCTCCTTCCCTGCAGCGCTCTGGCCAGCCTCTCTTGGCCCGCTTCCTGCTCCTACTTGCAAGGCAAAAAACCTTGGGGTCATCTTCGACTCCACACTCTCCTTCTCTCCTCATATAACTGACGTCTCTAAGAAATCTCACTACCAGCTGCACCTCCTCAGAGGTATTCTTCCCTTCCTCTCCTTCCCCACAGTCTCCAGAGCCCTGATTCTCTCGAAGCTGGACTACTGTAACAGCCTCTATCTTAATCTGACTGCCTCTACTCTCCGCCCTCTGCAACTCATCCAGAACAGGACTGCGAGACTTGTCCTTGGCCTCAAGCCCAGGGACCGTATCTCTCAAGGACTGAAATCTCTACACTGGTTCCCTGTGGCTGCGAGGATTAAGTTCAAAACCCTCTGCATTGTCCACAAGGCCTTCTGGGGCCTGGGGCCTAAGTACCTTCAACTCTCTCTTCCTAAATATCTTCCTTCCCGAGCCCTTCGCTCATCTGTCTCCAACTCCCTCAGGGTCAGCCGCTTCTCGAAGCAACGAGCTGGGGGTAGATCTCTCTCTCTGCGGCAGGGGCCTCCCTCTGGAACAGCCTTCCTGCCTCCCTGAAACTTGAGGAGAACCATCTTCGGTTCCGGAAGCACCTCAAAACCTCCTCTTTGCTTCTGCTTTCTCTCTCCCTCTCCCCTGCTAATTCTTCATTGAAACTGCACTGAACCTGCACCTGGGCCACTCTCACCGACCTCGGTCCTTGGCCCAGCGACTCTCCACTTGCACTGCCTCCCTGGCAACCCCTGCACTGCGGGACTGTCTCTGCATCCCTTACAGCTCCCCCTCCCAGAACTTGTCTGCACTTACCTTGCACTTGCCACCAGCTGGCCCCATTTATTATTTATTATTTTTTATTCTACTTACCCTGTTCAGCACTTCCCCCTCTCCCCTTCCCCTTGCACTTTTTCCCTTCCCCCTAACCCTGCACTTGCGCGATCTGAATGACACCTGGCCTAGTAGGATCGTTGTCTGTCTTTCCCCCCTCCCCGCCTTGTCGCGCCTTGAAACACTTGTGTATAGGCGTGTTACAAATGCCATATCATATCATGCCAAGGTGCATGAAAACAGCGGAGGAAGCCATCGGAATGCAGGTCCTGATGGATGTGAATATAGGAGGAGCAAAGGATGAGATTGTGGAAGAAAGGAACAAAATAAGGGAAAGGACTGCACATTGCGAACTGTTCCCACTTGGAGCTATAAAGCTGGACAACCCATTTGATGCAAAGTACTATGAAGGGTGGGTTTGGTGTAACCCGGAAGGAGTGTGCTGTTACATGAACTGGCTGTGCGGTGACCACACAAACTACTATGGGCTCCTCGGAGGAATAACGAAGATATGGCAGCAGAGAGCAAAAGGACTGTCGTTTACTAGTTTATTTGCATGGTGCTCCAAGCCCATAGGCATCCATCTGCAATTTCTTACACAGAATGTTACAGCTGGATGAGCAGAATATTTACAGAATTTACACGATTACCAGTGTACATTACTTCACACAGGTTGTAACGAGAAGACAGTACAAGTATGTGGTCGAAAGATCAACCAGATGGGGGACTGAAGAGGGATGGGTGGTGGGATGGGGAATCCTGCTACCACCCACCCCCTTCCTACTAAATTCATGACAAGGAAGGAGGCCAGGAAACACTGCAATCACCCATTCTATTTCGAACAATCTTAATGGACCTACAATTGACAAGTACGTTGAGAGGTATCCCCTCAGCCAGCCATACCAACCCAGGGACATACAGATATAGCCAAGCATGGATGAAGAGCCACAGGCCATGATCAGAGACACCTGTATGGACAGCTTGGACTAAAACATCAAGAAGCCATGTTGCGGATGTCTGTCATGACCACAGCCTCCAAGGAGTCAGGTTTAGCCCAACTGCCTCGGAAGCTGGGTCACAACTTCATTTTCAGGCACCCATCGGCTCCCATAGGGGCCTTATGGACCTTGTCCTGGCGCCAGTGGCGCCAGGCTCATAAGGGGACCCAGTCCCGGCACAGGACGTGCCGGGCTCATGATGTAAGGAATGGTGCTTGGGTGGACCTACCGGCTGCAGACCATGCTGCTCACTCGCCTGCAGGATGAAATCCTCATCCATCCATGGCTGGAACTACTTTACCTTCTGGGTGTGGCCAGCACCACTCCCTGGGACTGGATACTGGAACTATTCTGGAAGCTGGGACTTCTTACCTGGGCGAGGCTGCTGTGGAAGGAGACACCTAAGCACTCCAGTAGGACTATTTAAACCACGCCCGATCAGAGCAACGTGCTTCGCGTTATTCTGCAATAGCAGCAAGACGCTCACCGTGTCAGCTCCAGAGAATCTTCAACTTCTGCATCTAGGAAAGAGAAATCCGTAATCTTTGTCTTCTGCAGCATCTGAGAAGGGAAAAGAACACCAGGTTTGCACGAGATAACAACCAGCGCAGCACTTACCCAATCCATCGGTGCATCTCAAGCCACGGGCTGCAGCTTTCCATTTTTCGGCACCCTGTGGAAGCAAGGACATTGGTTAGTAACCATCGTGAAACTTTCCCTACCTGCGCTGCATTCTTCTCGCCTCCACCGACGCTGCTACTCGCATCTGCAAAACAAAAGGACATCATTAAGAAATACAAAACTCCATCCATACGCACGTGTTTTGGGCAGCTCTCATCTTTCTCACTCCTCGGCGCATTCCTCGACATCTATTTTTCTACCCAGCTGCTTCTGCAACCTGAAAAAGGAAAAGAGACATTAAGAAGTGCTTTAAACTTCGAATTGACATTTTCTACTTACTTGCCTGCAATACCTTCGCCTTTCCATCGCTCTCCATTCAAGCAACCGCCGTTCGTGCTGCTAACGACGGCCTAGCTCCAAATCTTCATCCTCTGCAACCAAGAGGCTGGACAATTAACCAGTGAAGTAACTGGCTTCGGTGCCCCTGCACCGACGCAGGATGGAGAGCTCCGCTTTCACCTATATAAGGTGAGCACATTTAGCCTACGAACTACGTGGGGAGTACCAGGAAGGGGAGTCAGCTTGCCCAGTCAGGCTTATATATCCTATTAACCCCTTGCTCTCCCAATTGCAGACACCTCACCCTTCAGATCAAGATCTCAGTGAGGAGAGGGCCTTTCCAGGGTGGCATTCAAGGCCTGCGCGTGACCCTAGAAGACTCAGAGAACCCCCAGCCAGACCTGCGCCTCCGAGGGATTCAGGTGAGCGTTACAATGTCGTTAGAGGACACACTCTAATACATGAAGAACATGAGCGTACAGTTCTCTAGTTAGAGGACAGATACATAGACATACTTTCATTGCTTTTATTATTTTTGCCATTAGCCAAATGCAGCAACGCAGAAACCGCAAGGCGCAAGAGATCCTGAGCAGAGCTTGCAGATGCTTACACGCGAATAACCCTATGGAGGAGCACCTATGGAACCTGACAGAGCCAACCGTGACTAACCTACATAAATGTAGTACAGCATGGACACTATAGAAACCACATTATAAGGTTTAGAAAAAGTACAGCAGGCCTCAGGCCTCTGAGCAAGAAACGAGCTGAGCCAATTCAGGCTGGACAGAGAACAAGACGTGTGGGACAGGACCCGCAGCCAAAATCCTCATAGTTCAGAGCTGCACAGCTCAAACTCGGTCTCTGAAAACGTGACGCGGCCGAAGCAGACAATGGACAGCGATCGGTGGTGGGAAAGGAGAGCTGGTGTCAGGCAGCCAGACACGGACTGCAACAGCAACAAGTATGCAAGAGTATGCAACAATATGTAACACGTGTAGCCACGGTCAGGAGAGAATAAGGCAAAGATGGTATACACAAGTTACAATACAGACACATAATCGTTCTCATCACTGTGAAGAGGTACACAGTGAGCTGAGAACCTTTGCGGATCCCAGGCCTGGGGACGTTGGCTCTAGCCAATCACAGTTTAGTACCCTAGCGGTGGGTATCAACGAGCAAGAACCAATGGTAAGTCCACAACAATGTTATAGTTAGTGACTTGGGGATGGAACATGCCAGCCACCTGACAAGCGAGGGCCAGTAGAATAACATCTATAATGTCCTATATAGGTAACAGAATACTCAATACCCAATCACTTGGCCCGATAAGTTTTCTGGAGAGGGGCCCAAGTTGTGATGAAGTGTTGACGCCATTTGGGAGTAAAACCGGCCTGCGAGTCGACAAAGAGCGACAAAGAGCGAGAGGTGCATGAATATATTCTGTTCATGTGCTGATCCCTGTTGGTTTTGTGTGTAATAAACCGCAGTTTGAACTTGTCGTTGACAGCGTCCTCAATGTATCATGGGGAGGGTGTTGTTCCCTCCAAGATCCGCAAACTTCCAGTGTCCCTCTGGCATACCTGGGGGTTCATCCCCAACAATATTACTATGTGATTTCTTGCTGAGCGTCTCAGTACGACTGATAGGGTCTACTACCCTGGTATTACTAAAAGTAACTATTGGTTTTGACTTCCACAAAACTCCTGTTAGGTGTTCCAAATAAGGTTATATGCTTTGGTTTGTGTACCTTCAAACATAGTGTTGTGCACTTACCATAATGTGTTTATATGATCTGTGATAGTACTTATTTCCCCCAGGATTTATCTGGGCCTGCACCACCCGGTGGTCTGGCCAATTCCATTTTGGGCTACCACGCCAGAAGCGGCACTGTTCCGCTGTTTTGCCCAGAAAATGTGATGTCTCCAGCTAGTCCAACAAGTCGCCTTCCTGCAAAGTGTCACTGTCCCAGCATCCAAGGCTCCGGAACTGTTAGGCTCACCTGGTTTCCACGGGGTTGCCACCCAGCCCTAGTTGGATGATTTGCTCTCTCTCGAACCCGCTCCCGGTCCCTTGGTAAGGCCTCTGGTTAAAGATGGGCCTTAATATTGTAAAAGGTGGATTCTCCGTCCTGCTCCTCGTGGCAGGGGCGCGTAGATGTGGGGGGCGAGCAGCAAAGAAGTTACCTCACTGGTGCAAGCCCCCCTGTGGGAATCCAGGCCTGCTGCGACTCCGTAGGTTTGCTGCTTTACAGTCTTTATATGCAGTTCTTATATTCCTCTTAGTTCGAATAATAATGCCTTGCTTCTTTCCTTTTAGGTATGGAAAGGTATTTTGGTGTTGCCATGCAGTTTGAAGATGAGCATGGGCCGGTAGGCGAAAGCGCGGTGTGCGCGATGGCGTGCGGTGAGCAATGCCTTTTATATTGCTAACCTGTGCCTTTTCTCTCCTTGCAGGTTGCAATGTTCCTTGCCAAGCGCTGCAATGTTCCTTGCCAAGCGCTGTAATGTTCCAGCAATGATACTGGCCAGAGAGGACTACCCAGGTAAGAATTGTGTGGCTTTCTTCATTCGTGAGTAAACACTTACTAATGCTGTCTTTCTTTCTCCTCTTTTCAGGTTATGGTATTCCAGGATGCATGCAGTGCCGGATAATGGTGTTTGTACCTTCAGGTGAGTGGAACTGAAGTCAGTGATGGATTGAAGACAGGATACTGTTCCAGGTAAGTTTCAAGTGTTCTTTCTCTATCTGCAGGTCCTTGGTTTCAGGTAAGCTGGCATCAAAGAACTGGACACGGTGAGCGTTACGCTGCCCACAGCAGAATAACGCAAAGCATGTTCTGCTGTTTGGGTGCAGTTTAAACAGTCTCAGGTAAACTAGTCCAGGTAAAATAGTCCCAGGCCTTCCACACCCAAAAGACTAGACCGCATAGCTCAGTTCCTTGTAACTGAGCTATGTCTGTGCCTCCATGTTGGCTGAACCCCCTCGAAGTTAAATAGTCCCAAGTAAATAGTCCATTCTAATGTTGGTCTTCATGATGGTTATGAGCCTGGCGCCAAAGGTGCCAGGACTGACTCCAAGAGTGTCTTGGATGAGGATTTAAGGCCTTTGACCTGGCCCTAACTGGAAGGCTGACTTGCCAGTGAGGGCCAGGGGCAAGGGTCATGACAGGAACTAGAAGGCTTCTTACAACCGCGGCTACTGGGACGCCCGCCGTGCATCGGTGGCTGTCGCTAGAACCGGCTTTGCCTCATCTCACAGAGTGCCTTGAAGAGTCCTGCATCCATGCTGCTGGATTATTCCACTTGAAGGGAATGCACACAGCTCCTTAACAGAACATCGCTTCCTGGGCATATTTGACCGTAGCAAATGGCAGGAAACCTACCTCCTGCAACTCTCCTTCGACCTGCCAAGTCAAAGGAAAAATCAGGGGAATGGGTGGTGAGTAGTAATGATACCTGTGCCCCTATCGCCACCCTTTAAAAGTTTGTGAAGAACTTGTATTTGTTTTTATAAATCTTGGCTTCGGCAACACTTGTTCCAAAAGATAGAAAAGCATTTTCTCACCCATAAACTACTAAGTCTTCTGGGCCAATCTTCACATCCACTGGTACATTTCCCTAACTTTTACCCAACTTCTAAAACTACTTGAGAACGTTGTGAACCTTTGGGCACATGGCCCAGGTGTTATGCTCATCTGGTCTCCGCACCAGTCAATTTGGGGTTGTACTTTACAAGTTCGGGTTTCTTATCCTGTGCAGTGTTGTTGCAAATGTTAATTACTTAACTTCCCTTTAGGTATTTGGGGGGTGGGGTGAAGGTGAATTGTATACTTTGCATTACGGCGACTATATGTATGTTTTATATTAGTAGCATTGAGTGATAGTATTACCTACTCTGTTCTTTTTTTATAATGTGTTCTGTCTAAGTGTAATCTTTGATTACTTCACTGTGTGGACTTATTGTGGACCCTTGACCCCACTCTCTTCTCCCGAGACTTAGCCTTCACCACTATCCACAATACCTTGATTGGGTTGGCTACAGCTACTAGAGTTTCCCCTGTTCACTATAACTCGTGTGGCTTCCCAAACACTTTCCAACGGCCAGGGTTTAGAAATCCATCTTAACAGTAGGTGAGCAGTAAGGCGTAAACTCAGGTGGGCGTGGGGTGGTATAAGGCTGCAATGAGCCACAAACCGAGCACTCCAAAAATTCAAGTTAGAAAGAAGATGTACAAAAAAAATGTAATTATTTATTAGGCTAAGCAATGAAAACCTGAGTATTTTCACATAATTAATATGTATACACAAATATACATTCACTGTTTGGGGGTTCTGCTAGCAGAACACCAGCACGTCACCTTTGAAACAGACAACGGTAAGCAATACTAAAAACAATATTTTAAACAACTGTGTATGGTAAAGCAAGTGAGGAAGAGACAACCAGCAATTTAGAAGAAGTTGAATACAGGTAAGTAACATTGTTAGTGTTAGGGGGAAGTTTCAGTTTCTGTGCTAATTCTCTTTAACCTTAGAGACCCCCAGTACTTTTGCTGGACCCTGGACATTTTTGATTTTAATCTCCTGAGTGAATGGAACATTTTGCCACTCACTCATTCATTCTTTTTCTCTTTGACTGGGATTGTTGTTTTTACTGTTTTATGGCATCTGATAAACTCCATATGTTTAATACAGGCATCTGCTTTTTACTCTGACACCCAGCACCCTCTGTGCAGTGTCACTGAGGGGTCCCTTCGACTCATCTTTATGTTTTATTACATTCTCTTGTGAGAACTACAGTTCCCAAGAGTAGTAAGAGAAATGTAAGCTTACTTATCTTCTTTTGTGGGTCCAGCACACACCACCAAGTAACTTTTTGTTACACTGACTACACTTGGCTGTGGTTAATTTTGACTACCTTTTTGGTGCAAGCTTGTAGCAGGCCGATTTTTCAGCTGCAGTACAGCACCCATGGGTAACAATGGTCAGTCTTCTTTTTTTGCCATTTTTTGCTCGTTGGTTCCCTGTGGTCTCTTCTATCGTTTTCAGTAGATTTGAGCCATTTGTTCGTTTTGCCTTTGGCGGGTTTCAGCCCTGTAGCCTGCCCAGGCTCTAGTGTGTCTGGGAAGGCATGATGTGAGGGAGGAGCCCGAAACGTTGGTGTCCTTTGCCTGTAGGTGTGCCTGGCTGAAGTCAGTTCTAACTGGGCGGCCGACTATCCTGGAGGACAGCCAACCACCAGGTGATCGACAGCTCCATGGGAGTGAATTAAAGGGTGCCAGCAAATAAGGCAAGGATTTCTGGACTACAGGCGGAGTTCACCACTGGAACAAGGAATCCAAATCAGAAGACTAGCAGAGACGCCAGCAGCACCTTCAAGAACCGCTGAAGTACCAGTGAAGCCCTGCAGCTGTGCCGACCCCATTTTCATCTCGACAGGGAAGACCCGCCAAGTACGATGCTGGTGGGACCAGGTAGCCTCAAGACCTTCTTCCTTATGGGCAATCCCCCGACATCCTGCGACTTTCCGGTGCTGCAGAACAGCAATCCCCAGGGTACCTGGACCAATCTCGAGTGCATCGTCTCCCGAAGATGGAATCCGGCTGAAACTGTGCAGGCAGTGTGTACCTCCAGAGGCAGGAATTCATCACCAAATGTTCCCTTACAAGAGTTCAGGACAGAGTAATCGAAGAGAATACAACCAGCGATATTAGTTTCTTCTTGGCGCTAAGAAAAAGGCACCAAATCCACAAAGCCGCTGGAGTGAGCTGAATCCTTTGCTGCCGACCCCTTCTCCCGAGTGCTTCCACAGAAGCCAGTCACAGGTCCCCACTTTCGTCACCACGACCAAGGAGCAGGAATCTGTGTCTGCAAAGTTGCACCTAAAAGGAAGCCAGCTACAATTGCTTCTTCACTGTCAAGGTACAGTGGGGCTTGTATTGTAATTACTGAAGGCACGCCCCTGTACGCTCAAGCCAAAATAAATGCAACCCACTAGGGAAAAAAGGCCAAGAGATTGCTTACAAAGATAAGAAGTTTTAATCGCACAAAAGGTAAAGGTGCAAGCAAAGGACTCTGCTGCTCGAGACGTTCTGCCAGAATCTGCATGAAGGAACAAGTTACTTACCTGTAACTGTTTTTCTCCAGCATGGGTCTGGCATGGATTCACATGCTCATGAATATTCCCCGTCGTCAGGCCGGGAATCCTTGGTATAGAAAAAAATCAGTATCAGTTTAATTTCTGATCTGTCTTTCTTAATAGTAACCAATCACTGGTCTCTGGGTCATACTGCCCCCAGCCAATGACTGCCCTCTCCCTAAGCCCCGCCTCCGGCAGCCATCCTCAGATTTGGTAGCACGTAAAGTGGCAGTATGACCAAGTGAAGAGCCGCAGAGGGGTAGGCGGGAGGGTTCACATGTGAATCCATGCCAGACCCATGCTGGAGAACAACAGTTACATGTAAGTAACTTGTTCCTTCTCCATCATGGGGTCTGGCATGGATTCACATGCTCATGAATAAGAGAATACATAGCAGTACACACATGCACAACCACGGGAGGTGGCACAGGCTCAACATTAAGAAATACAACAACTCAACATTAAGCAACTCTTACCTCCTCACCAGGCTCACCTTAGGCGAACAGGTTGTGCAGCACTGCTTGGCCGACCCTGGACTCCTCCCTGGAGTCCCGATCGACGCAGTAGAATCTTGTGAAGGTGTGCGTTGACCTCCATGTCGCAGCCCTGCAGATGTCCAGCAGGGGCACACCAGACAGGAACGCCGTGGTAGCAGCGATCGCTCTGGTCGAATAGGCTCTCGGACGGCCGGTCAGCGGTTGGTTTGCCAACCGGTGACAGTGCATGATGCAGCCGAGAGCCATCTGGAAATGGAAGTCTTCGAAAGAGCCTTCCCTTGATTCACAGTCCCAAAGTTCACAAACAGCTGTGACGTCTTCCGAAAACTCTTTGTGTGGTCCACGTAGAACTTCAGCGCTCTAGCTACATCCAGTGCAAAGCCCTCTCGGCCGGCGACGAAGGCGACGGGAAGAAAACTGGCAACACCAAGGGCTCGTTGAGGTGGAAGTCGGACAGCACCTTGGGCATAAAGGATGGGTGTGTCCTCAGCACCACCCTCGTGTCATGAAAAGTCAAGAATGGAGGCTTGCAAGATAGGGCCTGGATCTCTCCCACTCGTCGTGCGGAGGTGATGGCCACGAGGAAAGTTGTTTTCCATGACAGGAACTTCAAAGGCGCCGAATTCATAGGCTCGAATGGGGCCACCCATGAGCCTGGTCAGCACCACATTAAGCTCCCACGCCGGGGCAGGAGCCTTCACCGGCGGGAATGATCGGAATAGTCCCTTCATGAATTCTTTCACCAGGCGATGAGACCACAAGGACGCCCATCCCGTCGTCCTGGTATATCGGGAGATTGCAGCCAGATGTATTTTGATCGAGGCGTGAGCCATTCCAGCTTTGGCCAGCGACATTAGGTACGGCAGTACTTGAGGGGCCGTAATCCGCAGAGGGTTAATCTTCTGTGCACGGCACCAGACAGAGAACCTCTTCCATTTATGTCTGTAGCACTTGAGAGTTGAGGACGCCCTGGCCTTTGCAAGAACCTCTCTGCAGTCGGCCGGGATGTCGTACCCTCCAAACTCTAGTGCTGCAGGAGCCAGGCCTGCAAGTTCAGCGACTCCGGGTTGTGGTGAAGAATGGCGCCTCCTTCTCTGGAGAGAAGGTCTGCGTCCGTCGGCAGCTTGACTGGTGGGGACGTTGACAAGTCCAGAAGGTCCGGGAACCAGATCTGCCTCAGCCACGCCGGTGCGACGAGGATCATCCTGCACCGGGACCTCTTGAGCTGGTTTATGAGCTGGAGCAGCAACGGCAGCGGAGGGAACGCATAAAGAAATAGGCCGTCCAAGGGGAACGAGAAAGCATCGCCCATGCTCCTCGGCTGGGGGAACCTGCTGGCGAACCTCCGGCACTTGGAATTCGTCAACGTCACAAAGAGTTCGATTTGGGGTTCGCCCCATCGTCGGAAGAGTCGATCCACTTGATCCTGGCGTAGTTCCCACTCGTGGCACGAGCGCAGCACCCTGCTGAGAGTCGGCGATCGTGTTTTTTATTCCTGCCAGATGAAGAGGCACCATAAACATCCCTTGGGCGACGGCCCAATGCCACAGATCCTGGGCTTCCGTGGATAGGGCCGGGGACCTGGTTTCGCCCTGCTTCCGGATGTAGAACATCGTGGTGGTGTTGTCGGTGAAGATCCTCCCCACCTTGCCCTTGAGGGACGGAAGAAAGCCGCGCGGTGCTCCAAGATGTTGATGTGGAGAGACTTCTCCTCCGGGAGCCAAAGGCTCTAGCGTGAAGATCTCCGGAGTGCGCTCCCCAACCTTCCAGGGAGGCGTCCGTCGTCACCGTCACCTGGTGAGCTGGGGTCTGAAAGTCCGTTCCCGCCGACAGATGGGAGCCGGTACCCCACCACCGGATCGCCTGACGGAACGTCTCGTTGAGAGGGATCCTGTCCTCGAAGCTGCCTGTCGACTGGACCCAGCGGGCGTCGAGGAACTCCTGTAAGGGTCGCATCCGAAGACTGCAAAGGCGCACCAGATAAATGCAGGAGGACATCATCCCGAGGAGGGATTTGATAGATCTTACCCTGGCCATGTCCGTGGCCAGCAGACGCTGCACCTTGCCCAGAATGGTCCTGGTCCTTTCCTCCGACGGCGAGGCCAGCAGCGCCACTGTGTCAAGTTTGGCTCCCAGAAACAGGGTGACTTGCGACGGAACCAGGTGGGATTTTGGAAAGTTGATGGAGAATCCCAGGTCCGTGAGCAGCTGGACGGTCTTCGCAGTGTGCTCCACGGCGAGCTCCCTTGTCCTTGCCCGGATGAGCCAGTCGGCCAGGTAGGAGTAGACGTGGATCCCCTGTAGGCGCAGCCGCGCCGCCACAGGTGCAAGGCACTTGGTGAACACCCTGGGTGCCGACTTCAATCCAAACGGGAGGGCCTTGAACTGGTAGTGCCGCCCTTGGACCACGAACCTGAGGAACTTTCGTGTCCTTTTTGAATGGGGATGTGGAAGTACGCATCCTCCAAGTCCAACGACGACAGGAAATCGCCCTCCTCCAGCTGTCCCAGCACATGTTGGAGGGTGACCATACGGAACTTCTGTGCCTTGATGTACTTGTTCAGTCGTCGTAGGTCCAGGATGGGGCGCCATCCTCCCGTCTTCTTTTTTACGAGGAAGTACCTTGAGTAAACTACGGAGCCCCGAAGCCTCTTTGGGACGAGCTCGATGGCACCCTTTTTGAGCATCGCCCTTACTTCCAACAATAGTTGAGGGACGCGATTTTCCTTCCTGGCCACGGGTGGAACGTGAGGGCACTTCTTCTGAAACTCGAGGGCGTGCCCTTGGGCCAGGGCGTCCAGCACCCAACGGTCGGTGGAGATGGACTCCCACACGCTGACGAACCTCGCCATCCGGACTCCCACCGGGGTGCTTCGGCGGGGGCCCGACCCCACGGTCGGTTCAATCTTCCTTGGAGGCCGCCTTGCCTCCATGACCTCCCTGTGGACGACGACGGGCACCACCCGACTTGCCGCGTCCCCTGTAGGCTTCCTGGGACGAAGATCTTGCCGCTTGGCGGTACGTGGAGGAGCCACTGCCGGATCCCTTGGAAGCACCTTGTCTGCCTCCGGAGCTCTGAAAGGACGGCCGTCGTCGTTGGAGGATTCCCAGTGCCCGGGCAGTCTCTGTGTCTGTCTTGATGGCCTGAAGGGACTCATCAACCGCCTTCCCAAACAGGTTGTTCCCGTCGAAGGGCATGTCCAAAACCTTGGTTTGTACGTCCTGGCGGAAATCAGTGGCCTTGAGCCAACCTCGTCGTCTCAAGCAAACGCTGTTGCCCAACTGACAGAAACCGGTGTCGGCGATGTCAGTTGCCACCGTGATGGCGTGGTCCGAAGCAATCTACCCCTCCTGTAGGATTTCAAGGGCCTCAGCCCTTTTGGCGTCCGGAAGGAAATCTAACAGAGGGGCGATTTTGAACCACAACTCCCTGTCGTAGCGGGCTACGATAGCCAGGGCGTTGGCCGCCTTGATAGTCGTTGCTGCGGATGAGATGATCCGTCATCCCATCGTGTCCAACTTCCTGCCCTCGCTGTCCGGCGGGGAAGTTGATGTCGAGGCCGATGCCCCCCCAGCTTTCTTCTTTGCCGCCGCCGAGACGACCGAATCCGGGGTAGGTTGTGCCCGAAGGCACAAGGGGGCAGCGTCGGGGACCCAGTACTTCTTCTCGTACCGGTCCCTCTTTGCCGGCACCGTGGCAGGGTTCTTGAGGAGGGTGAGCCCCTCATCCCAGATGTCATCAACAAGCAGTACGGCGAGGACCGTCTTCCTTTTAGCCTCGCGCCGTTGGTAAAGGAACCCTTCTTTCTTCTTTTCTTCTGGGCAGAGCTGGAAAAGCTCGGATGCCCTGGAAATCATGGCATGAAAGGATCCAATCTCGTCGGGCGGGGACGCCCAAGCAGGGGGCGACAGGGGACACGTCCCATCGTCGCCTCCGTCGTCATCTGTACCTGTCGTAGCCGTGTCCATGCCTGTTATCATCCCCGTGGGTAGTAGACCGGGGGAAGGCAGAGGAGGCCGCAGAGGTGGGAGAGGTGGCGTAGGATGAGTCTTCCTCCTCTTATGCGGTGGACTCTCCGAAGGTCCTGGCTCCGGTTCCCCCGTCGGGTCTGGCTCAGGTACCTCCGTCGGGGGAAGGGGCAACCTTGTCCTTATCTCCGAGCATAAGGACTAAATCGCTGACAAAATGGCCGCCGAAGTGTCCTGCGGCGCCGGAAACAACGGGCGCGAGGACTCTTGAGGAGCCTTGTCGGCGACACCGTCGCTCTCGTCGCTGCCCTCGCCGGGATCCCTCCCGATGGGCTGGGCCTCTTCCACGACTTCGATGAGCTCTTCTTCAGAGGTCGTGTCCGTATCCACGATGGCCACCAGCCCCTCCCCCACCTTTTCCAACGAGGACTTCGTGGGGGTCTTCTCAATGTGCCTGAAAGAAGACTCCCTCCGCGATGGCAGGGAGACTCTGGGTCCGGAGGGTGCCTCCTCTGGTGTAGCCTCCACTGGCTGAGCAAGGGCCGCGGCGCCATCCTCAATCGAGGTCTTAGCAGGGTGAATTAAGGCCATCGCCACCTTCTGGACACCTGGGGCCTTCACCTTCGGGGAGGGTCCGAGCCTCGCTCCCCCTCTGCCGGAATCTTCGAGATCGACCGGGGCCTCTCCAGAAGCTTCGCCGGGTTCTCGGACTTCCTCTTACCTGAGCCAGAGCGTTGGCTCGTGTTTGATGGCGCAGGGGAGGATGCGCCCTGCCTGGCAGCCAAGGAGCCCGACCGTTCGGCGCTCCCGGTGCCCACGGACTTGCGGTGCTTAGCCTTTTGTTGGGCCCCCGTCGCTGGGGCGCCCTCACAGGACTTAGAAGACCTCTCGGACTTCTTTTTCTTCTTCTCGCCTGACGGGCTCTTCCCTTCCAGCCAGTTGGCGAGACGGAGGTGGCGATCCTTCATGGTCCGCTCCGACATGTTCCCACAAAACGCACAGTCCTTCTCCGTGTGCGTCTTGTCCTCATGGAGACAGTAGAGGCATAACGAATGCTCGTCCTCCTTGAAAACCTTCTGAAGCTGGCATCCAGGGCAGGTCCTCAACAGCTTCCCGGGCGTCGAGCTTCCTTTCTCCTGGGCCATGTCCGGGGTAGGCCTCAGAACTTCTGGAATCCTCCAAAAGCGTAACTCGACGAAATCTTCACCCTTGAGGGGCGTAGAAAACTCCGAAACAGATCCCTGTTGATCAGATGTAGAAACGGTGGAGCTTGAGGCTCTATTTAACCGAAAAATGAGAAATAAAATCTCCTGAAAAAGCACGAAAACGCAGCAAAAGCTCAAGAGCTACAGCACGAGGACTCCCAACACTTGAACGTGCGGTAAAAATCTGAGGATGGCTGCCGGAGGCGGGGTTTAGGGAGAGGGCAGTCATTGGCTGGGGGCACTATGACCCAGAGACCAGTGATTGGTTACTACTAAGAAAGACAAATCAGAAACAAAACTGATACTGATTTTTTTCTATACCATGGATTCCCGGCCTGACGACGGGGAATATTCATGAGCATGTGAATCCATGGCAGACCCCATGCTGGAGAACACCACATTATAAGGTTGTCCGGCGTCAGAAGTACATCATCACGTACAAATGAAAATTGCAAGACTGTTTGGTTAGGCCCTATGCATGGGCCTTCTCCATAGGGGATGTGAGGCTATGATTGGGTGAATTGAGCCTGTACTTCTAGAAAATTGCCAAAGTGGACACTTTGTGGTACATTGCTTAGTATCACTTGTCACTGTGACAAACAAAGATGGATGAAAGTTCTGCGATACTTGATGGTCGTATGGAGGTTGAAGGCACAATTAAGCGAAATATATTCGAGTCAATCTTAAGAGGTCCTCACGAGGTACAGTTAATATGATTCGAAAAGTGTGCCTGTTAACAGTAGGCTGAATAGGCTTTATCACGAAATAAATATGTTTTGTTGTAAATGTCCCATGTTTAAACTGAACTAAAACACATATCCATGTCAAACATGGTGCTGTTTATTAGTACTTTGAGTGCTACGGACTCACGGAATGGAGGATAGTTGTGCCGGAGGCGTCCGGTATTATCCGCAACTCGTCCCGTCGGTTTTTCGAGGCGATGCGGTTGGCTGTTGTGGAGCGCGGAAGCTTGGCGCGGGGCGACGCTGACCGCTGTTGATTGGATGCGTGCGCGGGACCAGGAGCCGGTGAGCACGATCGCGCAACTTCACACGTCCAATCACGTGTTATAGACGAACACCATTTAACCGTCAATCTGTGCACAGAAGAAACCAGTTCCGGGACCCGAAGAAGAGAGGCAGGCAGATTGACAGCGACTAGGATTAACGAAGTTGAGTACAAACAGAGCTTCTTAGATGAAACGCTGTTTAGAATTAGATACTTGTATTGAGATGACTCACAGCAACATTCAATTATAAATAAGTTTTGGTTTATTACAGCGACGATGTACGCTTCAACCAAAACACGGTTATTGATCGGGGCGGAGTCGTTGCCCGAATGAGATCAGCATCCTTACTTTCACAAATGGATACATGACAGGATTAGATCTCTACTAGCTTGGATGTGCACATTTGGAGGACACAAGGTAATTTCATAATCCTTTTACGCAGAAGTAAATCCATAACTAATGGTTAGCTATATTTTGTGTAGTTACAAAGACAAATATATGCTTCCCTTACTACTACCTAGTACACGCCTTTAGCTTAAGAAAGCCATTGCTTTTACCCCCACAAAAACATGAGGAAGTCGATGATTAGCAGAGAGTTGACACACATGGTGTATTTCTAATAAGGTCTTTGTGGTATTGTTCACAGGGCAGAGTCCAGCGTTTGGACACCTGAATATTCCCAATCACAGAATTAATAATTAACCTACGCTTGGTAAGTGTGTAGAAAGCATAATAACATGCTTTTGAAACTTTTTTTCAGTAGCTAGAAGTTGTAACAAAGTGTTAAAAGCTACTTGTTTTCTCTCCTTTTTTCTCTTTTTTCCTCTTCCCCCCTTCTCCTTCTCAGCATGATGGGTGCTACAAACCTCCTCTCAAGAATCCAATACGAATCGATTCAAGAAACTCACTTGTAAACAGGATCGAAGGAGTCACAATTTTTTGCTACAGTCCTGGTTTATAGATTACTAATATTTATTAGGATTGAATTGGTAAAATACCATTATTTTAAAATTTGTAGTGGGATCACGTTGGTTCCCCTGATGAAGTCCTTATAGTTAGCATAAAAAACTGCTCCCAGAGGACGAAACATGTTGGGTACGAAGCACTGTGATTTAATAACAGTGACATAACAATAGAGCTATTGAGTACAAGATACCTTTCGGAAGAAAGGAGTTTGTGAATATATCCTAATATAAGGGTTCAATAGGTCCCTTGCTTTAGGTAAGGGTTCCTTTATACATTAAAAAAAATGTGTATAAAAAAAAGCCAACGCAGTGTTTGCACTACAATTGAATTTGTTGTTGTTTAAATTGTTTTTGAGATATTAATGTGGTAATTTTGCTCTTTTTTGCACTTTGCACTTTTGTACTGCAAGGTCGTTCTTCCATAAGTGGTCAATTGACAACTGAGGTTGCATCAACCACCTTAAAATATTGACCTGGAGTACAATTATAAATATGAATTTTTTGTATGTTTGTCGATGATTGTTCTTAACGCCAGGTTGTAAAAAATTGTGTTTGAGCATTTTATGTGAATTGAAGGGTTTGAGATATATATACATAAAATAAAAAATATGTTTTAAGATTCCATCTGTGTGCTACCCAGTACCTATTTGGTTCATGGTCTGGGTGTTTTCGTGTTGAAGGTTAAAAGAGGGGAGTCAGAGGAGAGAAGGTTTTAAGGATGAGTGACACATTGGTTCTTTTGTTTCTGATTTCTTAGGTTGCAAAAAGGGCTGAACCTCTGCGTCTTGAAATTAGCCCATTGTCTCCCTTTTCGTCGTTGTTGGTATGATTGGGTGCGGCCTCGTCTGCTTGTCTCTCCTCACATGGGGTCAGCTGGGCTCTTCTCTCCAAAGACCGAAGGTCAGGCTTTTCACATGTTGCCTTTCCATCGTTACTTTACTACGATAACACTACTACATCATTATGGCATGCACCTAGGAAACTTGGGGACTGCCACGGGGGAAGGGCCATTGTCATGCTGACCCACACATTCTCTGCTTGGTTCATTTCGCACTCTACGCACCCAAGGCTTCCACCTTAGTTTTGAGCCATCATTTATTCCCCCCTGTACCTCGTACCACAAAGGGTGTATTTCTGGGGTAAGGTGAAATGGTTGTGTTTGTTTACATCTTTTATGGCCACAGGTTTTATTGTTGGTGACTGGAGGCCGCCCACTACTGTGGAATGCAGGGATCTTCAACTGGGTCAGTGGTGGGTGCCATTATTCCTGGCGGGCTGGGTGGTGGTTGGAGGTCTGCTGTTGCCCTGGCTGTGATGAATGCACCTTGAGGAGCCTGGTGCCATCTCATGGCCTTGCAGGGCGCATTCCTCTCGGGGATAATACGTAATTGCAACAGTTAAGGAACAAAGGGAAGTTTTTATGGGAATCAGCAGCGCAGGGTCATCTGCCCTCAGTGTTTGGGCCTGTTCAGCTTTCTCTGCCGGGCCTGCGTTTACAACGCAAACATATGGGACTGAATGGGGCAACCATAACTATCAAAATGGCGCTCTCTCTCCCCCCCGAAATATCGCGCGTCTTGTCCTCGTCTGTGGTGGCTTTCTTGCCCTCTCTATCTTCATCTTTTTCTTTCTTCTTGCGCCATGATGCCTGCGGGTTCTGGCGCATTACAAGTGTATACATAAATAAACAAACATAAATGGGACTCGCCGCACTCAAAAAGCACTTAGCGGGGTGGGAAAAAAAACCTTTAGTTACTTCTACAGTAACAAATTCCTTTGTATATTTGCGCTCGTTTTCCCTTCTCACCGCAGCTTCGTATGGGGGTGTGCTCTTTATTGGCATCCACACCCTACATATGTACCGCAAGCTCTCTCCCGCTCGCGCACTCTTCAGGAGTACATGTCATATAGATGCAGCCCCAGCTAATTCTACCCACACTATGGTTTTCAGGGTCAGGGGAAGGAGGTGGGGAATGATGGTGTGGTATAACCCGTCTACCTCAACTCCATAGGGTATGGGGACCATGTGGGTGATAGGGTGGTCAGTTTGTTCTTCTATCTCTTTTGTATTATGAGGTACTTTTGACACGCCAATTAATACCATCATCATTGTGCTAATAGGTACTGCTTTGGCACAACACCAGAGTCCCAGTTGGCAGGTGCAAAATATTACTAGGATAAACACGATTATGGGCACCAGCATCTTGACCAGTGCTTTCAGCCAGGACGGGGCCCAGCTAAAGGCCAGCGTGAACCAATTTTCCTCTTGAACACCAGCTTCTTTCTTCATTTTGGTCCCCAGGTTGTGCATTCCATCAATGACGTGTGACAGAGTTCTGTTTTCTGCATCTTCAGAGGGCATGAATGTGCAACATGAACTCCTGATCTTTTTGCACACACCTCCTTCCATTGCCGTCAGCATATTTAGGACGTACCGGTTCTGCATTGTCATCAGCCTTCGTGTGCACAGGTAGGCAAAAGTCTGGTGGTGGTAGCGCGTTTGGTTCTGCGATTATGATATGATATGATATGGTATTTGTAACGCGCCTATACACAAGTGTTTCAAGGCGCGACGAGGCAGGGAGGGAGGGAAACAAGGGGAAGACAGACAAACGATCCTACTAGGCCAGGTGTCATTCAGATCGCGCAAGTGCAGAGGTAAGGGGAAAAGGAGAAAGTGCAGGGGGAGGAGGTGGGGGGGAAAGTGCAGTACAAGGTAAGTAGCGTAATAAAATAATAAATAATAAATAAAAGGGCCAGCTGGTGGCAAGTGCGAGGTAAGTGCAGAGCAAGTGCTGGGAAGGGGGCTGTAGGGATACAGTGACAGTCCCACAGTGCAGGGGGAGCCAGGGAGGCAGTGCAAGTGGAGAGTGGCTGGGCCCTGGACCGAGGTCACTGAGAGTGGCCCAGATGCAGGTTTAGTGCAGAATTCAGTGGGGAGTTAAGCAGGTTTAGCAGGGGAGAGGGAGAGAGAAGGCAGAAGCGAAGAGGAAGGTTTTGAGGTGCTTCCGGAACCGGAGATGGTTCTCCTCGAGTTTCAGGGAGGCAGGAAGGCTGTTCCAGAGGGAGGACCCTGCTGCGGAGAGAGATCTACCCCCAGCTCGTTGCTTCGAGAAGCGGCTGACCATGAGGGAGTTGGAGACGGATGAGCGAAGGGCTCGTGAAGGAAGATATTTAGGAAGAGAGAGTTGAAGGTATTTAGGCCCCAAGCCCCAGAAGGCCTAAATGGGGACACTGTTGGTACTTCGTCGGGCAGTGGCCCCCTTTCCGGTGTTCTTCCGGGACTAATCGGGCTCAGTGTAGTGTAGCTAGCGAACAATAGCCCCTCCAGGATGGTGGGAGGTGCAAGTACGCTTGTTGGCCACACGCCCAATAGTAGTCCATTAGTGCTGCTGTGCGCCTCTTTATATCTGGAATCGACAATGTCCTGTTACATCACTCGTTGGAGCTGACGAAAGACAGTTGCTTCGCTGAAAACGCCCAACTCCTAGTTCTTGTCTTGGTGCACCTTAACTGGTTTGGCCATTGCTGCAATCCATTTCAGTTTTGTAAGGTGCTTGGTCCATGGTTGTGCCCACATTCATTCCACGAGAGCCACTGTTATTTCTTGGAACCCCAGGAGGCCTTCAGCTAGGTAAATGTGGGTCTTTTCCTGCCACTGATTGTTAACATATTTTTCTCCCTAAATCACCAAATATGGTTGCTTTAGACAGTTGGCGTTTGTCGGATTGGTTTTGCATTTCTGGGCATCTGCATCGACAAGTTGTAGATACACGTTGTGTGCCTGGAAGGTACCTTTGAGCCTATATAGCGCAAGATGGACCAGGCATGGTGCCGCTATAATCGGTACTTCTTGTGGTACTAGAACCTTGGGTGCGCCTGATGTGTGCGGTAGCAACGAGCATACATAGCAGCTACTATTGGTTGTTCGTCTACTCACTGCACTCATGTCAGAGCACCAACTGTTCGAGTGCTAGGGATGACCGATATCTGCAACCGCATCCAGGCCTAGGCCATGGTATGCATCATATTTGAGCCTACGCGATAGTCTTTTCATCCTGTCATGGCACGATATATGCCTCCTTGGTGATGTACTTATGCTAACAGTGGCGCCATTACTACTATTTGTGCTACAAAAGTGGTTTTTAAGAGTGGGGAGTAGTATTTCAAACATATTACTCAAGCATATAGTCATTCGGGTGCTAGTGTTACTTACTTGGGACGTGTTATACATATATACAGTTATGTTTGGAAGTTTAGTTACATTGAGGGGTGTGCTTTTGTTGAGGTTCCCCTCACTCACTCTTTTAGATGGCTCGCCCAGATAAAAGACGACCCACAATATTTTCCCAACAGTAACATAAGCAAGGTTAACAAAATTGCTGTAAAATGCAGGCCGCATTGATAAGAATACATTCTAATAGAACTAATGACATTTCTATCATTATGCAATGAACAATTTGGCATTGAATGATGCATCTTCTTTCACCCGTACTGGGAACAAAAACGGGTACGGAAAGAGGGATGGTAGGGCGAGGGGATCACGGGAGGGAGTTTGGGGAGGTAGTGGAAAGGGGATAAAGAGCAAGAGAGTTTGTTTTAAATTTACAGAGCTTATGCTTCTAGCAGCAATGCATGTCTGGTATCTCTGCACATGCATTTATATTGACAGCATTAAGCTAAGTAAGGTGAGGTAGACTAGTTGCGTCAGTTTTAGGGTGCTGGTGAGGAATTTGGTGGTGCCCTTCGAATGTCTATGAGGTGTATCCAACATCGAAGCCCTTTCATCTTTACTGCAAGAGGGGCGGAAAACACCACTTCATAGGGTGAGATTGTGTTTTGGGTGTTGTCTGGGCGAGGTGGCGTGATTTGTCGCGAGTCGCCTTTGATATCACGTGTTACGTTTGTCAAATATTCCTTAAATTCCTCTCCCAGAACTGTTGCAGCTCTAGGAGCATCTGATGCCCTCCTCACAGGGTATATGGGCATGTTCATACGCCTGGGCATGTTCATACGCCTGCCCGTCACTATCTCATGTTGCGAGAGGTGGTGGTCCTTACTTGGCTGAGTGCGCAAGTTGTACAAAGCCAGGGGCAAACAATGCACCCAGTTCTTTTTTCGGGTGTTGCATAGTTTGGAAATCTTGCTTTTAAGCAAGCTGTTGATTCGTTCCACAACCCCATTGGTTTGGGGTAATACATTGGGCATATGATGTGCTTAATTCCTAGTAAGGCTGTGATTTGATTGTGGAGCTCATTAATCAGGTGTGATTATCGGATCTTAAAACATCGCTACAGGTCATTCAAAATAACGCAGTAAGAGTGTTTGAGGGTCTTAAAAGGTCTGACCACGTCTCTACTGCCAGACAAAACCTTCATTGGCTTCCAGTGAAAAGAGCGATTTTCCGAACACTCTGCATCACACACCAATGCCTGCACAAAGAGGTCATATCTCGCAGAGAAATTGGTACGGATGCCAGAAAGAAGGGTCCTCCGTTCCAATAACTCAAAGCTAAACCTTTTCAACTTCCTCCTCTGCCCCCGATTTCTGTACTTGATTTTATGTTCCAACTGGGTGTCCCTGCGCCCTTATGCTCACGGGCCGTGTCTATGTGCATTACAAATAAAATAAATAAATGCACCCCCCACCGGGGGAACACCTCGCGTGCAAGGAACTTAGCGGGACATTTGGCATCTGGGTGGGCACAGGGACAGGCCTCAACCCACAGCGAGAATGGGCATACCACTACAATGAGGTACCGGGCTCAGTTACATCTCTCGCCCATGTCCGCATAATCAACATGGAGCTCGCAGACGGCCCAATGTGGCAGGGCCACGTACCTCATAACGTGCAGAGAGTCATCCCTGTGCTGAACACCTGGCATGTAGTGCATTGTATGACCATTGTTGGGATGTTTTCTTGGAGATTTGGTAAGAAGCAATCCTCCTGTAAGTCTGCTGTGTTGTTGGTATGGGCGGCGCATTTCACAACCGCCTCTACAGGTGGCTCTGTCAGGGCGGAAATCAGAGCATTTTCCAGCACTGGATGTTGCACGGCGGTCCCGTCCGCTTGTCTGAAGCCCCTTCTCCTCCAGTGCGAGAGACCAGCGTGCACGGTTATGGTGACGTATCCAGAGTCTGAATAAATGGTTACATAACATCCCTTTGATGCTCTGAGCGGGTCTATGAGTGCTAGGCACTCTGCTGCTTGTAATGCTGAGTAATGCATCTCCTAACAATTGCTATTTACAGAAAACATAGAACCATTTAAAAAATAAAAAAAAATGTTTAACCCACCTGAGACCATGGTCTGTGATCTGATGACACCCAGAAAGACTCAGAAACTGAAGAACTCGTGCAGTCTTTTGATCGGATGGTACACTCCCAGAGCATTTAATGTCATTCTCCTCTGACTGTGGAGTCTGCATTTCTATTGTGCACAGTGCAGAAGGCTCTGGGAGTGACTGTATAGTCCTTAATGCTGTTCCAGGACAGCAAAACGAATGTCTACAATACGTGAACGCAGCAGGAGCACAATGCTGCTGCCAACAGATACTAGTCCTTAACCCAACCATGTCCTTACTGCAACGAGGCCCCACACTATTAAGACCAGGTGAGGATTTCATTACACATACTCCATCAATACTTCGACTCCTCCATTCCGCAGCATCTTCAATATCAGCCAATTCTTCAGCATCTAACATCCAGATGAATGGAGAAGAATGGAACCTTCTCAGGGTAGCAGGTTTCAACCACTGTTGCCCTTTATAAGTTCCCTTCACCATATGTTGCTTAGTGGCATCGAGCAAATAGCTAGAGCAGCACAGTGTAATGTCTTGATTTTCCCATGCTGCATTTGCACTTTTGTGGCAGTTCTTGTGCGAAGGCAGAATCCCCAAAGCACTTGACATCTTCTCTAAAGCAACATCTGTGATTTGTTCACAACCGGATAGATCAAGGTGACGAAGACTCTTGCAACCACCGACTGAAGACAAACTGCAAAATAAAATACATGGTGAGACATCTTTAACTTAGAAATTATACTGGTATGACAAGTAAATATTAAAACAAATGGAAAGTATAAAAAACTGTGGCAGCCATAGAATTTAAACAAACTTTTTTTGAAAACAGAATTGGAGGACTGTATGAGTGACTGCCTCTACATCATAAAAAGGGATACTTTCGAAGCAGCCCCACCCAAAATAAAATCCACAAGTAGGAAAATATGTAACTAGGGGACATTTGGGGGAATAGGGTGTTAAGGTGTTCAGGAGAATTCTTATTTCTGTGTTAATTTCCTTCTACCTTAGAGACCCCCAGCTCTTTTGCTGGACTTTAGGACTCTTATCCTGGAGAGAGTGAAAACTTTTCCCCACTCATGTATTTTCCTCTGATTTGAACCCGGTTTCTCTTTTGGTTTTGGATTCTGACAAACTCCATAGGCATCATCTTTTTGTATTGTGACAGCACCTTCAGTGCAGTGACACAGAGAAATCCTTTGGATTTCTGTTAAGGTTTAATTCTCTTGGATAAACTATTATTTCCAAGAGTAGTGCAGTAAAATTGACTTTACGTACCTTTTTCTCTTTGTAGACCCAGCACACACTATCTTACATAGAGTGCTGGAGGAGTTACTTAGTATCCCCTTTGTCTACCTTCTCATGTAACAGTTTTATGTTCCCCTTTCTACAATTAATGGCTGGTGGCAGTGGTTTACTTGTCCTACCTTTTAGGCAGAGTTTGTATGCAGTACCCTTTGCGACCACTACACACAACTAAGTCTACAGGTTTAAGCAAAACCAACCTTTGGTGTAAGTCTGTACCACACAGTTTTTGGTAGTGAGCTGAGCAGCCAGGCTTATCTCAAGAGGGGAATGCAAGCTTGTAGGGGTGTTACACAGAGGTCAACAATGACAAGTTTTCAGATAGACACTTATACTCAAGGTTTCTTGGTAAAACACTTATTAATTTATTACACAATCATTTATAAAGCATTCACTAAAGGAGGTAACCAATCACACAAAAAGTATACTACAATACTAATTACTAAGCAGTTGAGCTCCCTTGAAGTAGGAGCGAAATAGCATTGAAGTAGGAGCAAAAAGGCATAAGTTAATAAAACGAATATTACAGTTACTCTAAAACAGTGCAAATAGTTTGAGTTCACCAGTGGAGTTTTTATTCAATGCAATAGGTAGGCCAAAGTCAAATGGGCTAATGTCTTGTATAAGTAAAAACGGTTCTGGTTTTTAAAACGGAAAAGTCTTTGCCACGGTTCTTAGAAGTAGTTCACAGAAGAAAGGTTTGTATGTCGGGTCACAAGCTGACGAGGCCTGCAAGTTGCCAAAGTTCCACAAACTTTTGCGGCGAGTGGCAAGGTCTCTCGGTCGGGTTTTCACAGTACCTTACATTGAAGAAAAAGATGCAGCTGAAGACTTCTGTTCCTGGCAGTTCCTGCAGATCTCGCTGTTCCTGACCCTCAATCGTGGGGACAAGAGGAAGGACGTCGGGGGACTCCTGCACTGCACGGGGACGGGTCACAAAAGCTGGCAAATTGGCAAATCTTCGATTCCGGTTGCTGTTCTTCAAGCACACAAGCTGGTGTTCTTCTCCCTGGTTAATCCTAACCAGCTCCGAGAATGGTATCCACGTGGCTTACAAGTTGATTGGTGCCATCAAAAGAAGAAGTCGTCCTTGAAGGGGCTTCTCGGTCGAGATTAACTTGGCGATTCGGACCTGCAGCAGGGCTCCACCGGGCAAACCAACGGTCCAGTAGTTGCAGCAGCCGTCCTCTTCCAGCTCGTCTTCGGTTCTTTCGTTCCAGTGGTCGACTACCTTCCAAGCCAAGAGACTCGCCTTTTTTCCAGTTTCCTCCCATTCATTCAAGCTTAGCTGCCATTCACCCAGCAGGGGGGCTGTCCTTGCCTGACAGTCAGCCATCCAATCACGCCAGAGTGCATTTGGGTCTCCAAGGAGACTAAGCACAGGGAGTTTCGGGCACCTCCCTCACTTCCTGCCCACCCCAGACACTCGGGCGCCAGAGTCGGTCTTCAGTCCTGAATCCCGCCAAAGGCACAGAAACAAAGGGACCAAACCTGGTTTGGCGCGCAGAGACAAACTTTAGAAGGACCTTTCGAAAAAAAAGAAATGGTGAAAAAAAAGACCGGGGCCTGTTTAAACAAAGGGGGTTGGGCGCCATCTTGAAAAACATGGCTCCCGTGATTTTTAGCTACCGGTGTTCGCGATCGGGAAAAATCATGTTAGTTTGTTGTAAAACCACTGTCACCAGCTATTTCAATAGGAAAGGGTAGCATTTGACTGCTACATGAGTGTCTAGACATAGGGGATACTAGGTAACCCCTCCAGCACTCTATTGTAATAGTGTGTGCTGGGTCTAGGAATTTAAAAAGACTAGTAATATCAATTTAACTTTACATTCTCTGGGAAACAGTAGTTTATCCCAGAGAAGGTATTTAAACCTTGGGACAGCCTAGAAAGGCTTCCCTGTGTCACTGAACTGAGGGTGCTGTGTAACCCACATGAAAAGATGATGCCTATGGAGTTACCTAAAACTCTACAATCAAAGGAAACAAACACAGAAAACAAACAGAATTAAAAGTACAAAGTCCCAAAGGTCAGCAAAAGAGCTGGGGGTCTCTAGGGAATTAGCACATTTATGAGAATTCTTCCTAACACTCGTCCCCCCCCAGACCAAGGGACAAGAGGACCTAATCCCCACCAGGATGGATCTCCTGTTGCAAGTCGGTTAAATGGCCTGCTGAGTTCACCAGCAACCTTTTGTCACTTTTTATCAGTGGTTTTCATTTGTAAGCTATATGACCTACAAACCCTGTTTGGTACATCTTTTATTTAAGGTATAGGGTATCTGCTCTAACAGTCCCTCGGAAGTTGTAACAACCTCTGAATCTACAATAGGCATTTTCAAGGGGTCCTTAGAAAGGAATCCCTTAGATCTAGAGGGGCCTCCATGGTTCCTCACCACCTCTCTCACAAGAGCAGGTTGGGTCTCGGGTATCTTAGTAGGAGGGGCTGTGGTCAAGCAAGGTACATGCTTCCACTTCCTCTGAGATCTGGTTTTACCTGGCTTAGAAGTTTCCCTCCTAACACTAGGATTTAAACTGGAGTCTTCAGTAGAAGACTCAACAGTCTTAAGGTGTTTAGCCTTAGACCAATTTTTCCAGGTTTTCCACCAGCTTTGAGAATTACCAGTTCTCACAGGCCTAGAGAGGGGTCCAATTCGTCTATTCACTTCTTCCTCAGAAGCAGGGGGGGTCAGAGACTTTACAACTGGATGGGCAATGATGGAGCTTGGTTGGGGCTCCCATTTCTCTACTATTCTAGCCTCATTTTTGCCTTGGTTAGATGTCAACTTACTAACACAAGGGCTTACAGTGGGGATCTCTGTAGAGGTTCCCACAGGCTCAGAGTGGCCTCTTAAGGTTGCCTCTCTAGCCAATTTGGTTTGGTTCCGTTTCCTCTCACTGGGAGGCCTGGGGGTACTGGACAGTACTCCCAGAGTCTTTAAGTCATTCCCCAACAGGACTCTCCAGGCACCTCACTCTGAAAACTGACAGAATCCTCACTGTCATATTGTTACACTGAATGGGGGCTGGTAAAATTGGAAGCAATCAGACAAGGCCTCCAGCAAATCTAGAAGGACCTTTGGGTGCCTTAGCAACATCCGCAGGCTTGAAGAAGCTTTCATCCACAAATGTTATGCTGACCCCAGTGTCTCTCATGGCAGGAGTGTCCTGGCCATTTACAAGAACACTGCAAATATAATACCCGTTTGAGTTCTCTGGAATGGAGTTGAACACATCCATATTCTGCTTCTTACCCAGACCCAGGGGCTCTAAGGATACATTTGCTTGAACACCCAAGGGTTCTTCAGCCAATAGATGAAAGTGGGCACTAGCCATTTGTACTTCTTCCTCTGGGGAGAAGGCTAAGGAGGCAGATCTGACCCCTGTAGGTTTGCCCTGGCATCTGGGATCTCCTTTCAAGTGGGCTACAGACCCACAGACATAGCATTTACCAAATGCTCTCTGGAATGGGGGTTTCTGTTGTCCTCCCTCTGGTTGGGCACCAGAGGATTCACTAGACCTACCAGGTTTCCCAGTGGATCTACCCTTATGTTGTTTGGGGGCCTCGTCAGGTTGGTTGGAATTAGAGCTATCTTTTTTCTCACCTTGGTGCTGCTTCCCCTCATCCTTTTTAAGAGTGGCTCCAGAATCCTTATGAGTGGCCCTGTTGGCTACCCATGAGTCGGCTGCTCTTGCCAACTTTTTGGGATCAATCTCATTGAGTCAGCCAAGTGCTGTCTCAGCTCAGGAGAGCAGGCATAAAAAATAGATTCCAATAAAAAACAGATTTCTCATTCCTTCAAAAGTGTTAACTCTGTAACTGTTTACCCAACCATCTACGTTCTTCAAACATTCACACACCCAGGTAGCCCAAGGGGTACCATCCTGCTTTTGGAGGGGCCTAAACCTCTTTAGGTACTGGGAGGGAGTTTTCCCAAATCTAGCTATCAAAGCTAGCTTTACATTTTCATACTCCAATCTTTCAAGTTCCCCCACCTCCATTACAGCATCAGTTGCAACCTGGAGGAGCCTAGACAAAAGCCAAGGAATCTACTGATACCCTGAATCCCATAATTATATTCAAAAGCAGCTAACCAATCCAAAATATCAAGCTTCACCTCAGACATACTAGGGACTGGAAGAGCTAGGAGACTCTGGGAGAGAACCACTTTCCAGTGACAATTTCTTCATTTCAAGGGCATAATGCATTTCCATTTCTCAGAGTTTGATTTCTTGATGTTTACTTTCAGTTTGCATTTGGAGCCTTTTGAACTCCAACTCAAGTCTCATTTTTTCAAGAGAGGCATTCTGGACCTGGTAGGGTCCATGTGGCTAAAGGTTGAGGCCTAAGAGCAGGTAGAGGGGCAGTGGAGCTCACATCCTGAGACTCCTCGGACTCATCTGGCTCCTCAATTACATTAGAGAAACTCTACATTATCATTTTCCTCATCAATATTATCCAGAGATTCGGGGTTACAGCCCAATTTCTCAGTCTTTGATGTTCCAACAATCTTTCAACCAATTCCTTTTTCTTTCCTTTAACAGGGAAGTTCCTATCTTTACACATTTCCTTCAGTTAATGTACTATTAAAATGATCTGGGCCTCTTGTTTGTAGTTATCCATATTAGGCATGATAAAATTGCTTTTCTAGTGGTGCTTAGCCTTGTAAAGGTTACTATCTGAACAAAAGTAAAGCAGAACCCTGAATGTAACAACTATACAATTTATGCTCACCGCTTGCCACCAGTGTTGGGCAGAGTTTGTATGCAGAACCCTTTGGGACCACTACACACAACTAAGTCTACAGGTGTAAGCAAAACCAACATTTCGTATAAGTCTGTACCACACATTTTTTGGTAGCGAACTGAGCAGCCAGGCTTATCTCAAGAGGGAATGTGAGCTTGTAAGGGTGTTACACAGAGGTCTACAATGACAAGTTTTCAGATAGACACTTATACTCAAGGTTTCTTGGTAAAACACTTATTAATTCTATTACACAACCATTTATAAAGCATTCGCTAAAGGAGGTAACCGATATCACAAAAAGTATGGGATAAATTACTCACCTTAATCGTATTTTTGATGCTTGTATCTGCTTAGATTCACATGCTGTGCATAGCCCGCCATATAGTGGAAGCTGCAGAGTATTAGAGGAGTTGTTTTCGAAACTCGAAAAGGGACGTCGGCAGAGCGTGCCAGTAATACTATCCCTAGTGTGACGTCCACTGTACCCATGATCCCTCAAGCGTCGAGGCCCCTCAGATTGTATTTTCTCTGATATGAGGTGTAGCGTGAGTACAGCTATATCCAAGCAGATACTTATCAGACAAGCTCATAAACATCCATGCGCCTTCTCTCCGATGGGAGGAAGGGTGGGTTGCATGTGAATCTAAGCAGATACAAGCATCAGAAATACGATTACAGTGAGTAATGTATCCCTTCTGAGGCTTGTGTAATCAACTTAGATCACATGCTGTGCATAGATTAGCGAGCAGTGGAAGAAGGAGGAGGGACGTGAGAAGGTTCATGAGCGAATTAGTGTCTTAGAACCGCTTGGTCCACTTGTGTATCTATCTTGGAATGGGCGTCAATGCAGTAGTGCTGAGTGAAAGTATGTATAGAGCTCCATGTAGCCGTTTTGCAAATACTGTCTAAAGGAACATTTGCAATGAAAGCCAGCGTGGCTCCAGTACCTCTTGTGGAGTGGGCCCTGGGCGTAAAAGGCAGTGTCTTATTTGAAAGGAAATAGCACAGTTGGATACATCTGACTATCCACCTTGAGATGGCGTTTTTGGAGACGCGATGTCCTTCGCTGCCTGGCGCTATGGAGACAAACAGCTGATCTGTTTTTCTTAGCGGTCTGCTCTTGTCTACTTAGTAGAGGACCGCCCTCCTCACATCTAGTGTGTGGAGTTTTACCTCAGCAGAGCTTTTGGGTTCTTGGAAGAAAGCCGGTAGCTCAATAGACTGGTTAACATGGAATTTAGAAATGAACTCAGGTGAAAACCTACGGTGAGTTCGTAAAACCAGTTTGTCCTTATGTATAGAAAAGAAAGGATCCTGCACTGACAGAGCTTGGATTTCACTGACCCTTCTTATGGAAATGATGGCTACTAAGAAGGCAGTTTAATAAGTCAAATGTTTGAGACTAGATTTGTGCATAGGCTCAACGGGGGGCCCGATTAGCTTAGTAAGTACCACATTAAGGTCCCAACCTGGTGGTGGGTTAGAAATTGGAGGGTGGAGTTTCTTTACCCCTTCCATAAATGCTTTGACAACTGGCACTTTCCACCATGACACCTTGTTATGGGAAATGGTGTAGGCTGATAAAGCTGCCAGGTGCACTTTAAGTGAGTTAAACACTAAACCTGCATCCAATAGGTGGAGCATATAGGTGACAATATTAGAAGGAGTACAATCAACTGGGTTGATTTGCTTATTCTGGCACCAATTAACGAATTGTTTCCATTTGCTATACACTAACAGTGCCTTGTGTTAGGTTTTCTTGATTCTTTCAAGATATCCATACATCTCTGGGGTAAAGCGAGATGTCCGAACTCTATGACTTCAGGAGCCATGCTGCCAAGTTCATTGAGTTGGGCTGGGGATCCACTGTTAGCCCCTCGTGCTGGGAGAGTCGGTTGTACCGGCACGGGAGTTTGATGGGGTCGCACACCGCCAGTTTACAGTTTACCATTGTTTCACCAACCACTCTTGTATGGGGCGCATGCGCAGGAGTGCTTGGGGAACCAGGTAAATGCAAGATGCCATCATGCCTATTAAGCGCATTGCTTTGCGTACCCTTATCTGGCGGCCGGTCTGATAGTGTGGTATTTGCCGTAACAAATGATTTACTCTTTCCTCTGAGGGAAAGGCTAACCTTTCCTCTGTGAACAGATAGACTTTCTAGATCAGACGATAATTTCTAACCCCACGACCAAGAAACTTGAGCCAAAAGCCTTTCCATAAGGCCACTGATCGGAATTCGCTCATCAGGTATGATAGTTTCCATCCGAAGGCCCCGAGGAACAATTTACCGTTCGGGCAATTTTTGAAGCTCAAATGTAACAGCAGTAACCGAGATGTGTTTCGGTCTGAGGCTGTTGCTTTGAGCAACAGCCTTATTCTGCGTGGTTATCCCAAAAAGATTGTGAGAAGATATCTGGAGAGAGCATCCAATAACCACAGAGAAGCCCTGTTGGAATACAGGCCAAAACCCATTCCTGGTGGGACAGACACATTAGTGTTCATCAGTACTTTTAACCACCTATCTAATCAGGTGGTTAAGATTGGAAAGAAACACTGACATATTTTGGCCAAAGCCAAAATACCTGTTCTAGCCCCCCAATGTGCTTTCAAACGCGGACATAATGTGAAAGAACTGGTAAGCAGAAATTATATCAGTATCAAGGGTGATACCCAGATTACTATCACCGAACAGTGGGGTTTGCCCAAATGGAAAGGCCATGCACCTTACGGAGCATGTATCTGTTGCCAGTTCACCAGTCGCACTACTGTGGTTGATATCGGATTACCAAGACCGTGGGAACAGAAAATGTTCTCAAACTGTAGTTCGAGTAATGTGGTATATGCCATATGGCATTCCCTAAATTATATATTGGGAAAACGGAACATAAAATCAAGGTCCGTATCAATGAACACAGGAGCTGTATTAGAACCAGGAATTTAACAGCCCCAATGGTTGGCCACTTTATTATGCGTGATCATAGCTGTAATGATTTAAGGGCGACTGTGCTTGAGCAAATCGACTGGAATATATAATCTCCAGAGTTCGTGTTGTGTCAACGCGGCGATCGTGACCGCTCTGTTTGAGGCACCCAGTATGCGGATCCAACTTAGATTAATACACGTGGTATACATACCTCTTCGACTTTCTGAAGTTTGTAATGACAGTTGGACAGTGGCCACTAGTTAATATGCTGGCAGGGAGGCAGCGTGCAGATATTTTTGGTACCTGATCCATTCATTTGAATAAGCACGTAACGTGACCATTACGAGGTTGCATGAGTGATGATCACGTGGTTGCACGTAGGATCACGTGAACTGTATATGAGCCGCACGTACGTTTCCACGGCGGCTTGTGAATCCATTGCTGTTGGTGGGGAGTGTCTCGTACATGTACAGCGGTAAGTGTGCTCATGAGCATGGTGCCTTTGAAGGCTCTGGACATCAGTGAATAGTTAGTATCTGGCCAGTAGAGGTCGGAGCAGGGTGTTTTTTCAAACACGGCCAGACAATGCCAGTGTTTAAATAAGACAGAACAGTGGCGCAAGTACAGCCAACGTTCTACAGCATCACGATGTGTCTTTAAATATAGAGTGCTGTTGTTTTTCATTATACAGACAACTGGTCACGCATTAGATTAATCGACTAACAACTGCGGCTGCCCCCGGGCCGTCCACCGCATCATGAATGAATAATAGGAAGCTATATCTACATCTTGTGTTGGAATGTGGCGTGCTCTCAATATCAGGTCAGTACGACCCTGGTCCTTAATGTGTTTTTCTCTTCCTGCTTTGAAGGTTATGGATCGGTCATTTATTAACTGCTCACACAGTTAACAATTGAGTTGATGATTTTTACGCAGTCTTTTCTCATTCCTTGTGTGCCGTGCTAGTTCTAACCTGCATGCCGATTACAGCCTGACTGATTGGGCTGGATATTATAGCGGGATTAATAGTAATTTTCTTTGACCTTGTGGACCGATCGACGGATTGGGTCAAACACCACTGTTCACCGTCGAGAAGTGACGTGTCATTGCAAGCCTGGTGCATCGAAGGGCTGCGAGTCCAAATTTAATTGGTTTACCCACGTGGTATCACCGGGGTCTACTGGTGGTCTTTTGGGCCTTTAGTGTCACTTATTGCTTGCTTTCTTTGGTGCAATTTAATCTTCGGTGTATATGCCATCTCATTTAACCCAATTTGTCACAATCTGAGAAAATAACCGATTGGACCCATGAAGAAGGAATTACCTGGGTCATATACATTTGGTCAAAAAGTGGTTTAAATAAGGCGGACCACAACAAAGGAGAATGGTTCAGAACAAATGGTGGAACACGATTCGATTCACAGAAGGGCTTTGAAAGAGAATATTTCTTCGCATAACAATTCACCCAGACTTGTTCTGAAATGGGAGACTCCATAGAGGTCCCTGTTGACCCCAATGTATGGTTAACAGTGTCCCAAAATGTACTTACCCCCCCACCCAGTAGGACTTTAGGAGAACTCCCCTAACAAGCACACATTTTATTTATTATTCAGTATAAACTGGTACTTGTTCATTTCATTTTTAATTGGACATTTTAAACATCAAACACATGGTATCCCATCTTCCATGTCTTATGCTAACATTGTCACTGCATAACACTATTATGTGAAAGTAAACCGCTTGTAACCATATTTTACATACAAAGATTTGTTATATTTTGGTACTTTTATTTATTATACACCAACCAGGGGAAAAGAATCACCTGTTGAAAGTGACTGATTGGTCATTACATAACACTATGTTCTGAAAGCAAACATGTAAAGCTTAGCGGTGCATGATGAAATCAAACACTACAGAATATTTTTTTAAAGTTTTAAATAAGTGTCAAAGTGAACTGACCCAACAAATGCAGAGTCCGATATATCAGTCTGAGTGAGATCTAAATGTTCCAAGTTAGGACAAAGTTCCAACATCTGTCGAACCTATTTGAGAAAATATTAAATGGTTCAGCATCGAGTTGCACTTTTCACACGTTAGATAATCACACATCAATCATAGAATTGCAAATGTAGTCCGCTTCTTCATACAATTATCGACATTTAACAAAATCAACAAAAGTGGCCATAACCAAGATATTCCAACAATCAAGTTTCCTTGAACTTAATGTCACAAAAAATGGCAAGATTTGAAAATAAAAATACTTCTACGCAATAGCGAGCAGGGCACATACTAGTCAAACGTGTTTATTTTAGGACAAAACTATGCAACTAGATCAATTAGACATGTATTTAATAACCATGACAAATTGATACATTTGTATATAACTCAAGATTTCAAAATATATAGGGCCTGATTCAAAGAAGTTTCTCTTAATGGTGCAATCCCATAGGAAGGCACATAGTTTACTCAGGACAACAGGACAGTCCTGCAGCATCACCACAACCCACCAATGCGGATCGCTTCCATTCTTACGGTGCTACAGGCAAGATGGACTGAGATTTTCTGTGGAGTGTGAGTGTAACTCTACAAAAGTCTCTAGAACTAAGAGCTGTTTACATGCTCAAGCACACACATTACTCCTTTTCACATGTGAAAAAAATGTTGCCAGTGAATTAAGGCAAAATGTGAAAACCACCCACTGCACAAGTCATGCTGAGGTCCCCTCGCCTTCCGTCCAGCCCGGCAACAAAGCCTGGCCCATGACACACTCCAAGCTGGCCTGGACCAACATGCATGCACGATGCGCAAGATGATCATGCTGCCGCAGGAGCACACTGCGCACTTCACTGGCTTCAAGATGTAATTATGCGTTTTAATCAAATCGTAAATCTTTCACCTAGTGTAGAAACAAGTTGCCTGAGCCTGGCTCCTGAGTGCTGAACCCCAAATGTAACAGCCACCTCTCTGCATGGCTATTAATATTACGCACAGTAATGAGTAATAACACCAGAAGAAAACATACTCATGCTGTCTTTGCAAGTATATGCCAGTATCCTCGTGTGCAAACATTCACTTGTTGACTTTGCCCTTAATGCAAATAAAACTCTCCGGCCACAGGAAGAAATCATGCTATTGCTGCTGCACAAAATGATTGCTCAAGCCCCATCCCACCAGGTACCTTTACTTGTTGGGTTTGCTCTCAATGCCAGTAAAACCGGCACCGTTAAAGTAAGGAACCATTTCCTTGTTTGCTTGCACACATACCTCCTCAACCATGAAAGAACACATCATAAAAACAAATGCCATGCCACAGAAGAACAAGTTACTTACCAACTGTAACGTTCTTTCGATTGGATGTTCCTCCCACGTGTTCCCTATCTTAGATATATCCTTACCTTCAGCTTACTTCTTCGGCAAAAAATGGCTCCTTTCCACCAGATGGCGCTCCCCTCGAGGCCGCGGCGTCGATGTCCCTCGACGGCACCCGTCGAACACCGACGTCATTGTCTGTACAAGAGCCTCGAGTGCGCCCGCTGGCTTCAGTTCTGTTTTTTCGTATATTGTAGTCAATTGTTTTTGATTAATGGCGTGCCTCTTTTGACCCAAGCCTTAAAAAAAACTTTACACGTGAACTGTATAGTGGGGTTGGTTGGGAGGGTCGATGGGGAATATGTGGGAGGAACATCCAATCGAAAGAACGTTACAGTTGGTAAGTAACTTGTTCTTCGAATGGATTGTGTGCTCCCACGTATTCCGCATCTTAGATAGACTCCCAAAGCAGTTTTGTCTCGGAGGTGGGTGCAGACTTTTTCTAATCGTGTACAGAATGGAGTACAGATTTAGCAAACAGACTTCCTTGAGAAGAAGTCGAGTCCAGAGCATAATGTTTTATAAAGGTATGCATGGATGACCATGTGACTGCTGCACAAGTGTCTTGTACAGAGACACCCCTTTTTAGTGCCGTCGAAGTTGCTATGTCCCTGGTTGAATGAGCTCTCAATCCATCAGGTGGTTCTTTCCCAGCCAATCTATAACATTCTGTTATAGCCAAAATTATCCATCTAGATAATGTTTGTTTAGTTACTGCCAGTCCCAATTTGCGTCCAGTGTACCCCACAAAAAGTTGATCACACTGACGTATTTTTGCCAATCTTGAAATGTAGAAACTAAGAGCTCCTCTGAGATCTAGTCTATGTAGCCGCTCCTCTTCTTTGCTTTCAGTATTGTTTTCAAAGTAAGGAGCATTAACGGACAAGAATGTAAAGGCTCAAATGGAATACATGTGAGAAATTTTAGAACTAAGTTCAAATCCCACACTGGAACCTGGAAAGGTATTGGTGGAAATACATTGTTTAACCCTTTCAAGAATTGAATTATTAAATAGGTATCTTGAAGTAAGATTCTTCTTCTGAAGAGCACTTAAAAATGGACAGTGCTGCCAAGTATCCTTTTATCGTACCAACCTGGAGCCCCAGATTAGCTAGATGTAACAGAAAAGATAAAATTGTGAGGATATTACATTGAAATGGGTCCACATTCTTTTATCTGCACCAGTTACTGAACTTATTCCAACGACACCGATACAGAGATTTGGTTGCTGACCTTCTGGCCGAAAGCAAAATCTCCATCACGTCATCCGGAAGATCCCAACCCTTGCATCTCAACCTCTCAGAAGCCATGCGTGAAGGTTGAGTGTGTTGACCTCCGGATGGAGAACAAATCTTCCTCTCGCGAGATCTTCTTGGAAGACGTATTGGAGGGCAGATGGACCTGTCCAGAAGGTCCGGGTACCACGTTCTCCTGGCCCAATCTGGGGCAATTAGGATCATCGTTTTCCTGAACTGTCTCAACCTCCTTATTACCTGAGGGATCACAGGGACTGGAGGAAACGCATACAGAAGAGGAAAATCCCATTCCAGTGTGAATGCGTCTACTAGAGCTCCTCTCGTGGGGAAATTTCCCTTGAGCAGTACAGTTCGCACTTCCTGTTGACACTGGTCGCGAACTGATCCACCTGCGGGGTTCCCCAAAGGGCAAAGATCTCTTGAAGGACTTCCCGAGCTAGTTCCCACTCATGGGAGACTGTACTCTGCCTGCTCAGAGCGTCCGTTGCTGTGTTTTGCTCTCCGGCTAGATGAATTGCCGAAAGTGAGATCGCTTCTTGTATTGCCCAGAACCAGAGTTGCATCTCCTCTCTGCACAACTGCAGTGACTCCACTCCTCCTCTCTTGTTGAGGTAGTACATGGCCACTGTGTTGTCCGTCATTATCAGGACATTTCTTTCCCCATACAGAGGGCAGGAAGGCCTTCAGCGCTAGTCTGATTGCCCTCAACTCCAAAAGGTTGATGTGAAGTTTGGACTCCGATGGAGACTAACGACCGCTGATTGTCAGATCGTAGGTATGGGCTCCTCACCCCGTGAGTGAGGCGTCCGTCACTACTGTTATCTCCGGCCATGGTTGCCAAAAAGATTCTCCTCTGAGAATATGATGTCTGCAAGCCCACCATTGTAGATCCTGTGCTACTTTGGCTGGAACCTGCAACAGACCTGACATTTCCCCAGAGAATTGAGACTATTGAGTTCTGAGAGCCCATTGAAGGGGTCTCATTCTCAATCTGGCTTCTGGCACCAGATAAATGCAGGATGCCATCAGACCGAGCAACCTGAGAAAAACGAAGGCCGGAAGATACTGGGCATTCTGGAATCTTGTTATCATTTGCAGAATGTGGTGAGCTCTCTCTTCGAGAGACAAGGCTTTGCCCGAGCAAGTATCCAGGACTGCTCCAATAAACTGGAGTTTCTGTGATGGTATCATGTTTGACTTTTTTAAATTCAGAGAAAACTCTAGTTTGTGAAGGAAGTGACAAGATGATCCTGGGCTTGCTCCGGGGAGCGTGCTCTGATCATCCAAGCGTCCAGATAGGGGTAGACATGAATCCCCTCTCTCCTGAGACTTGCTGCCACCACCGCCATCAACTTGGTGAAAACTCTTGAAGCGGAGGTTAACCTGAATGGCAGAACTCAAAACTGATAGTGAGACTTGCCAATCGCAAACCTTAGGTACTTTCTGTGCTTGAGATGGATTGGCACATGAAAGTAAGCATCCTGAAGGTCCAAGGATACCAACCAATCCTGGAGTTGGAGAGCCTGAAGGATCTGAGAAAGTGTGACCATCTTGAACTTGTCCTTCCTTAGGAACTTGTTCAAGTTTCTCAAGTCCAAGATGGGTCTCAGTCCTCTGTCCTTCTTTGGGATGAGAAAATATGGGGAATATCAACCCTTGTTCCTCTCCGCTACAGGTACATGTTCCATTGCACCTTTCTGTAGCAGGGTTAAGACTTCCTGCAACAGGAGCGGATCCGGATGTTTGACAGAGTTGTATCCCGGGGGGTGATTCTGAGGTTTCCTTAGAAAAGGAAGGCAGTAACCTTGGGATACTGTTTCCAGTGTCCAAGCATCTGAAGTAATGCCCCACCATTCTTCTAGATGCTGTGAGATCCTGCCTCCCACTGGGGTCTTGTGGGTCAAAACCTCAGAGTGGTTTTGCGGCAGCTGCAGCAGCGGCTGAAGGGACAGATGCCGCAGCTGGGGCAGATCTAGCACCTTTTCCTCACCCCCTGAGGGCATTTTCTTTGACCTCTTTGACTGGCCTGTCCTCTTCCTTTTCCAATTCAGGAATAACGACAAAAGGACGAACTCTCCAGGAAGATGAGCCTGTGTAGGGACGTTGCTGAGGTTGTCTTATAGCGGCACTGAGAGATTTAGCCGCTGCTTTGGAGGTCTGCAGCTTATCCAAACTTTCATCTGCCTTGCTGCCAAACAACCTCGAGCCATCAAAGGGCATATTAAGAAGCCTGGATTGCACATCCGGTGCAAAACCAGACTTTCTTAGCCACGCAAATCTACGTAGCACTGTGCTAGTTGCCATGGACCTACTGATATGGTCAGCTGTGTCCAAACCGGATTGAAGGCATTCTCCCGAACCCTCCTTTCCTTCCCTTATTATGGCTAGAAAACCATCACGCTCTTCACCTTCTGGGATGTGTTCAGCTGCCGCTGACATGCAGTCCCACAGGGTATAAGTGAACCATGCCAAGGTACAGGTTACATTAGTAGACTTCAAAGCCATACTCCATGATGTAAAAATCTTCCTAGATCATGCATCCACCTTTTTATCGTCCCTATCTGGAGGGATTGTAGTGTACGCAGCATTTCATGTGGAAGTGGCTGCTTGTACTACCAGACTTTCTGGAGTTGGAGGTTTACTCAGATATTCCGGATCAGAATTGCAGGGTCTATATTCAGACACACATTTTTTATTAACTGCCGGGATGGCTTCAGGGTGTTCCCATGCAGAACTAACCCTTCTCTGCAAGGCAATGTGAAAAAGGAGAATGGGGTCTTGTTGAGGAGTTCCTGATAGTATATCAGTCATGTCATCATCTTGACAGACTGGTGAACTTCTACCCCACCCAATAAGTTCTGTAACTCTATTCATGAGTTTTCTGTAGCCCGCATCAGCTTGCTCTGATGGGTATGGCTTGTCAAATTCGTACTCTGGAGAAGTGTCAGACCACTTGCAGTATGTAAACATTCCTGTAGATCTTCAATTTTTGATTGAGGATTTATTAATTCCTCTGGAACAGATCTTGTGCCAAATTTAACACCAGCAGAGGTGACTTCTTCCTCTTCTGATGATTCTCCCGCATAGATAGATGATATGGTCCTGAAAAAAATCATGTCTATTCTCAGGTTGAAAAACCTTTTCTGGTAATGTAGGTGTTATAAAAGGCTTGGGCGTTGACATAAACGTCGATGGTACCGATGTCATAACCACATCCATCGTGATCGTCGAGAGAACCTTCGATGACCTTGATGTAATCGTCGAGGGGGTTGGGAAAACTGTCGAAGGAGCTTTCGAAGTTATCGAACGTGAACCTGTCGTTTCCTTCAAAAGAATTTTCGACTCGAGGGCCTTTGAAGTCTCCGATGGCGTTGAAGTCGACTTCCATGGCGTGTAATGTTTCGACGCCATTTTGTTTCCCTCTACCTTTGATTTATGCACCAAAGGGTCTTTTTCATGAGGTGATCGAGAAGAGTCTCTCGATGACACCCTCAATGACTTTTTATCAGCTTTCCTCATTTTGGACCTCCCTCTAATGTTTTTCGTGAATAGGGGCATGGTCTCCTTTAGCCTTTTTTGAGGGGGTCTGGGCTGCGTTCTCAACATTTTTTACCATGGAAACTCGAAAGGCTTCCCATTTACTCGGGGAGTCATGCTTTGATGGGCATGCCATCACCTCCTCCGAAGACATCGATGCCGTCTTTTCTTTGTCTTTTTGGACGTCGAAGAAGACGACTTTCTCGATCTACTCCTCGACCTATGCTTTTTACGATACTTTTTCGAAGACTCGGCCGAGTCTTTCCCTTTCGAAGACTTCGATGAACCCTCCCCCATCGCCAGTTTACCTCTGCATTCTCTCAAGGCTTTATGGGTCATAGACTGGCACGAACCACAGTCTTCAATTCGGTGGTCGGAACCGAGGCACCAAAGACAATTTTTGTGTGGATCAGTCAGAGACATTTTCTTTCCACACTTCAGAAATTTTTTAAATCCCGTCTTCGGCTTGGAAGGGTTCGAAGAAGAAGACATAGCTTTCCTTCACAAGAGATTGAAGCGCCGTTGAAACGATCCGAAGCGAAGCTAACAGAAAAACGGAACTTAAGCCAGCGGCCGCGCTCGAGGCTCTTATACAGACGATGACGTCTGTGTTCGACGGGTGCCGCTGAGGGACATTGACGCCGTGGCCTCGAGGGGAGCGCCCTCTGGTGGAAAGGAGAAAATATTTTCTGAAGCAGCAAGCTGAAGGTAGGGATATATCCAAGATGAGGAATACGTGGGAGGACACAATCCATTCAAAAGAAGATACCCACTCTGACTCCTCCTTTATGCTATAAACCCACCACCGCAAACCCCCGTCAAAGCATTAACATTCCTAAAGTTCGCTTTGCCCAAAAATACCAGTAAAATCTAAAGGAAAACATCCCAGTTCCAATGCCCTTTGCCCGAAACCAAGCCTAGCATGCACACATGTATTCATTCCAACCTGTTGGGGAGCATTTTCATTTTAGTGTTTAATTCCTCCCACCTTAGAACCCCCAGCTCTTTTGCTGGACTTTGGGACTTTTAACTTTTAATCCTATGTTTTCTGTGTTCGACAATCTTCATAGGCATCTTTTTACATTGTGACACACAGCACCCTCCGTGCAGTGTCACTGTTAAGGTTTAAATACCGTCTCTTGGTTAAACTACTTTTTGCCAAGAGCAGTATAGTGAAATTGACTTTACTTACCTTTTGTAACTTTGTAGACCCAGCACACACAATCTTCCATACACTGCTGGGGGGTTGCTTAATATCCCGTGCCTAATTTCTCATGTAACATTTTTATGTTACCCTTTCTACAATTAATGGCTGGTGGCAGTGGTTTACTTTTTCCTACCATGGTCTGTTTTTACCGCAGACTGAACCCTCAGCTGCAGTATTACACCCATGGGTGCCCATTTTGTCAAAATGGCCCAGTCTTCTTTTTTCGCCATTTCTTGTTGTAAAGGTACTTCTTGAGATTTACTCTGCGCGCCAAAACAGGTTTGGTTCCTTTGTTCATTTCGTCTTTGGCGGGATTCACTGGTGAAGCCCGCCTCTGGCTCCAGCAGGCCAGGAAGCAAGGGAGGTGCCTGAAAATCCCTGTGCTTAGTCTCCTTGGTTACAGGAATGCACCCAAAGATGATTGGCTGGCTGGCTGTCCGTGAAGGACAGCCACCCTGCTTTGTGAGTAACAGCTAGGCTGCGAATGAATGGGAGAGACTTGCATAAAAGGCAAGTTATTTTGCAAGGAAAGCAGAGTCGACCACTGGATGAAGGAATCCAAATAAGAACTTGGAAGAGAAGCTTGCTGCAACTCCTGGACCGTTGGTTTGCCCGGTGAAGCCCTGCTGCAGTGCCGAAGCTCTGAATTCGCCTCGACTAGAGAAGCCCTGCAAAAACCAACTTCTTCCCTTGAGTTGGTGGGAACAATCGACCCCATGACAAACTCGACTGGAAATCCTCTCTCTGTTGGCAGTACTGCCATTGCTGTTCCAGGAACCGAGTGCCAGGGGACAGGAACACCAGAATCGTGTGCATTTTATTTAAGCCGGAGCTCCAGGAAGATCCTCTGGATCCCTCGAAGCAGGGCTGACCAAGCCGGAGCTACCTCAAAAGAGTGCTGGACCCCAGAATCAAGGCAAGCCTACGAGGTGTCCAAGAACCACGGTGATGCTCTTTGCGAGAAGCTGAAACCACAAAGTGCCGCTGATCTGAACTTTTCCCATTGCTGCCGCCGACCTTCGAATCGTAGTGCAGGAGTCCCCAGACGTCCTCCCTCTTGTCCCCAAGACTGAGGCCCAGGAACAACAGGATCTGCAGGAACTACAACAGGAACAGAAGCCAGCTAGAACCATTTCTTCAGACTTAAGGTACTGTGAACTAAGTGGTACTTAACTCTTGTTGTGTATCTTGCTTGCTCTCAGTTGAGACTTGCATTGGCTGGCCTTTGCAGAGTTGCTTGCAGCTTTGCCCATCACAAGCCTCCCAGCTTGTGGCCCAACAGTGATTTCATTTTCAACAAAACTCTCTTATAACATTGTACAAGACTTTTTACTTGCCTTCAGGAAGTGCCTCAGCTCCCCTAAACTTTGCTCAGGTTACATTGGATGTCCTGGCTCCCTGAAGACTCTTCTAACCTCTGACGTTGTGTTTTAACTATCCCTCCAAAATGTCTTACATATCTTAATTGTATAGCTGGGAAAGGGTTAACATACATTGCATTGGGGGGTTCAAAAGTGCTTACCTGTTTGAGAAACGTGTTAACCATGGTTTTCTTCCATAACCTTTTCCTTTTTGCCACAACCTCAGTATTACCATCCAAGTGTGAAAAGTGATATATTAATGTCCACAGTGTCCTAGCTATTGAAGTCACCTCAGGGTGTAAGAAAATCTGTGTGCCATCCAAAAAGGGTATCTACTTACTTTATTGAACTGAAGTGTATTTTGAAGCATATTTTTATTGTTGCCAATTACTCCCTTCTAAAGAATGCTCATTTTAAAACAGACTAAATAAATAATTATTTTATCAAGAAACCTTGAGTATAAGTATTATTTGAATATGTGTCACTGGAAACTATGTTGCAACCCTACAGCTCACATTGACCCCTCTGCTCAGTCACTGTACCAACTTGTGTAGTACAGACGAATAGTAAAGGTTGGGTTACCTACAGCCAAGAGGACAAGGCTGGTGTAGTCTCCCACAGGGTTACTACATACAAACTTGCCTAACACTACCCATTCACCCACTCATCCAGTTGAGGACTGGCGAATTTCTTAATTGGATGGCTGCAAACATTTCCCACAAACAAGCCTGAGGGAGCAAGCATAGTGAGGGAGCCCAAATCAACCAAATGGTAACGCATTCTGAATACAGGGTCAAAATGGGGCATTATAAACCACACTTTCTGTAAACCACACTTTCTCGGACAGTGTGCAATTGGTTTTGTAGCGCATGTCCAATCCAAAAATCCAACAGACGCAATTTAGGAGCATTTCTCCCCTATTAGGGAGATTTATCATTTTTATGCTTGATCGCCCTCTCCTGGCGATATCCCCAACACTTTTTGCTGTACTTCTGGACCTTTTTCTTTAATCCTGAACGAGTAGAGCTTTTTCCCACTCGTTCATTTTTGTGGCTCTGTCTTTTACTCTATTCTTTGTTTTCTACCTGTACTATGGAGTCTATTTTTCTCCATAAACTCTTAAATGTATCTGCATTATACTATTGCAGCACATAGTTCCTTATGGGCAGTATTGCTGGGGAGCTTTAGTGTTCTCCTTTGAGATCCCTTTCTTTATCCTGGAGTAACTGCAGTTCTAAAATGTTGTAGTCTGAGAGATGTGCACACACCACCTTGTGTGGAGTGCCAAGGGGATACTACCCCCCATTCTCTCTGCTCCTGTGACTTTTTAGTCACAGAGACAGCCTCCTAGTTATGGCTAGTGCAGTGGACGTGTTCAACCGACTATTGTGTAATTACTCTACCATAGCCTCGGTAGTGCACAATAGGGGCATCCAAGTACCGACTTGGGGCCCGCATTTTTTTTTTCGCCATTACTAGCTTGGTTGTCCTTCGTTAGCCCTTCTTCTATCGTTCTGCCAGGGAGAGTTCAGTGTGTGTGTTTTGTCTTTGGCAGGAACCCTTGGGTGTCCCTGCCTAGGCTCCAGAGTGTCTGGAGCAGGCAGGAAGTGGGCAAGGAGTTGTCTAGCCCTCTGTCCTTTGTCTGCCAGAATGCCTGAATAGAACAAGCTCCCACTGGGGATCTGGCTGTCCTGATTGGACAGCCAAACACCCCTTTCTGTATATTGCTGAGAGATTGCAGAGGAGTGTGTGCTGGAACTGAATAAAAGGTGAGGCTCCTGGACTGAAAAGCAAGTCGATCAATGGAAGCTGAAGTAACCGAAGACGACAACCAGAGATGCCTGCAGACCCTTTGTGCAATACAGTGAAGCGACCTCTGCTGTCCTGGCCAGTTTTCTGTGCGAGGGAGGAGCTCTGAAGAGGACTCCTTCCTTTTGGCAGGTGGGAACAACCAGTCCCAAGACTACCTTTGATTTTAGCCCCCAAGGTCCTGTGAGTTTCCAGAGCTGCGGAATCCCACTACCAGGAGACCTGCTGCCCATTTTGACTGCATCAAAAGGCCAAATCCGTCTAAATCTTTGCTGAGCCCTCAAGGACACTCCAGGGATCCCATCCAACATCACCCAGACCTCATCAGAGTGCAGGACTGCAGGAAGCGAAGAAGATTGACCAGGCTATCCGGATTGTTGGTGCTGCAGAAAAGGCATCAAAACCACAGAGTGAACCAAGAGGTTTCTGAACGTTGTGCCTCAGATCCAACCTCGAGACTGCTGCTGAGAGATCCCATCCATTGTCCTGCCTTCAGTCACCAGACCAAGGAATCCAGAGGTCGGGTCCAGAGCTGCAACATCACAGAGCACGCAGCACAAACATGTTCTTCTAACCAAAGCTACGGTAGTGAAAAGGGTATCCCTTACCTGATTCCAGAAAGTCACTCCAGAGCATTGGAGTGCAGGTAGAGGGGTCCAGGCCAACCCCCTATTACCTCTGACTCAAGCCGCTGCTTGTGTCCCCTTTAGCAAGTTCCTTTAACAGGGTCTCCAACATTGGTTAAACCTTCCTGTATCCCCCCTCCTAGAGACTAGAAAGTATCCACAGGAACTTTTGATTACTTCTGCATTGCTAGACTTTAACCCGATACAAACTGCCTTTTAGCTAGGGTTGCGTTTTTGATTTTACAAGATTTGCTGTGCTGTGAAAAAGCCTCTAGAAACTGAAGCTCTAAAAGGATAACACTAACCGACAGTTTTCCCAAAAATCACCATCTTATATGTGTATCCAGACTAAATACAATTGCTGTATTATTTTGGGGTTGCGCAGTATTACCGATAGAACTGTCAAACTCCTATAACAATTGTATGCGTTCAGCAACTACCAACTAAAAAGTGACCATTTGAAAGTATTGAAAAGTATATATTTGTGCAATGGTTTATTGTGCTAAGTATTTAACTGACTCTTGGGTAAATATAATAAATCTATATTTTAATGAACATTTATGTTTGTTTCTTTGATATGCTTTACATACTGAGTTCATCTAAAGCCCACATCTTCCTCTTAAGATAAGCCTGACTGCTCTGCCACTCAACCAAGGTCTGGAGTTAGTATAGACTGATAAGAGTTGGAGGATCTACAAACCACTGGGATAGCTTACTAAAGTCTTATCTACAAGTAGGACTTTAGTAAAACTCCTCTACCATACCCCCCCCCCAAACCCACCCAAACACATTTTCATGATGCCTTTGCCCACAATATATGCCATTATAAAAACATGTTCGCTTACTGTGCCCTTACATGTCCATGATGGCTTCACAAATATACGCTAGGATAGGAATCTCATAAATCCTGCTCTCTGTATGTAGATTTTTGCAAGAATGGTCAGAGAGGGGAATCTACAGTGCTTGAAAGAGCTCTCCAACTATAGAGAGATCCTGTTGAGGGAGACGGATACAACCAAGAATATGATCAGAAACCCTTTGAGGGTTAAAACATGGTTGTATTAAAGAGATTGGGCCAACACATTAGTAGACAAAAGGCATGGTTACAAATCTCTTGCTCACCTAGCTATTGATTATTAAAGAAAAGAGGAATTGTGGCTCCTTATTGGTCTATTTATCTGAATCGTCGGGTTAGAAGATCTTTCCCAAGATTCAGATGGAATCTACATCACATGAAAAACTAGAACACAATATGGTCGGATTCCAATGGAGCCTTTAATATGCAGATTTTCTCTCCTCCAGGAATCGGTAGAGGATCTCAAACACTGCTGCTCATATATGTCCAGCTCTTGCTAGGAAACGCACACAGCACCTTGGAAAGTTTTGATTATGCTTTATCGAAATCAAGCAAAGAGGACCTGTGGAATAAGTGTTTGTCTGGCAGGACCACATCTATTGTCATATCTGTCGTAGGCTTTTTAAACTTTTTAGAACTGATTAAATAACTGACCCCTTAGTTTAATTCCTTGTGGATAGAGACGTGGGAAAACTAAAGTAAAAGCTGTCCTCTTGTTGTGAAGTAGTACTGTTGAATATAATATATTTTATGACGAATTAGGTTTTAATCAGTTATTGTGTGAAGTATTGTGTAATATTTGTATGGTTTTATTAACTTGTGTACTGTTGTATTATGTAATTAATAAAGGCAAGGTTGGCAAACAAAAAACAAAATTTAAAAACATTTTGAATAATCGGTCAAAATGGTGCATTGCACAGCACACTTTCTGTGAAAGATTAGGTAAACTGCCAGACAGTTTGCAATTGGTTTTGTAGCACACGTCCAATACAAATATCAAATGGATGCAATTCAGCACAGTGCTCAGAAGCATTCCCCCTACCCCGAACGCATTTTCATGATGCCTTTGCCCACAACATATGCCACTATAAAAATATATTCTCTCTTGCTGTGCTCATAAATGTCCACAATGGCTGCACTAATATACGCCAGTATTCACATGTAAGAACATACTTGTGTTTGCATTGCACCATATTATAAGAAAACATTTCTAGGCTGGCTCTGCCAATATATGGCAGTACCCCCACTACTGTTGGCTTTGCCATGAAACATGCCATACCACAATAAGAAAACTTGTCCAAACTGGCTGCACCCAAATGCCAGTGTAACCACGTTACACCACATATCATGCTTGCTTTATTATGGATGGATGCCCATTAAAAATGCAGTAGTAGCACTCCCCTGGCCACCACCTGACAAAATCTGCTCCTCAGCAGGTGGCCCATAACCACACAAATGTGCACATAAATTCACTTGCTCATTTACTCACACCTTTCACTCACTGAACCATGCACTCGCTCAGTCACACATGCATCTAGCCACCCAATACATCATACACTCATTCAATCATTCACACACATTACACAATGCATAACACATTCTTGCATGCACACATACAACATAAGCATGCAACAACCTCACATGCACACTTTCCAAAAGGAGTTGTTGCTTCTTACCTGCCGTTTTACGAATCAGTCTTCCCAGAGGGACTCCTCTGACTCCTGATCTCCACAACTCCAACAGAAAGCAGGAAGAGCTTCCTGGTTCCTAACATGCACAGTGGAGCTTGAGTGATTCCATCCTTTGCTGCAAATGGAACACTTCTTTCGGAAGTGCATGCACTAGGACTTCAGTAAGAAGTAATTTCTTTTTATAGCTTATAGCCCCCAACCCCAGGGCATGCCGCCACGAGGGACCCTGCTACTATGTCAATGAATGGGGGTGTGGGGAGCAGTGGCCCAAGACTCAATCGCTGCGATATGGGACACTGAGCTATGACAAAAAGTCATCTGCAAGGCTATTTCCTGCTATGTACTACTATCTGTTCCAACATATCCTTGCCTATGCACAGTTTGCAAAACAATGTTACACAATGCATGACAACATACTACTTTGAAATTGAAAGGACACAGAAGTGCATACCATTTTGCTGGATACAGCAGAGCTGTATGCCAGAACTATAGTTTTCACAGATGAACCAACACGCGGGAGAAGGTTATGAATTAAACCATGGAGTAAATGCTTTTCTCTCTGCGCATTGCTTACAGCTGGAGTGTCTTCCTCGGCATTCTCTGTGGAAGAAAATGAAACAATATAATTTTAGCACTGTGGAGAAGATTGTGCAAAGTTAATGTTTGCAAAGAGTGGGTATAGGTCTAAAACTAACTGGATTGTAGGCCCAGCATGATGTCTTAGAATCATCAAGTATTAAATCGTTCAGTGAAGCCCCACCAGTGAAGTCCAGTGAGAAACTAAACGTGTAAGAGGAGAAGCAGATATTGGGCCGCTTTGGAGTAATTTAAACCAAAAAGATTTAAATATTGAAGGGAGACTACATGCAGAGCATTAGTAAAAATATTTTAAAATGAGTTCTGAAAAACTGTTACTCTCAGATACAGAATAGGGATAATACAAGTGGAGCTGTATAGCGCTTTTCTTTCACCATTGCTGACCTCACTTAAGAAAAATAGGTGGAGGACATTAGTGGGAGAGGCAAACGCGAAACCTGTGGTGTTAATGGATGCAGATTGGAAGTAGCCAGCTCCAGTATACCAGTCTGCTTTATACAGGTTTGGCAGATTAATTTGGAAGCATGTTCCCACAGTGAAAAGCCCAATATCTGATAAGAAGACAGCACTTTGGGTCTAGTTTGCTGCTGATGTGGGAGAGTGATATACAGTGAAAGAGAGTGCCAATGTGCTAATCGCTAGGCATTTGGCGGCTAGGCCTGTGTGTGGGGAGGGTGTAGTGTAAGGAGATCTTAGAGTTGAGCCAGTTAGTCGGAGGGTGGGGGGAAATGTAGCCCTACCAGGGCAAAGCACCCTTCACTCCTACCATTGGCCTACTGCAAAAAGGTTCAATTTTACTAGCTCACATTGACATGGTCACTGTCTGTGATACACCTGCAAGTTAGCAAATGAGGGAAAGGGGAAGTTGGGTAACTACTCATTTACATAAGCTACAGACGAAGGCTACAGGAAAGAAGAACTTTTGGTTCAGAGAAAGGGCTGTTTGAAATGCGAGGTCTTTGTCACCCATTTCATATATCTAGTATGTTGCTTGTCAGACTGAGAGGACGCCTCAAAACTCACTCTAACCTGCTCAGGTGGTGTGCTCAGTGTCCTGCTGGGACTTTTATCCGTTAAGATGGATTTCCAAAATCAAGCTTGGAGGTGGCTTTTCTGATGCCAACCTAGACACTGAAATCTAGCCAAGCCCAATCAAGCCTGGTAGCAGAACAGCAAGGCTTAGAAGGGGTGCAAGTGTGGATGCAAGTGTGGTCTAGGGCTACAATGAGACACGCAGAGAACCACAATAATTACACTTAGACAGGTGATACAATGATTAGACCCTTAAAAGACACACTAAGCAATGAAACCTCTAGGCAAATATTAAGAATGTGATTCAAAAACAGTGCAATACAGATAAGTAATCATATTCAGAAAACACAGTGCAAACACTTTACAACAAAACTAAAACAGTTCCCTATGTCTAAAGCCCAGCCTTTAGATGGATTGGGCCAAGTGTCCTAGATACAAAATATATATTTTTCAGGTAGGTTTATAATGTTTATAATGTGATTGGACGATGCCAGTGGTTGTGATTTGAAGTTCCACAAGTTAAAGAAAGTTCAGGTAAGGCCTCTCTCAATCCCACTACACTAGAAAATGGCCCAGGAGAGGATCCATGTCCAGACCACCACTGATTTAAGTCATGAACTGGAGAGATGGGGACAGGACTTACACCCATGCAACACTGTTAGGGGTGGGGGATTTACAAATGTACTGTCTGAGGCAGCAATTGGGAAAGCCCACCTTGGGGAACAGGGTTACACTACTTGGGTTTACCCTAAACCACACAAGGGTTTGGTAGAATGGCGAGCAGCCCGGCTTAGTCTAAGAGGGAGGAGGGCTGTAGTGATGTACAAAGAACTCTGAGCATACACTTAGTCCAAGAAAACACTAATACAGTTCCAAGTCTTGGTTGTGCACAATCGGGTCAGCTATTTTCTAAAATTGAGGCTCTCTTTTTTTGCCATTCTTGGAGAATGGTACATAAGCTCTGCTCTTATTAGAAGGCTGTACCACCTGAGAATGTGGTAGCACGGACAGCGCAGCAAAGCTCATCTTAGGAGTGAGCGGGATGTAGCATACATATGGTCCAAAGAAACACTGATAAACTATGTATTTAAATACAAGTAGACCAAGATAATTCTTGGGTAAGTACTATAGCATCATATAAAAACAAACTCCATACCTATGGCATGCAAACCAAGGTTTAACCTTATTTAGAGGAGAAAGAAGCAAAACAAGGTGTGTCAAACCGAAGTAAATTACTTTCCCGAATGTATAACCTATTCTTGGGGAATGCAACCAGGTTAGATATACTTTTAGAATACAATCAGTATTTCAAGGGTAGATGACCCAGTCAGTCATGCAGAGACAATCAGTTATAAAATCATATAATAAACCAACCCTGTTACAAGTATAGACCTTGCAACATTACTTTGTAGAACTCCATTCAGAGCTAGTAAAACAACTCATAATTTCTGGCGGTGCCTCAAGCTACTCAATGATATATATGAACACAATACCTATTTTAGAATGCACTAAGCAAATCATGGAAAGCAAAAACTTATAACACTTTAAGAAAGACACAATGCATTTCAAGCTAAGTAATTGACCTATTGATACATAACCATCTTCTACCTAATAGCTAGTCACACCCAGTATAAGAAGTGTATAATACAGTTTCCAAGGTAAGTAAGAAGCTTATGAAACTATTTTAGAATAGCACCAAAGCAATTCAGTGAAGCACAACCCAGGGTTACAAGTTTAGAAGAGCAGCAGCTACTCAAGCTAAGACCTATACACTTTTAAGGGGGGCTACCAGCAACTCAAAGACAGGTATCAACTTAAAACAGAAAAGGGAAATCAACACCCAATCATACACTTTGAGAATGACACAAGGTTATTCAAGGCAGGTAAACCTTATTGGTGGGCTTTTACACTCATTTAGTTAAGAATACTAAAACGGTACTGTTAGAATAGTTTTTCTGAAGTCCAACTAAGGGCTTAGTAAACCCATTCATCTGAGACAGTACAAGACTCCACTCTTAGTATTAGGCTGTTCCACCAGAGTATATGGTAGCATAGACAGAGCAGCCAGGCTTATCTTAGGAGGGAGAGAGAAGGGCCGTAGAATCAGTACAAATACATTGTAGTACACCTATGGTCCAAAGAAGCACTGAAACACTATGTACTGTAAAATTAAAGCATTTATTTAAATACAAGTAGACCAATGCATATTGTGGGAAAATAAGTTCCATCACAATATATATAACCACAATTATGAAAACACAATACTATGCTTTAAAGTGCACAGACCTTGTTCAGAACGCCAACAATACTTCTAGGTAAGTCAGACCTTAGTATACCCATTTAGTATAGGGCACACAGTGTTAGGCAGAATTACATACACTACCCTCTGGGACCACCTCATACAATTAGGACTATAGGTGTAAGCAAAACCAACCTTTGGTAAAAGTCTGTACTACGCAGTTTTGTGGTAGCTAGCTGAGCACCCAGACTCATCTCAAGAGGGAATGTGAGCAGTACAAGAGGTTACACAGAGGTCTTACAATCACAGTGGTTCAATTAGACACTTACACTCAAGATTTCTGGGTAAAACACTTATTAATTTATTACACAATCATTTAGAAAACATTCAGGCAACTTAATATTATCCACAAACCCACTTAAATGTCAAACCAATGAGTTTCTGAACAAATTAGGCTCCCCTAAAATAGGAGCAAAATGGCATTTCAGTTACTTTCAATGGAAGTACAAAGGCACAAGTTAGCACAATAGATCACAAATACTTTCTTAGGCAGTGCAAATAGTTTCAGTTCACTAGAAGACTGAATGATTCAGTTCAATAGGCTTAGGCCAAAGTCAATGGACTAGTGTCTTGGATAGGAAAGAGCAGTTCTTGAAGTAAACGGTAAAGTCTTTGCAAAAGTTCTCAGAAGTAGTTTGTACAAAAAAGAAATCATATGTTGGGTCACAAACTGATTAGGCCTGCAAGTTGGGAAAGTTCCATGAACTTTCACCGCGAGAGAGGCGTTCTCTCAATCGGGTTGGCACAGTACCTTAATATGAAGCAAAAGATGCAGCTGAAGAGGTTTGTTCCTGGCAGTTCCTGCAGATCTCTCTGTTCCGGAGCCTCAGTCGTGGGGACAAGAGGGAGGATGTTGGGGGATTCCTGCACTGCACGGGATCGTCGGAAACTGACAAAATGGACTCAATTCAGTTCGCGTAGCTGTAATTCAAGCACACAAGCTGGTGTCTTTCCCCCTGGTTAATCCTAACCAGCTTCGAGAATGGTATCCAGGTGGCTTACGAGTTGATTGGTCCCACCAACTCAAAGGAAGAAGTCGTCCTTGAAGGGGCTTCTCTGTCGAGATGAATTCGGCAATTCGGACCTGCAGCACGGCTTCACCAGGCAAACCAACGGTCCAGAACATTGCAGGGGGAAACCTTAACTTGGGTGCCATCTATCCTAATCCCAAAAGTGCTCCTATTCACGTGTGCTTTGTATATGTTCTAGGAGAAGGTTAACCAAGTGCATTGCTTCCATATGTATTGTAAATATGACCCCATTGGTGATCACTGCCCCATATTAAAAATGGTACGATTTCTTTTTATTTTTAAATAAATATTGCATTTTCACCAACCGGTCTGGTTCATGGTCCATTGTGACCTAGGGTATTTGAAAAAGGGGGTGTAATACGAGTTGTGTAGAATCTCAAATTAAATTTGCACAAAATAAAGAGAAAGGCATATTAATTTAGCGCTACATCCTAGGCTGAGACCAAGGTGTGTCGCCTGATTGAAATTCTTAACAGTTAGTTAGGGTCCAGAGGCTTCTGAGTAGACACCATAGAAGGATTCCAGCAGTGGGCCTGGGTGAACTGGATGAGAAGACTCCCAATCAGAGAAACGCCACTAGGCTTTCCAGAAATCACACAGGCATAAGGTAAGTAAATATCCTAGCCAACACAGCACCCTAGGATGGAAGAAGAGTTGCAGCAAGAAGACTTTAGGATCTGCAGCCGGGACATTGGAAGGCAATTTCAGCAGGGTTCAACAGAGAAGGCGCTAGGCAAGAGTTTCCTCGTGACTGGATGCAGCTCTATGGTTTTGGCGCCATTCATATCGCTGGTCGGATTCTCGTTGTTTGCAAGGTCCGGGAGAGGGGACTTAGGACTCAAATCGCGTCTCTGGAGGTCCATCAGGATGCCAACAATGTTTCAGCTCGATTCGGAAGACTGTGCACCACACAATGACTTGCGGTCCCAGGGTATTGCAGCCTGGCAAGGTCGCAGCACGAGGTGGGATGGTTCGAAGTCTACTTGAGTCTGGCGGATCACTCCAGGCTCCCAGTCGGGATCGTTATTTTTGGAGTCCCCAGGTTGCATGGAAGGAAGGGCAACAGCAGGCTCTGGTTACACAGCAGACTCTCTGGTTACTGGAAATCGTCTCAGCAGTGTTTTCTTCATCTTCCTCTTTGGATTTGGTTTTAGTGGTCAACTTGTCAGCAGCTTCCAGGTTCCGAGTTTTTATCAGGAACTACAGCACAACCTCTGCATTCTCTCCCTGCATTTTACAGAAAGGGGCGGTCTGGTTGTCCAATCAGGACAGCCAGCCCCCCACTAAGTTGTTAACTTCCAGGAAAAGAAGAAGACACAGAGCTGCAGAGTTTTGGACTCCTCCCTCACTTCCTGCCTTTCCAGACACTCTGGAGCCTGGGCGGGGAATCCACGGGATTCCTGCTGAAGACAAAACAGCCACTGAGGTCGTTCCCACCTAGAATGGCAGGGAAAGACCTCAGAAAACAGCAAGCACACAAGAAAAAGCAAGAAAAGGAGGAGCCCCCCATTTTAGAAAAAAATTGTAGCCCTTCTGTGCATTACTGAGGCTGAATTAACAGCCTGCAAGTAATAAAGACTAAAGGTCATAAAGGTAAAACCACAGCCATTCATGTAAAACTCGCAATTGTAACAAAATGTTACCAGGTAAGTAAGGGGTAACATTGTAGACCCCCAGCACTCCACAAAAGGTGGGGTGGCCTGGCTCACTATATAAAATGTAAAGGGGGATGAAAATCCCACTTTACTACTTAGGAACTGTAGTTCATCCAAGTACAGCCCAAAATGTGTACGCAACTATAACTTCAACCATACACTATGGACAGGCATAAAAAGGTCACCCATAAAAAGACAAAGACTAGGCGAGAGGTGAAAAAGATTCCCCTTCAACTAGGGACAAGGTAAAATAGGTACCTGGTCAAAGCAAACAGTTCTGGGGTTTACACAGGTTAGGGTGATTTATCATAGCTATGAAAATCTTACCTAACAAGTACCAACACAATCATTTTTAGAAGGGGGGAAAACAGCAGAAGTTAGTAAAGCAACTTATATACTTTTTAGAGGGGCACAATTCAACTCAAGGGTAAGCATAAACTTAATGACACTTAGTAACCTCTTCTTTCACAGAGATACAGTTACCACACAAAGCTACTTTAGCAAGTAAGTACATTTACACTTATTATACTTTCGAGGCAGAGTTCTTTTCTTATCCAGTCCTTCCCTAGTCTATTGCATGAGTTCTTTCAGAGGCAGAAGAGGGACCATAGTGGTCTAGGTGCCAGCTGTAGGCAGGTTGAGATAGGGTTCAGTTGCAGGAAAGTCAAAGTTCCACAGGGGATCCTCTTAAACAAATAAGTATTCACTTTCAGAGTTAAAGTGTTCAGGGACTTCAAAGAAGGCTCCCTATATGCGTTCCGGAATTAGAACTGGGAAAGTGGTATGGGCAAACTCCCAACCACACAAATCACCCACTCAGCCTCACAGGATGCACATCAGACAAGGTCGGTATTGCCAAAGCCCACACAGTACCTTAGGAGAAAAGAAGAGCTTTGGAGTGGATGTCTTCAGGATGCAGCAGCACAGGACCCAGTTCCTGGATTCTTGGTTTGGAGATGAAAGGACTGGACACTGGATGGGAACTTGCAGCAGCAGTTATCAGGGAAGCTTCCAGCAAAGGTTTCTTCACAGATTCTCGCAGCCTGTAGATTTTGCACCTTTTTACAGCAGCCAGATGAAGAACTAATATCACTGGTCGGATTGCCTTCACTCTCTCGGTCCTGCACTCTTTTGAGGGGACTTTAGGGATACAACCCGTGTCTCTGGAGGTCCAGCAGGAGTCCACGGAAGTTTCAGCTGGATATGGACTTCGGAAGACCATGCACTGCATTCACGTTCAAGGTCCAAGGGTAGTGGCGGTTTGCAGCCCAGCAAGGTCACAGGACATCATGGGATGTTATAAAATGCAGGTCTTCTTCAGACTAGTGGATCTCACCAGATTCTGGGTAGGAGTCGTCGCATTCGGGAACCCCAGGTCTATTGGATGTAAGGGTTACATCAGGCTCTGGTTAAACGATAGGCTCACCAGTCGCTGGAAATTGCTACAGATGTCTTTTCCTCATCTTCCGCTTTGGTTTCAGCTCTAGTGGTCAACTTGTCAGCAGCTTCTAGGTCTGGAGAATGTATCAAGAACTACAGCACAACTTCTGCAATCTCTCCCTGCAGTTTACAGAACGGGGCGGTCTGGCTGCCCAATCAGGACAACGGCCCCCCACTGGGACTTGATTCCTTTCAGGCAAGGTGAAAGACAAAAGGGTTGCAGAGGTTTGGACTCCTCCCTCAGTTCCTGCCTTCTCAGGCACTGTGGAGCCTAGGCAGGGAATACAAAACCTAAAAAAAAAGGCAAAAAAGAAGGAACCCCACCGTTCTATCCGAATGGTGGCCTTTCTGGGCATTACCGGGGCTGATTTACCAGTCTGCGAGTAATAAGACTAAACCGTCACTAAGGTTTAACCACCACTACCAGCCATTCAAGTAAACTTGCAATTGCAACATAAAAGTTACCAGCTAATTAAGAAAGGGGATACATTGTATCCCCCCCAGGTCTCCACACAAGGTGGGGTGTGCTGGCACACTATATAAAAGGGGATGAAAATCCCCCTTTACTCCTCGGGAGCAGTAGTTCACCCAAGTACATTAAAGATAAATTAACAGGGAAGCCCAAAGGGGCAACCCAACCTAAGCCCAAAGGTTATAAGAAACTATAACTCCAACCATACACTATGGAGAGACATAAAAGGTCACCCATAAAAAGAGTAAAAGACTAGGTGAAAGGGGAAAAAGATTCCCACTCACCTAGGGACACGAAGAAATAATCCCCAAGTCCAAGCAAAATGTTCTGGGGTTGACACAGGTCAGGAAGATTAATCACAAATATGAAAACTTAACTAACAGGATCTGTAGAAAGAGTACAACTTCGATTTGACTCTAGACCAGCAGAGAGTGCAAAGGTCTGTTTACGCAGTTTGCCCCTCTGGTTTCACCAACACCAGCCAGCAGGATATAGACATTGGCGATAGTCCCTGTGAAGAGCAGGGGGTACAGGATTACGGATGTGATGAATCACATGAAAACTGAGGTCAATAAAATGCTTGACCTTGGAGTAATTGAACACTCCAGCAGTCCATGGTCTAGTTCAGTTGTACAGGCTTTTTTTTGTGTACTACAGGATCTTACCAAGACTGATGCCCATCCATTGCCAAGGACAGATGAACTGGTGGACAGGCTTGGTTCAGCCAAGTTCCTCAGTACATATGACTTAACCTCTGGGTAATGGCAAATAGCCATGACGAACCATGACGGACCATGCCAAGGAGGAAGGCTTTTTCTACCCCAGAAGGTCTCTACCCGTTTAGTGTAATGCCTTCTGGACTGTAAAATGCACCTGCACCTTCTAAAGATTAGTGAACCATGTTCTGAATGGATTAGAGAACGCCTGCATGGCATACTTGGATGACATTCCAGGGTTCAGTCCTACCTGGGAGGAACATCTTTCCCATCTGACACAGATGTTGCAGGCCATTCATCAGGCGAATCTGACCACCAGAGCAAGCAAGTGCCAAGTTGGTCGGCGCACAGTGGTCTACCTTGGAAACAAAGTAGGAGGGTGAGAAAACAAGCCCTTACCCAGCAAGGTACAAGCTGTACAAGACTGGTATATCTCAACTACCCAGACACAAGTGAGAGCCTCCTTAGGCCTCACAGGATATTAAAGAAATTTCATAGCCGACTATGGGCCAATAGCAGCACCTGTGAATAACATTTCTTCTTCAAGTACCCGAAAAAGGTAAATGGACAGAAGCATGCTAGGAGACGCTTCAGGGGTTGAAAGATGTCTTGTGCAAAGCTCTAGTGCCGAGAGCTCCAGATTACACTTGGGCCTCCTTGCACAAATTGATGCTTCTAACACAGGTATTGGGGCAGTCCTGAGCCAAATGAATAACAAGGGCAGGGAACACCCCATCTGCTTCATCAGCAGGAATCAAAAAGATATGGAAACGAATTGGGCAACAATAGAATGTGAATGTAAATATTCTGCCATAGTGTGGTCATTGAAGAAGTTTAGGATGTTCTTGTATGGTACTACTTTCAGAAATCAAACTAACCACCAACCTCTGAGATGGCTGAAACCAACAATCCTCCCTCGCCCCCAACTTATCTGGAGTGTTGAGGGGACACACTTTCATTCTCCTGTAACTTTTTGGTTACAGAAACAAATCCATCCAAGTGGCTGGTGGCAGTGGATACAGTTTCTATCAATTTTGTGAAACTTACAACGCAAGCTGCGGTAAGGGACGCATTGGACACCATTGATCCAATATGGTTTCGGTATTCTTTTCTTGCCAACTAACAATTTTCTCTTCATTCTGTGTCCTTCTTCGGCCAAGCTGTGTGGGGAAGGTCCTTATATGTCTTTTGTCTTTGCCGGGATCCTTTGGTGAAGCCCTCCCAAAGGCGCCAGTGATTCTGGGCAGACTCCAAAACTAATCCTCAGGCCTTTGTCCTCCAGTGTGCCTGCTTACATTGAGGTCTAACTGGGAGGCTGGCTATCCCTTAAAGGACAGTCCTCATCCCAAGTTTGATTGACAGCATGCATGTTGAATGGCTGGGTTCCTGCATAAAAGACGAGGGTCTTGATGCTGAAGCCAGAGTCGGCCACTGGAAGATCCATTCCGAAGAAGAAGGAGGACATCTGCGGCTATCTCCAGAGACCACCAGAGCCCTCCGAGTGACAATTTCTGATCCAGCCCTTTTTAGCAAGCGACAGGGAAACTCTGATCCAGACTGCTTCCTCCCTTAGACTGGTGGGACCAAACAGTTTGAAGATGACCTGCATTTCAAGCCATCTCACAACGAGCTGTGACCTTAACCACCTGCAAACCGCATTACCATGGGACCTGTGGCCAGTGCGCAGTGGACTCCTTCCAGGCATGCAGAGGCAAGATTCCGCTCCTCGAAGTCCCCTTATCTGAAGGAGGAGGCCAAAAATACAAACCGAATGGACCACTATGTAACCGTTTTTCACTGGTACTTTGAAAACGGCACCAAACCTACAGAACCAAGAAGAATCTGTGACCGAAAGCCTCTTCACTTGACTAATGCTGCATCTTTTTCTTCACGCCTAAGCTACTGTAAGACTCTTGGTTGAACATAAATAGAGTTGCTTCTCCTGTGTTGCTGGTGTGCTGATTCGCACGTTAGGGAATTGAACATACTCATTTGCCCAGGCCCAATGCCTGTGAGCCTAGAGCAAGCCTTCTCTGAAGTCCCTCATCATTTTCCCAAAACAGAAAGTGTACTAACTTGCTACAAGTCTTCTTCTGGAACTCTCGACTCTACAGCTGCTGCCTTATTAATTTTTGCCCCCTTAATCACATTCTGGAGCACTCATACCAAGATAGCGATGGACTGCTAAAGCCTAAGGGCTCTGTGAATTTAAATGCAAGTCTTACCTGCTCGTGTTGGTTTTGAATCATTCATTCTTCCTTGAACCAGTGATTCTAAAGTATTATTTGCAAAGTGCTTTACTTACCTTGATTTGCTTCCTTTTAGAAGTGTGTAAGTGGCTTGTTGACTGTGTGCTCAAATGTCTTTGTACTCTACTACAGCCCTTCTCCCTCCTACACTACGCCTGGCTGCTCAGCTATAGCTACCTAAGCTTTTGGGTAGTTCAGGTCTATACTAAGAGTTGGATATCTGTACACTCAAAGGCAAGTCTTCTATAGTCCTACCATAGGCGCCAAGATGCCTTCGGGCATACGTGCGCTTACACAAGTACCTCTAACGTAACATAACATAACAACTTTAGTAAAACTGCCTAACAAGGAGTACAAATAACACAAAAAGAAAGTGTCCCAAAGAAGCCTGTGGGAGGAAAGCAGTAAAGAGAAAATATCTTTAACGGTAATCATAAGTTAGGGTACTAATATGTTAGAAACAAATGGGTTAACACCACCATACATAGAATTATCAAATAAGGCACTACACCTTCAAAAGGTGCGTCCCCCGTCTAGTTAATATGTGGCCTAGTGCCCTAGAGTCACGGGTCCTAATCTCTTCAGAAGGCTTGGAGTCTTAAGAGCCTAAACATTATTTGACAAAGCCAACACACAGCTTGTAAGTGTCCCAAAGTTAGATATTTATTGAAGAAGGGTTCTCAGCTGACCCTCTCCCAATCCAAACACCTTAGGGAAGCCCATGGAAGGATACTTGTCCAGAACACCACCATTCACGGTCAAGCAAGGTATAGACATGGTAAGGACCTTACGCATGTTAAACCCTATGGAGACGAGGGGGAAAGAACAGGAAGGTTCCCCCCCCGCACTATGATGCGCTCATGTATCAACGTTGAAGTTCCTGAAATCACTGGGCCCCTTTCCTCATACCATGGTTCATTTTGAGAAAGTCCAGCAACTACCGCACAGGTCTCCCATGACACTATTCAAACTATGATCAGCCATGGCCACTCCCAAGAAATTGTGGCAGTCAACCCGCTTGACGGAAAATAATTGGGTCCTGCAAGGCCCCCCTCTTCATGGTAGAGAGCTGTAACTTCAGGGACATGCTTCTTGCTTCATAATCTGAGGATCGGTGGTGCCCCAAGGCTTAACTCAAGACTTTGACCAATGCAGCGAGGTAGTCCAATTTGAATACAGTCAGCCGAAAGAATGGTTCTGGGACAGTTCCAAAGGATTCTGAAGACAGGGACACCAAGCAGGGGTCAACCGTAGTTGTTCCCACCAGTCTAGGGGGTGGAAGCACTGATGAAAGCCTTTGGAGATCGCCAAAGGCGCAGGGCATCGCCAGAATGGTTGAAGAAAGTGTTGCTGGAAAATCTTCCAACGATGAGTTCTGGGCCTTCAGCAGGATGCCCCTTTTCGAACAGGTCTCGACATTGTAGGGGCTTGGCTCCAACAATGAACTGTTGAATGGCTCCAGCAGTTCCCTTTATATCCAGGGTTCGAGCTGTAGTCGACCTCCAGCCCACTAATGGTAAGGATCTGAAACATTCAAACTGGCAGTGACAGCGCAATCATGGACAGCCTCTGTCTAACACATCAGCCAGGCAACAGACACTTTGGCAGGTATGTTCACTGGAACCAGACAGTCCCAACCCCTGCATCCACCCACACAAATGAACCATCATTACGCTCAGGTAAGGTGGAACCTTTCATGGAAAAGGGCTTGCTACATATGGAAAATCCGGCTGTAGGAGTGCCAAAAGTACAATATGGCCAAAGAACAGGCGAACAATCTCCTGACAGCCTTTTAAAGAGTATACAGTACTCGCATCTTGCTGTAAAATGCAAGACTGCACAAAAACAAACCAAATGGTAGAAAGGTACCCGCTTCCACCTGTCCGTCCACAAGTTACAAATAAAGCTACAGGGACACAGTGTCCCTACCACACGTTACTGTAAATGATTAACAAAAAATAAAGAGCATTGTACTAAGGAAAACAAGGTGCTCCAGCACCGATTGTCAAAAGGAGTATCGGTGCACCCAAAACCGATGAGCTCAAGGCCAGTGAAGTTAAAAGACTTCACTTGCCTCCAAAAGTCAGAACGGCCCAAAGCAATAGCAAAGAGTCATGCGTCCGATTGATCTTTATAGGGGGAGATCCGCAACAATTTAAATCTTTCCTAATATTAACCTTTAAGAAGGTGTCTTCAGACAGCATAGGTCAAATTTTTAAACTTTTATAAATGCGCTTCAAAGCGGAGACCAGTTTCCAATGTAGGACCAGGATTCAACCCTGTGTTGCTCGGAGTTGTCTTGATTCCAAGACAAACGTGTTGCCCCTGTGCTATGCTCCCATTTAAAAATGTACTACACATAGAAAACTAAAAGGCAACCAACAAAAAAGTACATTTCTTTCCTCCCTACCAGATTCATCCACATCAGCATCTTCATCCCACTCCTGGTAAGCGTGACTTTCATCCTTTCTGTTATTCACCCAATCTTCCTCTGGTTCCATCTCAAGGTCACTGGGAGGCACACTATACCAATCATCTGCAAAAACAAAGAGTACAAAAATTCAAACAAGAACAATGAAAATCCACTTCTGGATTCAAAGAAAGTCTGTGGTATAGATATCAGTGTGCCTAATTATGACCCTGTTGGTCCAGAAAGAACAGTGGTGGTAAAACCGCTGCCACCATTGTTTCCGGACCGGCTGAATCAGAGTCCTGCAGGCGGGAGTGTCACGCCAGGTCTGACCTGGCAAGATTAACACCACCTGCCTGCAAGTTGGACATGGAAACACCAGCTCGGTCATAGACGGAACCGGTGTTTCCATGATCCCCATATAGAACTCCATTGGAATGGGGATTTACAGAATTCCACCTCCGGAATTAGCGGGTCACTGGGGTTGTAATGCCCTGGTGATTCCGGCAATCACAGAGACGGAATGGAATTACTGGTCCAGCGGCAGCCTGCTGGTTTTTCCGGCACGGCTACCGCCGGACTCGTAATGAGGCCCAATGATACAGCTTGAAATGAGAAGAGACCTAATCAAAAACACAAGAAAAAGAAAATCCAATAAGTGAGGTCAAGCATTTAAAAAAAAAAAGTTTAAAAACACAACTATGGAGAGGTAAATGTTTGGCAGAAAACAGGACAGAATCAATCACATCACCAATGGTACAGATAGATATTTGGAAATATATGTGTAGAGTATGAGAAAGAGTGGAAAATAAATGAAGACGGAAACTGGTGTTGTATGGCATAGATGACGAACAAGAAGAGCAGCACTGTAGAAATCTATATGCGAACACCCTAAATGGACTCGCCCTCCAATGATAGACATAATTGAGAGAAGGCCCCTTCCCAATTACTTGAAAACACACTTCTAGAATAGAAATGTTCCCTTAAATAATGACTGCAGTGTTATCTTAACTGCAATGTTCTACTAGCAAGAAACTAGTTCAAAGACACAAGACAACAACTCATTTTACACACATTGAGATATTTAAACTTAAGTAAACGGAAAGAAAGATGGTACAGTGAACAAGGGCAAAGAGGAAAAGAGCAATATATAAATAAAATATCTTAATGGAAAAAAAATAAAAATAACAGCCATAGAAGCACATTCAATTGCAGGTTTGTGGATGTATGTTAAACTCTTGTGCATGGTTATATAGGAAACTGGCCCAAAAGGTAATATTTGTAACATGGGTCTTGTTCACGGATGATGGTTGCAACATGAGCTATTTCTCAAAATGTAGGCTGACTCACGATAGATTTGACAATGTACTACTCGGCAGGGAGATCTTAATTCATGTTGAAATGTATAGCAAAACATAAAGTAATGGTCCAAAATGTCGCCCTCGGAATTTTGACTCACGAAATTCCGACTTTTTCTTTTGACCACCCTTACACCACATATATATTATATATATGTGGGTGGTGTATGGAATATAATAGTACTATGGTGGGCTATCAGGGGTCTCCCTCCACATATGTATGTGGTATAAAGGGGGTTTAAAAAATCAAATAAAAAGTCAGCATTTTCGGCTGACGGAATTCTGGGGATCGTAGGAATCTCATAGATCCATACAGAAACATGTTTGCATAGAAAAGCTGGAATCACTTACTTCTGGCCCAGTGAACAGGATAAATATGTTTCCACAGGGAACCCGTTTTGGCCAATTGTGCCCATTTAGTGTTCACTTGGCTACAGCGGCACAGATCCTGAGGGTTTAGGTAACTAAAAACATTCACCAGGACTTCAGGGGGAAGCTGAGTAATCGATGTGGCATCAACCTTCACCCTGGTTTCTGCAACGAAAAATAAACAATTCACTGCAAGACCAGATTACGTGAAATGCGCTTGCTGACATGCAGCCCATAAAAGAAAAATCATCTACTGTCAAAATAAATGGGTGCTGGTATATGCGTTATTAATGACATATTTCAAAAGAATGGAAAACATTGGTTTCATATATACATTTTTTAGCATTCACCAATATCTTTTCAGAGGAGATCACAGCTTGTGCTGTTAAGCAAGGTTTGAATGCAGTGCCCTCTGGGAACACTACAAACAACTATGACTACAGGTATAGGCAACCCAACCTTTGGTATAAGCTTGTACAACACCGTTTTGGTAGCGTGTTGAGCAGCCAAGCTTATCTCAAGAGGGGAAATGTGAGCTGTAGTGGAGTTACACAAATATGCACAGTTCTAGGCATTCAAATAAACTCTTACACTCAAGGTTTCTTGCATAAACAATTTATTTTCGGTCAGTTATAAAGCCTTCTTCAGAAGGGAGCAATAGAATAGTAACACACAAATATACTTCATTACTGTACACTCTTGAGTTTCTGGATCAGACAATGCCCTTTTGGGATGGCCCACAGGCACAACCTACACCCACAGGTGACTTCAGTAACAAGGGAGCTGGGCTGATTAATACCTTACTGTTGGCGTACAGAGTACTCCCAATAGTTTATAAAAGGCAAAGGTTATTAGAACACAAGAAATACAAATTCTCTTAAGCAGGGCAAATACTTTCAGACAACAACAGAAGAGTCATTCAATTCAATAGGCTAAGCCAAAGTCAAAAGGCAAAAGTCTTTGTATAGGATGCAGCACCTCAGGTAAGTAAATGGAAAGTCTTTGCACACATTCTTAGGAGTCTTTGATGAAAAGACGAACCAAACGTAGGGCCAGAAGCTGAGACTTGTGAGTTGCAGAAGTTTCAAGCACTTCCACAGTAAGAGGTAAATTCTCTTAGGCTAGTTTTACAGTACCTTAGTAAAGAAGAAAAGGATGCAGCTGAAGACTTCTGTTCCTGTACAGATCTGCAGCTCTCACTGTTCCTGGGCCTTAGTCGTGGGGACAAGAGGTGAGGATGTCAGGGGACTCATGCACTGTATTGGCACCGCCAAAGCTGGCAACCGGCAAACTTTACTTTCAGTGGCCGTTTAGCGTTTCAGCTCCTTGCGGTAAAGCAAATAGCAATAAGCGCAGTTCCTGGCTGTCAAGGTGGGCTTTCCTCACATCTGAGGAGAGTCAGGCTTGTTCAGTCCTGCTTTGTGGGAGTCTGAAGGATCTTCCAAAAGCTTTTGGCCAGCTTACAAGCAACGCACATAATCTGGTGTCCCTCTCCCTGGATCTACAGTGGCTTGCAGCACTCTGAGGAAATGCAACCAGCTCCGAGATGGGTGTGCAGGTGGCTTACTTGGGAGTCGATTGGTCCCACCAACTCAAAAAAGGGAGAAGTTGTCCGTGCAGCGCTTCTCTGTCGATGCAAACTTGGTGATTTGGACCTGCAGCAGGGCTTCACCGGGCAAACCAACGGTCTAGGAGTTGCAGCAGCCGTCCTCTTCAAGCACTTCTTCGGTTCCTTCATCCAGTGGTGGACTCTGCCTTCCAAGCCAAGAGACTTACCTTTTATTCAGTTCTCTCCCATTCATTCCGCCTAGCGGCCACTCACCCATCAGGATGGCTGTCCTTGCCAGACAGTCAACCAGCCAATCGTTAGAGAGTGCATTTGGGTCTCCTAGGAGACTAAGCACAGAGAGTTTCGGGCCCCTCCCTCACTTCCTGCCTACCCCAGACACTCTGGATCCAGAGGCGGGTTTCACTCCTGAAGCCCGCCAAAGGCGAATTAACAAAGACCAAACCTGGTTTGGCGTTCACAGAAAAACTCGAGAATGACCTTTCCACAAAGAAATGGTGAAAAAAGAAGACTGGAGACCATTTTAACAAAGGAGGCTCAGCGCCATTTTGAAAAACATGGCTCCCGCAATTTAACGTTACCGGAGCTGAAAACAGTTCGCGGTCAGGGTAAATCATGGTAGTTCATTGCAAAACCACTGCAATCAGCCATTCTGAGAGGAAAGGGTAACATATGAATGCTACATGAGTAACTAGACACAGGGGATACTAGGAAACCCCTCCAGCACTCTATAGTAAGATAGGGTGTGCTGGGTCTAGGAATTTGAAAGACTAGTAAAGTCAATTTCACTTTACTAAGTAGGGTGAGACAAACTCTCATAACTATATATGCGAAGAAATCTGATCAATATCTAAACCCCTTAAGGGAACATGAGAATGAAGAGAAGTCTGAAAATCCCATCTCGGTGTACTCTGTAGGGCCCGTTACCAGTAAGTGCAGCAGAAAAGCATTCGTCTTTGACTTAGCAGAGCCACCTTGTACCAAGGTTGATGCTCAAACTTGAAGCCAGAGAGGCCACCTTAGGGGAACTCTCATAAGAGGGAAAAGGCATTAACTGCCAATCTGAAGGGCACTTGGGTGGACCACCCATAGCTTCAAATAGGGACCAAGCCCGTAGGCCAACAAAGCTAGAGGTCAATCCTGTTACCCCAGCTTCAGCGGCTGCTAAGGTGACCGAGCCTCTTGAAAAACCACAGAGTGGAAGTAGTTAACCGAGTTGCCAGAAACTGAAGTGCTTCTGTCCTACTACTGGTCTGCTGTTACACCCTGGTTAAAGTCCCGGGTGTGACCCAACCTTTAGTTAACACTGAGGTGCATAATGTGACACTGAAACTGGATGATAAAATGCTAGATCTGCCCCATTTCTACTTTACCCGTAGTCAATTTACTGTTTAATGGTCATATGATGAGCATGTTCTGGAATAAGGCTTTGAAGAAAGCGTGCACACAATATTTTCGTTTCGTCACAATATGTAAATTTAACTACTACACTTGCTACTTCTACAATGACACTTTACTTCTCTCATATTTGGCACCAACCATCATTTATGCATTTTGGCATGTTCTTGGTATGGTAGATCAAGGTTAGGCTTTGAACAAAATGTATTACCCAAATCAAGACCCAGATTATTGGGATACATGCTGGATTTGTCATACAATGCATGTTCGCTCAGCTCATTATTACAACAATAACTTTATCTTCAAATAATACGTGTATCATAAGCTAGAGTACACTTATCCGGTTTTACCCATTTTTGTTTCTTTCGTTCTACATTTATTTTCCACATGCTCCTTTTCTTTGGTATACTCTGTTCTGCTGGCCCTTCCTCATCTTTGATAACAATAATTTAGGCTAAATTTGACAAACCTACAGGTGTAGATATTTGATACTGCATAGCATGCAGTAACGCCAAATACTGTGTCAGGGTATATTTTATCTAGAAACTGTTTATATTTACAAACACTAAAGCATTGTTATATGGAGTTGCCATTGGACATTCATTAATTTCTCCACTACATGGCATAAACGTCTATTGATTGCGCAGATGGGTTTGCCTTTATATGTTATTTTGCATTTGTATAGCGCCTACTGCCACAGGTTATGTCAGAGGCAAAGGAGGAGTATGATAGAACATTCAGTAGTGATAGGAGGAGCTAAGGCAGGTAGATATTAGGGATGAGGGAATAGATAAGATGCGCAGGAAGGCTTGAAAGGAAAGGTGGAAGAGCTATGTGTACAAATGGATGGAATTTATTGTGGTACTCAACTGTATTATATGGGGCGCAGCACAGAAAGGAGAAACAGCTGGAGAAGGTTCACATCATTGTTCCTACCATGAAATGTTTTCATACAGTATGTTTTATCTATATGTATTTATTACACACACATTTCCCAGAACAAATTACCTGGTCATAATCCAATCCACACTTTCCTTTATTTAGTTGGAGAAAGGTATCAATGTCTATCCAATGGTACCACATTAATCACTGGTTCACAGATAGTCACAAATGCTGTACATACGTAAACTGTCCATTTAATTTACAGTTACAGATTCCGGCACTCACCTTTAACAGCCTTCTCGTCCACAGAGTACTTAAATACCTTCTGGAGTTCTTCAGCCTGATTTAAAAGACTGAGATTTTTAGCCAGTTCTGCAGTGTCCTTGCTTGAGCAGTGCTGAGCGATGACCTTCTTTTTAATATCCTTTAATTCATCATAAGTAAAGTATTCCATCAACATTGGCTGAAAAACCTAAAGCATAAAAGCAATGCTTGAAATAATATGGATGACAGGTGTGGAAAGAACAACTGAGCAAAGCAAGATATTTTAATATCAGCTAAGCCATGACGATTTAGTGTGTTCAATTCTACCCATAAAAGCTACTTCCATAATCCCAGATTGCCACTATGGCTAACCTATGGCTAACCATTCACGAACCACAAACCTAATCAAAAGTTGTACAGACCCCATATTTAGATCTGAGTCGCTTATTAGAGGAGACAAGGACGCCGGAGGTACCCCTGAATTGTGTGAAGGCTCAAAGTAGCCGTTAAGGGTTTTTTCAGAACCCATCGAGGAGGTTCAATGAAGCCAACCTTAAGGTCCCACCAACTTCACACAAAAGTCTGGACTAATCTCTCAATGCTAGGGTGGGTGATCAGTAAGGCCTACATTCAGCACGCTTGGTGTGAAGTACAATTAACAAGAGTAAGATACATAAGTCCACACAAGTAAGCACAAAAATATACTATATAAAAACAGTACAATCCCCACATTACTAGCGAGTAAGACACTATAAAACATGTATGCAGCTCTTGAGTAACACCCAAATGGTTTACATTGGACTTTAGATTATAACAGTTGAGCAAAGAAATGTGGAGTAAATGGCTGAAGTGGCGAAAAAAGATTTAGAATAGTTTTGCAAGCCTTAGGTAGGTTAGAAATATTTCAAGAAAAAAAAGAAAAAACGTTTACACAACGGTAGGGTTGGAATTATAATATTATATGAGCAGGTGTTCCCATCACACAAGCTCCTGTAAAATGTCCAAAATAGTCCTCCAGAGAGGCCAGGAAATGTAGCTTGCAACTAAAGGGCTTTACATCCAATTACGTCAATGTATACCTCAGCTCCACCCACATCACCGGCTACCTCCACAACCTTGCACGAAAGTGTGTGGATGTGGGCTCCCACAGTACATTTTATGCATTTCAAAACTGGTTAAAATAACTGAAGCTTACTGCCTTTTCAGGTAGTCACTTGCTTTAACTTATCTGTGCAGATGTCATACTATACAACGCTGTTTATTACAAAAATATAAGCGTACCGATACACATCATAATTCACTTTTAATTAGCAAATATTGCACTCCGTAGAAAACTGCATGTTACCCAGATAATCAAAACAAATAGAGAAAAATTGCAGACAAAGAAATCATAGCAATCTGAAAACATTTTACCCACCTCCTCCTCTTCCTTCATATGCGGAAGGAAATCCCTCGTAAAAGCTTCCAGCCTTTCTTTGAGCTGTTTGGCATAGTTCAGCTGTTCGTATTCATTCTGCAGGAAAAATAGGAAAACATATGACATGACAGAACATTCTCTCCCCTGTGCTCATCTATAGTAAAGCAAACAGAGTGTATATGACACTTTCAATGCCATGATGTTTGCCAACTTCTGGGTCTCCGTGTTCCCCAAGATGTTGATCAGTTTTTAGATTCGCTTTGTGGTGCAGTCATACATTTTAGCATATTTAGCAAATTGCTTGGTGGATTTCCCTCATCCAATGTCTGCCTGCAAGCTGAAGGTGTCTAAGAAAATGTAAACAATTTTCTTTAACAAAATCGATCTCTCCATTTTTCAGTTTCGAAATGCAAACTTAAATTCTAGAACGATAACCAGGAAAATTTAACATCTCAATGGCTTTACCACTGATTTGTAACCTGGGAGGTTCGGGGAAATGGAGTTTGCCGGATGTCAAATAGTTTTCTCTCTACCCAGATCAGCCTAAACAGTATAGGCTGTACACTACTTTTCACCATGCATGTTCACCCGTTGGTTTTATCGATGTGTTAGATAAGATTTTCATATCTATGATAAAACTTTCTGACCTGTGTCAAACCCAGAACTTTTTTTGCTTTGACTAGGTAACTATTTTAGTGAAGGGGAATCTTTCTCCCCTCTCCCCTAGTCTCTCTTTTTTATGGGTGACCTTTTTATGTCTCTACATAGTGTGTTGTCCCTATGGGCTCCCCTGTTAATGTCTCTTTCATGTACTTAGAAGTACATCCCACTTTTACAGTTTATAAATTGAGCCAACACACCTCACCTTATGTGGAGTGCTGGGAGGATACAATGTATACCCTTTCTTACTTGCCTGTAACATTTTTGTTACAATTGCACGTTTGCTTGAATGGCTGGTGGCAGTGGTTTTACCTTTATGACTTAATAACTTTTACTAGCAGGCTGGTCATTTAGTCTCAGTAATGCACAAAAGGGCCACCATTTTTCTAAAATGGTGGGCTACTTTTTTTGCCATTTCTTGTTTGCTTGTAGTTTCCGAGGTCTTCATCTACGATTCTAGGTGGGAACCACCTCAGTGAGAGTTTTGTCTTCGGTGAGAATCCTTTGTATTCCCAACCAAGGCTCCAGAGTGTCTGAGAAGGCAGAAGGCAAGGGAGGAGTCTAAAACTCTACGACTCTGTCTTTCACATTGCCTGAAAGGAGCCCAGTTTCAATGGGGGCTGGCTCTCCTGATTGGACAGCCAGACAGCCCCTTTCTATAAAATGCAGGGAGGGATTGCATAAATTATGCTGTAGTACCTGTTAAATGCTCTGAACCTGGAAGCTGCTGACAAGTCGACCACTGGAGCTGAAACCGAAGAGGAAGATTAAGAAAAGAAGGCTGTAGCGATTTCCAGCGACCTGCTGTGTAACCAGAGCCTACTGTAACCGTTCCTGCCAATCGACCAGGGGATCCCGAAAAGGACAATACCCAGAGCATGGTGACATCCACTAGGCTCAAGAAGACCTGCATTCCGAGCCATCCCACGTCATGCTGCGACATTGCAGGTCTGCACTACCGCTATACCCTGGGAACTCAAGACATTGTGCGGTGCATGGTCTTTTGAATCGAGCTGAAACTTGGTGGCATCCTCCTGGCTCTCCAGAGACACCATTTGAGTCCTTGAAGTCTACTAACCAGAGTGCTGGACCAGATTAGAGATGAGAATCCGACCAGCAATATTCAGTCTTCTCCTGGCGCCTGACAAGGGCGGCCAAAACCACAGAGCCGCATCCCGCCACAACAAAACTCTTGCCTGGAGCCTTCCCCATTGATTCCTGATGCAAAATCCCTTCCAAAGTCCTGTTCTCCCCCATCTTCATGACAAAGGAATGCGTCAACCAGGTTTTTGGATGCAGATCCTCAAGTCCTCCTGCTGCAACTCTTTCCCTGTGCTGAGGTACTGTGTTGGCTGGGGTAGGTACTTCCCTTAAGCCTGTGTGATATCTGTAAAGTTTTTGGGGTGTTCTCTGTGAACTGGAGTTCTCTCGTCCAGTTCACCCAGGCCCACTGCAGGACTCCTCCTACGGTGTCCTCTCAGAAGTCCCTGGGCCCTTTCTAACTCTAAAGTCAACTACTTATTTTGAAAAGACTCCCTTAGGAACTATGAACCTTTCCTGCAACTGAACCCCAGCTCACCTGCCTATTGCTGGCACCTAGATCACTAGGGTCCCTCTTCTGCCTCTGAAAGCTCAAGCGACTAGGGAAGGACTGAATAAGAAATAGATTCTGCCTTGAAAAGTATAACAAAGGTTTAAAAGTTACTTACTTGTGAAAGAGTTGGTTGGTAACTGCCGCTCTGAGAGTAAACAGTTGCAAATGTTCTTACTTGCCTTGAATGTGTACTACCATTGTGAAAAGGATATGTACGGTTATATACTCACCTGTGAATTGGTTTTGCCTCTTTCTCAAAAGTACAGCTGTTGGCTTCACAGATTTCTTTAAATTGGCCAACTGGGTCTTGCTTCCCCGGACCTGCCCATCTAGAATAAGTCTGCCTTGGGTATTACTTACCTTTAATGGCTGTGTGCCATCCTAAAATAAGTAAAGAGTTATTGCTTACCTTAGTCTGTGTTCTACTAATTTGAAAAGCAACTATTACAGTATATTATACCCTTAGGTTTTACATGCCTAGGATAGCTGTGTGCCATGCTTATGAAGTGTCCTGTAGGTGTAGCCGACCATGGTCTGCCTGGTGCAATCCTAAATTGGTGTAGAATGGTTTTTTTTTGTTAAATTAAATTTCTTTTATTGCTTTTTCTTAACATTACATATGTATCACAACTGTCAATTTTATGCAATAACCATGTTGTACCCCATTAACTCTAACCTTTCACCTCAACCCAACAACCCGCCCCCTCCCTTCAAGCCTTAGGCAGTAGTCTACATATGCAATGTATGCAGAGATCAACATTATTGAATTTTCAGATCTGAGTTGAGTAATTTTCTATGGTCTGACAAAACATGGTCACAGAGTTATACATTGCATCAGGTCTGCACAGGTTCCTGTTTTTGCTCCCTCATCGCGTTTTCCCACACACTAGTTTCGGGTGTGGCCCATTTCCTCAATTCCTCCCACTACCTGTTTACGCTACGGTTGACTTTAGCATTCCATGTCATAGCTATACAGCGCTTTGCTAGGACATATATTAGGTCTTTCATCTTCCCCAATACTTTGTTTTGTTCCTCTGTTAAACCGCCCCGATATGCATGCTTCGGTTGACTGTACATTCAGGACAATACCTCCTCCCGCCACCTCTGCCGCAATGTATTTCCAAAATTCCTGACTAGTAGCGCATTCCCAGAACATGCGAGTCATACCTGCATTTTCAACATTACATTTGGGACACCTCCATCTACCATTTCCTTTGAATTTGGATATTGCCGAGGTAGCATCTGTAGCCGTGAGTTTCACAAAACCTTTTTAGGATATGCAATGATATGACCCCATTCACTGTCCTCCAAGGCCCTCCCCAGCTCTCCTTCCCACCACGCTCTACATTTCATTTCCACATTTGAGGTTCTCCCAATTAGGATCTCGTAGAGCCTTGAAACAGCATGCCCCCCTCCTCTGATATATTTAGTATGGTCTCCCCGTCTTTGTTGGTTATGTGAGCCCCATTTGCCTCTGGCCACCTTTTGTTCATTGTTTTTGAGATAGTCATATGCATCAGAAATTGGCCAATGTGTATGTCCGTGGATGTCTGTAATGCTGAGAAAGTCACTTGGAGTATCCCCCTCTCATAGGTCCCCATTTGTCGCAATCCCACAGGGTTCCCAATGTGACCTGATTCCCTCGAGCAATCCCCCCCTGGTCGGCCAGGACTGCCACCGATGGCGTCTGCAGTGAGATGAGGTCGTTGACCCCCATTACCCAACAGGCCTTATGCCAAACTTCGATGCCCAGGGTAACTAGATTTGGGTACTCCTTGGCATTTCTCTCGCATACCCATACCAGGTCTCATTGTGGGCTGTAAGAAGCAGTGGCGACTGTAGGTTTGTCTGCCATCCAACTCTCTAAATATTGGGCCTGGGCTGCCAGGTAAAATAATTTGGAGTTGGGTACCCTCAACCCTCCCATCTCGTAGGGCCTCTGTAACATATGTAGTGCCACTCTGTGCATACCACCCGGCCACAAAAATCTCCTACACTCCCCATCTAAGTAAAACTTCCTGGGTATGTCAAACAGGACCTTCCCGAAGCAGTGCATCAATCTAGGAAGGGCCACCATTTCGAGAAGGGCAGCTCTACCCATCATTGAGAGAGGTAGTCTGCTCAAGAATTGCATGGACTTGGTCAGCCCATGTTTAGCACGCATGGTGTTCCGATCGTGTCCATGCTTGGGGTCATGGAATATGTCTAGACCTAGATACGTGAAATGGGACACAGTCCATGGCAGAGGGGGGGGTACAGGCAAACTTGTTTGCCGTGCACAAGCTAACTGGGTCAGTGGAAACAAGGTGGAATTGGTCTTATTTATTCTTTAAATTTGAAACTGGTCTTGTTTATGCTTATCCCGGATAATAGGACAAAGCCATCTAGTACCTCCAGCACATACTCTAGGTTAACCTCAGGGTCTCGCAAATATATTAACATATCGTCTGCATACATGGATACAATGTGTGCTACCCCATCAATGTTTATTCCCATATCTCCATATTCCTGTAAGTATGCTGCTATAGGTTCAACCGCTGTTAAGGATTTCAATCATGCGACACACATCGGACCAGGACCCTTGCCCCTAGCATTGGAGGCAGCGCTCAATTGAGATGCCCTTCTCTTTATTTTCAGCTAATTCGATGGTACACAACCCGTCTCACACCCCCTTTTTCAAATACCCCGGGTCACAATGGACCATGAACCAGGCCGGTTGGTGAAAATGCAATATTTATTCATTTTAAATTTCAAAAGGAAATCCTACACATTTAAATATCGGGGAGCAATCACCAATGGGGTGATAATTATAATGAAAACCAACTGCAATACACCTGGTTAACCTTCTACAAGAGCATATCCAAAGCACAAATGAATAGCAGCACTTTTTCTATTTGGGTAGACAGCACCGAGTGAAGGTTTCCCCCTGCAATGCTCTCCCAAACCCCTATTAATCGAATTTGGAATGGACAGAAAGAAGCAGCAGGGAGTCAGGAATATTGTGCAGCAAACGATCAAAATCCGACCTTCCCTCACAAAATAAGCAATGGCATAAAATGACACTCAAAATTGACAAATAATTAATGTGTGGTTATATCCATGAGGCAAATATGATTTCTCACAACAGCAGGAATCTATAAACACTAGCAATCACAAGGCAAGGTATCAACCAAAGGCATACAGTTCAAAAGAAAGTTGAAAGTAGGAACACGACGCAGCCGGAATCACACGTTGGAAAGTTGCATTTTACACAGAAGCAGTTTTAAATGTCACAAACAGTTTTTATGAAAATCGGGTGAAATACTCAGTTTTGGAATGAGGTTTTTGGGCTGGGGGATAGATGTACATCACAGGAACAATATGAAAGTGAAAGGATGGCTAAAGCTAAAGATTTGGATGAGATTTGCAAGATAAAGAGAGATTTGGTTTTGATAAAATAAAGCCGTTAGAGAGAAATCGGTTTGGAAAGGAAGAGACAGATTTTGCTTATACTAGTTTAATGGCTTAGAAAAGAGGAACGCCACCCTTGAATTTAAAAGTTAAGCTGCAGTTGTAACCCTTAACGCAGTGTACCTCTGTTCAGGGAAAATTAATTTAATCAAAATATTGCTTAGGAGTTGCAAGATGGGGTGACTGAAAGAATGGTGCCAACACTAGGAATCATGGACAAGATGCACAGAGAATTCTGACAGTAGGACAAATTACCAAGGCATGGATATGGTTGCTTAGAGAGTGGAACAAAGACAAAGGATCAAGATGGGTAGGCTATGTGTTTCTATGGGATGGGGAAATACTCACAGTCCACACTTGAATTTGGGATTTTGGGACAGTCAACCGGGTTCTGGTCACTGCACAGCTCGGGTCACCAGGTAACGGCGGACTCTCCTAGCAGAACAACAGCTGGGCCTGTCTGGTTGCTTGATAGTAGTATGGCAGAGGTACAGCGGGCATGCAGCTAGCGGGGAAAAAGCTGGTCTGGTCACAGGATGCTGCCCACAAGGGTACCACGGTTTTTCCCCTTGGTTAGTGGGGGTTTTAGATCAAGGCCTTGCTGAGCTAGGGTCACATATGCTTTGGCCTGGCAGTGGAACCTGGTAAGATGAATGTAGAATATCAGGAACGCTGGCGCTGAAAAATTAGGAGAGATCTCTAGAGTTCTGTCAGCCACCATTATTTATAAGACACAGTGACATCATAGAATTATTGGTGGGCAGAACGGAGCTATGCCTACCACCAACAAACGGATAGGACAACCAATGTTGGATGCCTCCTCTAGGAAGTGACTCATTTTATGGAGTTGGACTTTATGACGTGCAAAGCCTTCCCACAGACCTTTTTGCCAAAAGTCAGTCTTAACATAATTTACACATTTGTACAGTTGTGGCACTTTTATCAAATCATGTGGGTAGATAGTTTCGTCCAATTTTTCATCATTTTCAGTAAGAAATAAAGCCTAAAATTCTATAACTTTTTACATGTGTATAGATGATTTTTAGGCATATCAGTATTGAATTTCCAAAGTGGCATCATGTATACTTTCCTTAGAATATGCAATTCTCCGCCATTTCTGTTCCCAATATGGCAGTGAAGGCTACACCGTCTTAAATTAAAAACCACAAAATTACATTTACACTGTTTACTTTCCTGCAAAGTCCTGTTGCAAAGATAAAAGTCTTAAAAGTTTCTTTATCAAAATAGTCTTTTGAAACAAATGGGGCTGGCCTTTGTCCTCCACTTGGCACCTTTTTTTTCTCAGCTACCACCAACTGTCATTACCACTAAATGTCCTTTGAGTGTATCTGGAGAAGGAGCTCACCATGGCCAGTTTGCCTTTCCCGTTTGACTTTGAGAGAAGCGTGGATGATTGGGTCTTCATGCGTTTCTTTGTTGGCAATTACTTTTTGCCTCACTTGCCTTCTTTGGAAATTCGGTGTGTTATTTAAGGTGGTCTTTGTATTAGATTTGGCTATACATCCTCCAGTCGAAATGTTTGCCTTCCGTTCCAAGGTGCTTTTTTCTTTTTAAATAATTTTATTTCAACAAACAATACAAACCAAACTTGCAGTGCATATAATAACATTTTAAATATACATCGCTTCATCATTTCCACTGCTTCTCCCGTTCCCTCCCCCCCTTTCGAGCCTACACACTATCATGTTCTATTTCTGCACCTTGTAATAGGGGTTCCTCTTCCATGGTTTCCATTGGGTCTCACATTAGCCCAAATAACTCTGCTATTAGTTGTTTCCAGGCTCCCAGGGTCTCAGCCTCCTCCTCCCCCCCCACATTACTTGCTTCTTGCCATACTGTAGTTTCTGCTTCAGCCGATTTCTGTACATCTTCCCACCATACTTCTATTCATGGTCTATGGCATGCCTTCCACCCCATAGCAATTCTCCTCTTTGCGAGTGCATACGATAGTTTACTTCCATGCTTGAGTTTGCGTGTCTAGGAAACCCTCCAATCAAGCAGGCCCACACTGGGTCCATCACAATCTTTATTCCTTTTTCAGCTAACCTGCATGCCACTTCACCCCAAAAACACTCAATGACTGGACATGACCAGAACATATGCACCATTCCGGCATTTTCCTCATCACATTTAGGACATGCTTGCCGCCCTGCGTTTTTGAATTTGGCTATTCTCTGGGGTGTCATATACACCCTATGGGTTATATATAATTGTATCTGTTGTAGTCTTGCATTCCTTGACACTTGTGTGGTACCCTTGGGCTCGTTCGCACATCCCATCGCTCATTAGGGCTCCCACTTTCTCTTCCCAATCCCGTCTCCGCTATGCCACTTCCTTCCCCACTTTAGACATCAGCTCATATATTCTGGATATCTCATGTCCCCCCTCTGCTATGTCATATATTGCATCTATGGTGGCGTCCGGCTCTTCTTCTAGTACTACTTCGGACCATGTCTTCTTGATTCTCTGCACCACCCTATGGTATGTTATATACTGGCCTACATGTAACCCTGTTTCCTCCAACACTTAAAAATCCCTTATATCCCCCTCCTGCCATATATCGGCCATTGTTGCAATCCCCACCGGTTCCCAGTGTTTCCTAATCATCATCCTTAGTTGCTTTTCTTCACCCACCAGCGCCACTAGTGGTACCTGCGGGGAACACGGGAATGGATTCTCCATCAACTGGCAGGCCCTGCGCCACATCCTCCACCCAAGTATCATCATCTTTGGATGCCCCTCCAGGTCTGGCCTAGGCAACCATATAATTTCCTGTAGGAAGAATGGGGCACAGTCCTGTCGGAACAGCCTAGACTCCGAGGTTGACTCCTCAGAGAGCCATTTAGCTACATATTGCAGCTGGCTTGCTATATAATACATTTCATAGTTTGGCAGCTTTATACTCCCTTTCTCATGTGAGTTTTGCAGTTTCCAAAGGGCCACTCTATTCCTTGTCCCATGCAAAAGGAAATCCCTGCGCATGCCATCTATCCAAGCAAAGAATTTCCTTGTTATCAAGTATGGGATGTTCCCAAATTAGTGCAAGAGTCTTGATAGGACCACCATTTTCAACATTGCCCCTCCCCCCCATCATTGCCAAGGGTAGCTTCACCCAGAACGTCATGCTATTTTCAATTTTCTTGATCGCCTCCTCTGTATTATACTGGTGTTCCTCTTCCACCGTATTGTATATATCTATCCAAAGATATCGAAACGTGCTAACCTCCATGCTATCTGTAGCACTGGTAGCTGCTCTAATGTAATCCCTTTGTACCTGCCCAGTGGAAATATACTACATTTTTGGTTGTTCACAGCTATACCAGACAACCTAGCATATCTCTCCATCACTTCCAGAATGTACTGGAGGTTTTCCTCTGGGTGCCGTAAATGCAACATGTCATCCGCATACAAAGAGATTAAATGCGGTGCCCCTCCGACAGCAACGCCTATCGTGTCGTACTGTTGCCTTGGGTATATCGCCAGAGGTTCTAGGGCCACAATATACAGCATAGGAGACCACGAGCATCCCTGCCTAGTGCCTCTACGAAGTTGCCACCTATCTGATATCACTGCTCCTGTTTTACTCTGGCCAACGGCGCGCTATATAACATTTTAGCCCACTGAAGATACCTGGGCCCTATCCCATAGCCAGCCAAGGCCGCCATCAGCCACGGCCATTTGACTGAGTCAAAGGCCTTTATTGCGTCTAACGATCCAATTGCCAATTCACCTTCGTCCTCATTTGCGTGCTCAACTACGAGTCGCCTAAGATTGTTGGATATGTTCCTGTTGGGGACATAGAGAGTCTGGTCGGGATGTATTACTTTACCAATAACCCTCCTCATTCTGTTTGCCAAAACTGCCATCAACAGTTGTGACCAGGCTTATTAGGTTTGGGAAGCGGTACAATTATCGCTTCTCTAAGGGACTTGGTAGCCTTCCCACTTCATACGCTTGATTCAGCATCTCTAAAAGCGGGGGGAGATCCTTATATGTTTTATAAGATTGGCTTCGGAGTCCGTCGGCCCCCGGAGTCTTGCTGGTGGGCAACTGCCTCACTACCTCTTCCAATTTAAGTAATCGGAGCATCCAGCTCTCATCATTCTTCAGCCCTGATCTGCGGCAGTCCTATGTCCTCCAGTGTTTCTGCTATTTCTCTACCATCACTTTCCTCATCATCTCCATACAGGAGTCTGTAATACTCTGCAAATTCCTGGTTAACTTTCCTTCTTGGGTGTCCACTATGCTCCCATCATCCCTCAATATTGTTCCGATTGTGGGCCTGGGGGTCTCACTTTTGTATAGCCATGCCAAGACCCTCCCTGGTTTTTCCCCCCAGCATGCTGTCTCTCTATATACTTTTTGTAGTTAAGATTGCACAGTCTCTCCCAGTGCCCTGCACATTTCTGCTAGAGCCTAAGTATTACTTAATTATCTTCCTTGGTAACCCCTCCCCCACTTAACGCTCTTTCCAGCTCCCTCTCCGTGTCTTGCAGTTCAGCCAGGATCCCTCCTTGTAGCCCCTTGGATTTAGCTATAGCTACCCCCTTCGTTACCACTTTAAAAGGCCTCCCAAAGCATACCCGCTGTCTCTACACTGCCAGTATTGATCTCAAAATAGTTTATTATTTCCTCCCTCATATCCTCCCTAAAAATAACGTCTTTCAGTGCCTCTGCCCCGAGGCGCGTTGGCGGAATCTTTGCTCTCGGGGGTCGATATTGCCACCCCAGGATTAGTGGCGAGTGGTCTGAAAGGACCCTCGCTTTATATTTCATCTGCGTTAACTCGGTCATTAACTCCTGTATAGCAAATATATAGTCCAACCTAGTATGTAGATTTTTTGGAGCTGAATAGTGCGAATACTGTCTCTCCCGGGGGTGGCGTGACCTCCATACATCCTTGAACCCGAAATCCTCCAGCAATATCTGCAGTGCTCTAGCGGCTGGGGTGGGTCTATCCATTTTACCATCTGATCTACCTACCTTAGGGTTTAGCACACAATTAAAGTCTCCTCCCCAGATCACTGCCCCTCCTAGACACGTGCTGAGTTTGTTCCATAAGGTTCTAAAATATGCAGCCGTGTTTTGGTTTGGAGCGTACATGTTTACAATGCTCATCTCCCCGTTTTCCACCAGCCCTCTCATTATGACCATCCTCCCGTCTGCCTCAACTGTAGACTAACAGCTGAAACAGGACAGCGCCACCCAGATGATCACCCCCTAGCATAGGCTGAATATGATGCACCCATTACGGTCCCCCTCCATTTCTTCCGGATCATCTCCATCTTATGTGTAAGGTGGGTCTTGTGCAGCAGGGGTATAACTATTTTCCTTTTGCGTAGGTACAGCATGACCGTATTCCTCTTTAGATAGCTATTGAGCCCTCCGACGTTCCAAATGATTATTTTGAAATCCCCCCATGGCATGTTAGGGTCCAGCTCCTCCCACCACAAGTGCAGTCCATAACCAAATATATTTCCATTCTTTGTAGGCTTGTTTCCCAACTTAAACTTCCCCAAAACTAGAAACACTTCAAACTTCCCAACCTCCCACACTCCCGCCTCCCTTCCTTGCCCCAACTCACTTCCCTCCGTTCCCTCCCATCCCAACTGTTGCCCAGCTCCATCCCTGGATCTCAGGCACCCTTCCATCTAGCCCCTTTCTGGCAATAGCCTGTACTCACAGCTCAGCAGGGAGAAGTCGCCCTAATGGCGGTCCTACTACTCTAACTCCCGGGGGTAGGTTGTCTCCATCTTGCTGCTCCTGTTTGCTTCAAATGAGACGCGCTTTAGTGCTACCCAAATTACTTTTACATTTTATATTCTAGTCCAACAAGTCCAAGTGTCCCATGTTACAATTTTCGATATTATCTGTCCTCGCCCCACCCCCGTTATCTGTACTACAGTCTTTTTTCCGGGGCTCCCCCACCCCATCCTTTTATCTTACATGATGTGTCCCCATCACTTATTGTGATCCTCTCGATCTTGCTCCTTGTCTTGTTTCGGACAGCCATGCATATCCAGCCATGCCGCCGCATCCTCCGGGGTGTCAAAGAAATACGCCCTGCTTTTGTGCAGGACTTTGAGCTTTGCGGGATACAAAAGCATGTACTTGATTCCAGCTGTACGCAGTCTCCTTTTGATCGCCACATAGCTATAACGCTGTCTCTGCACCAACATGGTGTAATCAGGATATGCTGTGATGGTTGCAGATGCCCTTTTTATAGTTCCACTTTTGCGAAAGTATTCCAAGATCTTCTCTCTATCTTTGTAGTTCAAGATCTATGCTATTATTGACCGAGGGGGGGCTCCGGGGTGTGGTTTCCTCATCAGGGCCCTGTGCGCTTGTTCAACAGCAAATCTTGTGAAAGCTTTTCGGCACCAATTTCTTGTAGAATCATATTCTCCACGTAGTCCGTGGGCTCTTGGCCTTCCACCCCCTCCGGCAGGCCGACCACAAGTAGGTTGTTACGCATCGCTCTCCCATCAGCGGCCTCCGCTCGGTTCTCCAGGTTGGCCACCTGTTTCAGTATGTGGACTTCCTTTACATTGCTTGTGCTGGTTTCTGTATTGGTTTTCACTGCACTCTCTAGGACGCTTGTTCTTTCCGCCAGCGCTCTCACATCTTGTTGCAGTAGGTTGACCTCTATTTCCACTGCATCTATTTTGGTTTCTAGAGTGGTTCCTATGTCTGCCATCGCTGTCCCCCACAAGTCTTAACTCTGTGATGGCTTTTAAGATCAGGTGATCCTCTTTTGCCGGGGATACTTCTGCCAGTGCGGCTGCCGCACCCTGTGCTGGGATGGTGGGGGTCTGTTGCGTCTTGGCAAAAATATCCATTGTGGGCTGCTTGCTCTTGGTCTTGCCTCCTCTTATCGACATTGTGCAGCCCTGCCTATATACCGGGGTCCAACTTTTCTGTAACGTGCAAGTCCTGCTTTCCCGTTCCTCCTTCTGCGTGGTTGAGGCCTTCTGTGGCACTGCCCGGCCTATATTGTTCTTGCGCCTGGTCCCATTCCGTGGGGGCTACACCTCTTGCTCTCGAGGGTAGCAAGTGCCTTCTTGCGATCGATTTCAGTCACGGGCCACTCTTGCGTGCCCCTCTCATGCCGTGCGTGCTGGTTCCTACTGTGCCAGCTCCCAGGCCCTGATGCTACCCATCCACCTTTGGTTATGTCCGGCAGTTCTTATTCCAGGCCCTATGCCTTTCTTTTCGATGGTGTTTGTGGGCCCGCAGACTTCCGCCATCGATTGGATCCTTCTGGAAGCTTCCCGCCTGCGCTCCCTTAAAAGTTGTGCACCTCACATTAGACACTGGTACTGGGGCGTGCAACGCAACAATGAGTGTCTCGCTATATAGTCACCATGCACAGGCCAGCATCCTTATGTGTGCGCCTTCTCATTCTGCGGCCCCCGTTTCCTCTCGATGTGCTTCCCGGGGTCCCCGCTGCTATTCTGTTGCGGCTCATGCGCATCTTGGGTAGCGTATAAACTGTGCTGCCGTCCGCTCCTCTCTCAAAGCTCCCGCAGGTCCTCCGCGCTGGGTAGTCGGGCGAGGCTCCTCAGCTATGCGCCCCATTCACATGGGCAGCTCGAGCCCTCTTCGTCCTTCGTCTCAACCGCAGTTACCATCCGCTTCTTATTCTAAATGCTGCGCGCCCTCTGCCAGCCTTCGTCCGCCGTGGGTTTACTGGCCTGCTTCAGCTTCCTTTGTTCTAATACGCCGGCCATTTTGTATAGAGTGCTGCTCTGAGGCTACAGCCTTACAGTTAATCTTGCCAATCTTCCGGTAGTCAAACAAGGACTAAGCTCTTCCTCGAACTTGCTCCACTCCGTGCTCATAAATGCACTATTGGATGTGTAAAGATGATGCCATTTTTAGCTGGTTTTCACGCAGGATCATGTCGGATCGTCAGGAGCAGCTCGGAAGACACGTCCTACTCCATGGCCCTCTAGCCACGCCCCTCCTTCAGTTCCAAAGTTATTCTCAAGGAGGCATTTGGCTCTTCCCTGCAGTGTAATTGAAAGGTAGCCCTACTTACAGGGGTACACCTTCATTGTAAGAGTACCCCAATCACGCTCACACCAGATAGTTCACCCCTCTAGGGAATTAAAGCCAAGAGTTATTATCTTGCAAGGATAACACATTTTAAAATCGATAAAGAAATGAGGAAGGAGCAAAGCCCTCTGCTCCTGAACAGCATTCTGTCCCTCTTCCATTCCTGGCGCCAGGGAGCTTAAATATTCTTGATTTGGTCACTGGATATTGGCATGGCTCATCCAAAATGGTCCTTCCCTTACAAGGGGTGCTGCAGTCTTCCTTCCTGCATGGCCGGGTTTCCATACTTGGCATACTGCTGCCTATGCAAGAATACATTGTAGCGTCTGTTTATATATAAATGTTCATAAGTAGCAAAATGATAAACACACCTTCCCACCATACTCCACTCAATATGGTCATATTTTATCTGGGCCAGTAATTCCCCTTTACATTAGTTTCTCATATTGCATTGTGTGCATGAGCACGTACACTCCCCCACCCCTCCCCATTTAGTCTGCATGGTCTTTTGATGAACAAGAAACAGCTGCTCAGCCACTTCGTGTGCATTGCCAGAGCACAGGCTGCATTCTTTCCGGGAAGGGAGGGAGAGTATTATTGACTCGTAACATGCTAAGAACTGTACGTTTTAGCTTTTCTAAATTCATTCAGCTAATGGTTATTTGCACCTTCACCAAAGACACTTGCATGATCCGAATCGTCTCATGGCCTAGTAGGAACGCTTTTTGTTGTTCACTCTGCAGGAAGCTGGCCAAAGTGATTTTGCCCCAGATGCCTCCCCAACTATCTCAAACACTGTAAAAGTGTTAAAAAAAATGGCATTTTTGCGCACTCGGCGCTCCAGTCTCCTTCCTCCTTCCCTAGCCCAATCCCGCCTCCCAACCCTCCCCCTGCACCCCGATTGGTCACTTGGCCACACGAAAAACTAACGGAACGGCTGCATCCTCGCTGGCACCTTCACTCTGCTGGAAGCTGGCCAAGGTGAGTTTGCCCCAGATGCCTCTCCAACTATCTCAAACACTGTAAACGTGTTTAAGAAAAATGGCATTTTTGCGCACTCGGCGCTCCAGTCTCCTTCCTCCTTCCCCAGCCCAATCCCGCCTCCCAACCCTCCCCCTACACTCTGATTGGTCACTTGCCCAAATATCACAAACCCTCCCAGGGCAGCCCTCTGCCTGGCAGCCCCTGTGGCTAAGGGCCCCAAGGCAAAGGGTGGCTCCAACAGAAACGGTCCCAAGACGTGTCTGCAGGTGTCAGCAGGGGAAGCAAAGGAAGCCAACAGACGCCAACAAAACTAAGTGTGGCATGGGTGAGGGGTAGAGCAATCACTACTCCAGAAAGCCCTCGCCACTCTACCTTGCCTCTCCATAACGTTGATTGCCATAGAATTACAACATGCATACTAAAGAGATTAGTGAACACCAACTGAAATACATTCCTGGCTGGACTATAAATGTTGCACTGCACCGTGCACTAACATGCTATTAAGAGTATGCTACCTGGAATTTGTATAGCTTTTTGTATGTCGTGGGTAGGTACGCAAAGCCAATGTTCACTAACCCATAGAGAATGGTCAGGATCAGCCTATGTCACCTTAGACAGGTGTAATAATCATTAGCATGGGCCACATCTATATAGAATTGCAAATGTTAGCATGTGCACCCACAGAGGGAGTTCCTAAGCTTAGCATGCGTAGCATCTAGATAGAAATGTAATTCAATGATTGATATACGACTCTCCTGCCAAGCCTGGACCAAACATGCAATAATGAATCAATAACCAACCCACTAACAATACACCTCTCAAACTCAATCCAAACACAACCACAAGCCTTAAACGCAGCAAGCCGCACAAACTTCACTACACTGCAACAAAACAAACTGCACATAGACTTGCACAATAGCACACAAGGACTACAGACTGTAAAACACCCCAAAGCCCAGCCAACGGACCCACCGGGTGGAGGCTGCCAACAGCACATCACAGCTATCTTGCACTTTTCCAGCTCACTCCCACTAACTCACCACCCTCTCCTGTTTTCAGAGCTGCCAGAGCGTCAGGGGATCACTCCGGTGGTGATAGTGTGCGGTACAAATATCCGTTAACATTAACATTTCAGCCCAGGGGGGCCCTTGGGGGGTGTAATGGGGGGGTTGCCAGTTTGATTGAATGTTTATCACCACTTCATAGGTTGGTGTCCCAGATTCTATTGTCTCAGCCTGGGGCACAGACAAAAGTCTGATTGGTATGTGATATGCAGCCTTCTGGTCCTATTCAAATTTTCCATGCTAGCAAGTATCACTTGTGTCCCAGAAGTTTATGGTTGCTCCTTTTGTGGGAAGGCCTCATTTTAGCCAACAGAAAGACCGGTTCTGGAGCTTGCAAAATCCAGCCAATGCATTTTAATTCCTTCATTTTCTTTTATTTTGTTCGGAATCAAAAACAAGCCTGTTGAATAAAAATCCCATATCTGTTCCCCAGCAAAACCCCTTTACATTGCTAGGCAAGGACAAGTTTGTATTCAACACTGTACTTTTAAAAACAGGCATTTTCTTTTGGTTTGCAAAGCCCATTTTGACTCATGGTGAAAGCTGCTAGGATTTCTCTTTTAAATTCAGTTTTTCTCTTCCATCTGGCTTCCCAATATTGTTTTGCAGCCCTATTCAGTTTCTTTTATCCAACAGTTTGTTCAAGCCACAGGTTCACTGAAATTGACATATGCCCATAGAGCTAGGATTTCTTTGAAGCCTTGATTTTGACATTTTGTGACCCAAAAGTTAAGCGTTTTCTCGGACGGCTGAAAGTGAAGTTTCTTTTATTTCAGTCCAGGTTTGGCTTGACATAGCCTGCCATGCAGGGATAAAGCTCTCTTCTGCTGAAGCACAACGTGGATATGGATGGGCATGGCAGGGCCTTATCGATAAAAGAAATGTGATGTGGAATAGATGAAAATAGCATCAGGGCAGCATCGTTTTTAGTGTAAAATATTCCTTTTTCGATGTGAACTTTTTGCAAGCAGCTGAGCAGCTCTGTCTTTTTCAATTCGCTTCTTTTGGTGCTCACAAGAACGCACACTGGCACTTTTCTATGTGTGCTCCCTTTTCCAACTCGCCCAATGTTTGGCAAGATGGTGCAGCCATCCTTTTGTCGACTGCCAAATACAGTTTTTGATGCAATGGTTCTCCAAGGAGCCAGCGCAGCCATTTTGACTGCTGTTGACTGCAACTTGGTTATGGATGGGAATTCTGCTGAGTGGGTCAATGTAGCCCACAAATTCCCCCCCCCCCCCGGACTGATCTGAGATCCTTGTTGAAGGAGATTAGGGCAAAGTGGGGTTCATCAGGTGGAGTTCTTCCATCAGGAAGCGGTATGCCACAATCCTCCTGCTGTCTCTCGGAGTATGGAGCGACACCCACAGCTGTCTCTTGGGTCTTTCTTTGTGGTATGGAGCAAAACCCCCAGCTTCTTCAATCTCCTTTCCAGGTCCCCGGGGAGGTCCTCCTGGGTCTATGAAGGGCGCAACCAGTATGAATAAATTAAATAAATAACCGGTTACTAGATTTCCCACTGACTGCCTTCCAGGAAGGCTGACAGCAGTGGGACACACATGCATTCAATAATGACAATATTTAGACAAAGATAAATGATCACTCAAAAGATAGACGACTATGGATTTGGCTAGAATTTTGTGGAATCCCATTCATCCTGACAATGAAGAAAAATACTACCTGTTAAATAATTATACCTCTAAACCTAACCGTTCCCCTCTGGTTCTTCTTTTTCTGGTTCTCATTCTCCAGAAGTTTCCTCCATTTGATCTTCTCTTGGCTCCTCAATAAGATGCAAAGTCTTCAACTGATTAATATGGACCCACTTCTCTTCTGTCAGCTCTTCTTTGGGGATGCGGATTCTGTGGGCGACAGGTTAAATTTGATCTACAATTTCAAAAGGACCGCACCAGTTCGGTAAAGGATTTAGCTCTTGGTCTGGTTCCTTTAGAAATTGTACAAGTAGACCCTGCCTCGTACTTGGTATTCTTTTTTGGTGGTTTTTAAGTCATATTGAGTCTTCATCCCCCTCTGCAGATTCTTCCAGATTCTGCTGAGCGTACGCAAAAGCATGTTGAAGGTGTTTTCTTAGATTCAACATACTCATGTGTTGTGGAGGCGTTTCTCAGTGTCTGCTCTTGTCTTCTATAGAGCAGATGCTGAGGTAGCACCATCCTTCGTCCAGGCATTAGCTCAAAGGGAGACATCTTTAGTTGCAGAAGAAGGTGTAGATCTGATGGCCATCAGGACAAGCGGTAATCGGATGTCCCAACTTGGCCCAGAATCTGCCACTAACCTTTTTAGGATGCTCACAATTGTTTTGTTGTACCTCTCAACTCCCCCATTAGAGGACCGGCGGTATGCAATGTGAAGTTTCCTTTTTACTCCAAGTATCTCCCACATCTTGGTCATCACTTCGCTGGTGAAGGGACTACCTCGGTCTGACTCAATCCTTTGGGGTAGGCCAAAACGCGAGAAGATGCGGTTGATCAGCAGGGCAACTGCTGTTTCTGCCTTGCAATTTGGGGCCGTGAGACATTCCACCCATTTGGTAAACAAGCATGTTACGGTTAACATGTACTTGTTCCCCCTAGAGGAGCCAATCACAGGGCCGATGAGATCTACTTGTAAATCTGACCAAGGCAGTGCCATCCCCCTCTTCTGGAGGGGAGCTCGCTGTGCAAGTGATGTTGGCTGAAATTGTGCACACACAAGACAGCCCTTCAAGTATTGGTCGAGGTCCTGCCTCATGTGTGGCCAGTATGCAACCTCCCGCAAGATTTCTAAAGTAGTGTGAAACCCCTGATGACCGGCTGTGGCCGCATCATGGGCGTGACTATGCATCAGGCTTCGGAATGAGGTAGGTACCACCCACTGGTCAAAGTCAGAGATGCATCTCCTTACCAACAAACCTTCTTTGATTCGGAACATTTTTGGACACTTCATCAACACCCTGAGGTCCTCTTTCCCAATGTAATTGGTATCCGTCAGAGGAAAGTTCTCAGGGTGCTCAATGTATTGGTAACATTTTCCAATAAATCGGTCCCCTTTTTGTGCTGTGATTAAATCAGCATCTGGGGTCTCCTTACTCCACTGGGCAGTTGAGAGTTCATTGTGAGCATTTGTCTGGGACCTAGTGATAGCAGTGACCTGGATTTCCCCCAACAGGGAACTATCTCAAGGAGAACCCCCTGGATGGCTCTGGTTTTGGCCAACTGGTCAGCTAGGTTGAGTAAAGAGAGAAATGCAGGGTTCTATATAATGAACACTCCTGTGCTGAGCTCTGTGTATAGTTCACCTGGAATTGGAATGTTTCTGCAAGGTCACAGGTTTGAAGAGGTAAACCTAATACCTCTTGGGGAAGAAGTTTCAGCATAAACATCCTGGTTACCTCGCAAGAATAGAAGTGCTTTGTCCTTTGTTTGTAAAAGGATCTCACGCGTTTCCGCTTTGGTTGTTACATGAAAGTTTTTATTTGTATTGGAATATGGTTTAGCCACATTGTCTTATGGGTGTAGGTCAGCCGACACGTGTTTCAACCCCTAAAGGTCTTTCTCAAGGCAATATAGGCAAGGTTCATAGGGCAGAAATCACTGTGGTTCAATTTGCCATTGGCTGGGAAAAAATCCAAATATCATGGAATGTTGTAGGCTGGTGTCTTATTCAAATTACACAACGAACGGAGCGAGTAGCATGTAGACACCGGCCTACAACATTCCAGTAATTTTTCCTCCAAAGGGGATAAAGACTTGCTTGCATAGGAGATGACTTTATTGACCTGGTCATGCTTTTGATATAATACTGCTGTCAAGCATGTGTTTGAGAACCCTGTCTCCAAGAGGAACGGGTAAGCTACAAAAGGTGCTTGTGAGAGGCTTCGTTTGAGTTGTTTTACTGCCTCTGCTTGTTCTGGACCCCACTCCCACTTGACCCCCCCTTCAACAGACGTATCAGGGGTCTTGTGACCTCTACGTAATCCGCAATGAACTTCCTACTATAATTAGTCAGTCCAAGGAGGCTTCATAGCTCACGCAGAGTTGAGGGGTCTTTTAGTTTTAGGAGTGCTTCCACTTTCTTCTCCTTGGGACAGAGACCCCACCCCGCAGGAGTTCTCATGTCCCAAGAAGTTGACACGGGTCCTGCACCACTGCGCCTTTTGGAAGGACAGTTTTGCTCCGGCAAACGTCAACTGGGTCAGAACATAACGAATTTCCGCTATGTGTTCCTCCACAGTTGAGCTTCTTATCAGGACATCATCCACATAGGCCAGGTTACCCCTTTCACCCAAGTCGGGCATGGCCTTGTGTAGGAAGATGTTGAATTAGTTTCCGGAGTTGATGTATCCGAAGGGAGTCTGGGTCCACATGTACTGCTGCCCCCAAAAGGTAAAGGCCAGCTTGTATTAGTCCTCCCTGACAGGGGGCACGGTCCAGTACCCATTGGGCAGGTCAATGGCAGTGTATACCTTGGACCCCTGTATCTGGGCCAGTCCTTGGTCAATGTAGGGAAGAGGCCATCGAGACATGTCTATTGAGCTCCCTAAGGTCTGCACAGAGACCCCATTGGTAAGCTACAAAAGGTGCTTGTGAGAGGCTTCGTTTGAGTTGTTTTACTGCCTCTGCTTGTTCTGGACCCCACTCCCACTTGACCCCCCCTTCAACAGACGTATCAGGGGTCTTGTGACCTCTACGTAATCCGCAATGAACTTCCTACTATAATTAGTCAGTCCAAGGAGGCTTCATAGCTCACGCAGAGTTGAGGGGTCTTTTAGTTTTAGGAGTGCTTCCACTTTCTTCTCCTTGGGACAGAGACCCCACCCCGCAGGAGTTCTCATGTCCCAAGAAGTTGACACGGGTCCTGCACCACTGCGCCTTTTGGAAGGACAGTTTTGCTCCGGCAAACGTCAACTGGGTCAGAACATAACGAATTTCCGCTATGTGTTCCTCCACAGTTGAGCTTCTTATCAGGACATCATCCACATAGGCCAGGTTACCCCTTTCACCCAAGTCGGGCATGGCCTTGTGTAGGAAGATGTTGAATTAGTTTCCGGAGTTGATGTATCCGAAGGGAGTCTGGGTCCACATGTACTGCTGCCCCCAAAAGGTAAAGGCCAGCTTGTATTAGTCCTCCCTGACAGGGGGCACGGTCCAGTACCCATTGGGCAGGTCAATGGCAGTGTATACCTTGGACCCTGTATCTGGGCCAGTCCTTGGTCAATGTAGGGAAGAGGCCATCGAGACATGTCTATTGAGCTCCCTAAGGTCTGCACAGAGACCCCATTGGTCATTTGGTTTTTTGGTTTTAAAATCCCCAGCACCGGATTGTTAAAGGTGTTGTGGACTGGATGAATTAGCCCACGGGACCGATGATTTCCGTCAGGGACTCCATGGATGCGAGAGGCAAGCGATATTGCTTCACAAACACAGGAGTCATTCCAGAGACTGTGGGAACTGTTGTAGTGTGGATCTCGTACGAGTCCACAGCAAAGAGATCTTGAAAATCTAAGAACACCTGTTTCAACTTTTGCTCCGGAGTCTCACAGGCATCAGCTAGGTTGACGTGCTCTTCAACCTTTTGCGTGAAGCATGGAAAGACTTCAGGTTTTGCTATCTCAGCAGCCTCCTCCAATTGGGTGGAGGTGTCTCTTGTTAGAGTATTGCCCTAGACAGAGGGTTTCAGGTAGGAGGGCCAGTCATTGCGGACCTGGAATAGCACTGCATCCTGCCTGATGGCACAGGTCACCTCTTCCTCCCCATAAGGGCAGGAAGAGTACACCAGGAAATTCCCCCCTTGCCGGGTGAAGATCCAGTCTGGTGGTAAGTCATTGTCACTGTCATTGTCAAAACAGTCATTGGGGATTGGTCCCATCAGTTCATTTCCTAGATCCATGGAAAAATGTCAGTCATCAACCGCCATTCCAATAATAGTGCCTGCGCCCAGAGTGATACTCCTGAGGTCGCTGTTATCCATCAATATTGGAATGGTGTTGCGACACCCCAGAGTTACGTGCTGCGTGTGTGAACTGCATGTAGAAAGGCCACATGCGGCTGGCAGCGGCATTGAAAACGCACACTTACAGCCACATGCTGCTAACTGCTGCATACCAAAGCCAAGTGCAGCACTTGAACAAAAATGTTTCCTAAACCTCTATTCGGTTTTCCTCAACAACCTTACCCATCCATTCAACGTTCCCTAACCCCTTTTCCCCGCTGGGGATGCGGAGGCCTGTGTAGGTTTATACTTGCAGGTGCCAAAACCTCAAAGAGGGTGCTTGGTTCATACCACTCCTGCGCCTGGAATCTTGGAGCCGTGAGTGTCTAAACCCATGCTTGCCCTTATACTGTACAAAAATGTGATAGGAAGTCTTTTGGAAAGGAGATAGTGGTTCAACAAACATGGAAAAACCAAGGTTTTGGTGGTGTTTGGCGATGGTTCAGGTGGTCTTCTCACCAGGTGCAATTTGGTCAAGGTCACAGAGATGGATTCACTCACTAGGGCTGTTAGTTAAGACCTTGTCCACGAGGCCCTTTCAGTGAATTCAACTACGTTCAATGTCTGAGTTTCTTGAAGTTCCCTTCCTCAAGCTTCAAACTTGTTCACTTTACTTTCCTCAATAGGCCTCTCAGGCCTCTTCCAGCTTTCAACACAAAATACAAAATCAGTTTCTTCAAAAGGCCACTCAGGGTCCTCATCCCCAAGCTCATGCATCTTGCAGTTTTCAACACAAAATTCAACTGTGTGCCTCTTTATTATGCAGTCTTTCGTGCATACCATCCTCTCATGGGGTAGAACCGGAGGCTTTCGAAAACGCCAGGCTCTTTGCTTTTCCTCAGCGCGACCACTCTGGCTCTTTGCCCTGCTCTTTGATTCTCACTTTTACTTTCTTTTGCACTTTTTAATCTTCTGCACCCCTTTTCATAAACACTTGCAATGTCCTTTATTCCTTCTCTTTGTTGTGCCTCTTGCACGCTTCTTTCATTCCTCTGTGCACTCTCTGCACTGGTTTCCTTCTTTCCGGGTCACTCCTTTTGTGCCTCTTGCACCCTTTACCACGGGCTCCTGGCCCCTTTTCATTTGTGCTGCTTCAATGTCCAATCTCATTCCAGTTATATTCACACACATGCGGGTCTTCCTAGTTTCACGCTTACACTGTTACTTTTATCTTGTAGTTCAAGACTTCCCGTCAGCGTCAAATCGAACGCTCATGAAAACGCGGTCCTCTTTCTTATGCGTTTCTAGCGTTACCGTGCATTGTGCTCTTCACAACCCGGCTCTGTAATATTTTCAGACTCATCGGGCTGACTTCAACGCTGTAGCTCTACGGGGCTCTTTATTTCGAGGTCAGGGTCTCACCACCTGGCCCTCGGACACTCACCGGCCCAAGGGAACGAGCATTCACATACAAAGGTTTCTGCAGGGTATCAGCACGCCTCTCGGCTTCCATACGTGGACCCTTCTTTGCTCCCTAGGGACATGGCTCCCTCGCCACGCTTCTGTTCGTTGGAACCGCAGTCAGAGTCTCAGCATCCCACTCTCTGGCCTCCGGTCCTGGGCAACTCTGGCATCTCAGTTCTCCTCTCAACTCACTCTCCTGCTTGCTATCCTACTCACTCATCTTTCTGTGTCAGACCACACCTTTTATAGAGAAAATACCAATCAAGTGGAGTCAGGTGTAAATAAATAGTTAGTGCTAAATGCATGACCCTGCCTGACTCCATTAGTGGGACTACTTAAGATCTTTCTATGGTAGGTTCCCCATACATGTTATGCCTATGGGTAATCTTTACTGATTTTAGTTGCCTCTTCATCGGCTCAGTATTTGTCAGAAATTGGGAGGGTGAGTTGGGGTGAGATTGGAAATACCTCAAAGGCTGAGGGAGAGTAGGTTGGGGTGTTTTTGGGACTGGAAGAATACCATGTGTTGCCCTTGTGTATCCTCCTCCCAATCCCTCGTGAACCTTCACTCAGGTGATCTTCCCTCGCTTGTCCAGCGCCTGGGTCAGGGTACAAAAAGGGATGGCCCTTCCCAGGCCACCTGAATTGAAGATCCCGAGAGAGGGTGTGGGAAAATACTGTCAGGTTTCTCACAGAGGTTAGAAACTTTGACAGACCTATGATGGCGCACCACTACAGGGAAGCGGGCAGGCCTGGGAGCGCTTACGGTTCTGCTATCTGAGGAGGAACTTAAAAAGGCAATTCACAAGCTACCGTAGGACAAGTACCTGGCCTGGATGGGTTAGGGGCTGAATTTTCTAAAGGGTTCTGTGACACGTTAAAGCTGCATCTACTCCGTATGTGAGAGAAGGCTCTCTGTTGCGGTGTCCTTCCACAGACTGTGTGCGAGACTGATCACGGTGATACTGAAGCCCGGTAAAGAAGCGGGTGCATATGCATCATATCATCCCCTGTTGTTGATAAATGTTGATGCTTAGATATTTGCCAAAGCTATAACGAACAGACTGCAACCACTAATTCCATTTCTCATTCATAATGACCAATCAGGGTTTATACCTGCTAGAGCGACGACATTGAATCTTCAGCGGTTTTATATTGTGGTGGCGCAGGTCCCTTCTGACTCTCCCGCAGTGGTCCTTGGATACGGGGAAGGTCTTTGATACGGTGCACTGGCCTTTCTTGTCCACAGTGTTGGAAAATGCCGGATTTGGTACGGGTTTCGTGTCATGGATACGGTTTTTGTACAAAAGACCTGATAGCAAGAGTAAACACAAATGTGGCGTTATCTGCAGCTATTGCGTTGAGCGGTGGCGCCCGTCAAGGATGTCCTCAGTCTACTCTCCTGCTTGTGGTAGAGCCTTTGGCCGATTTAATTCGACAATGACACTCTCGGAGTGGGCTAAGATTGGGTGGCCCGCCAACGACATTATATCCAGATGACATCTTGCTGTATGTTAGTGACCCAGACAGGACGGCTGGGGCGGTACAACAGGCGGTAGAAGAATTCAGTAGATATTCTGGACTGCATCTCAATAGAGAGAAATCTGAACTGTTCCCGCGAACCGACATTACACAAGGCCAACTGGGGTGTCATGGGTTGCAGATGGTCCAAGACTCATTCAGATATCTAGGGATTACTGACCTGTCATGATGCCTGCCTCCAAGGAGCCAAACCAGGCCCGACACCCTCAGAGACAGACACCATGCATTCAAGGGAAGTCCCAGCAGCCCCAGATGGGGGCCCTTTGGACTCAGTCCTGGCGCCGTTGGCGTCAGGCTCATAGGGACATCAGTCCTGGCGCCATCGGCGCCAGGCTCATACAGAAGTAGGTTGGGAGTAGTGCTTGGTGTAAACTTACCTGTGCAGACCATGCTGCAACTTCCAAGACTGGAAGGAACTATTTTTCTAGGGACTACTTGATCTCTAGGGTGTGATCGGTGGAGGAATACATATTTCTGGGGGAAGAATACATACCTGGAACTACTTGAAAGGCTATTTAAGCCACACCCAAGCAGCAGACCACGCTTCGCGTTGTTCTGCACTTAGCAGCTGGACGCTCACCGTGCCTGCTCCTGCCTTGGTCCTCCATCACGCCTGCCAGCATCCTGGAAACACCTAAAGAAGAAAAGGGAAGAGAACAGGTGAAAACAAGAACCTTACCTGATACATCTGCACTCCGGATTCTGCTCGCCGACGATCCTGCAAAGAAGGCAAACATTTTAAACGCGCATCGCGTCGCCCGCAGCATTTCACTCACCTGCACGTGGCGTTTGAGTCCTGCGACGTCCATCCAGAGCTTCCACTGCCATCCAGCACCTATTGGAAGGAAGGAGAAAGAGAGGTGAGAAGGGAAACACGAATCTAAGTAGAACTTACCTGTGGTTCAATTCCCTCTCTGCCTTCGGGTTTGTGCTATACCTTCGGCATCTCAGCACCCCGGCCCCTAAGGGGAAAAGAAACAGACATTGTATTAGTGAGAGCATGTGAGAACATTAGCAATACGCTAACTCAAGACTTACCCATTTGCAAGAGAGACACAGCAGCTCTTTTCGGTTCTGCCTTACCTCCGGCATTGCCGTACACCGGCCCCTATGGGGAAAAAGACATTGGGCATTAAAGGAGATACTTAAAACTGCAAAGGAATCGCTCATCAGAATTCTTACCAGAATTTGGCTTCATCCAAATCGCCTGCAGCCCGGAATCTTCTCCAGCACCTGCGAAAGAAAAGAACAGATGAGTGAATATAAACCCAAACTTGCCATAAACATTTGCGGTACGACGGGAATGGACAAACTAGTTTAAACTCATCAATCCAGTGAAGTAACTGGAATCACAACGTGCCCCTGCATCAGAAGCAGGATGGAGAGCTCGTCATTTTGGTCCCAAGGGTGAGTCTTCGCAGGGAATCCCAAAAGGGTTTCACGGAGGGAGAGAAGGGAAGTGGGAGGTCGGAACATCACCCGCAGACTATTAACCCTCCAAGCCAGAAAAGCCAGGTTGGGGAATCCAGTCAAGTCCATCTTCTGGGTTTTACGCATCTCTGCAGAAGAGGTCACAGCAGGCCCAGCCACGCCCGCGCCTCCGTGGGAGCCAGGTGAGCGTTACAGAACGCGAAGCCAACCCATAATTTCCCACCCAGGCGCCATGGAGACTTCCCGAGACAGACCAACTGGCCCAATTATTGGGGGAATTACAGGCAGAAGTGCATGCCGCCCGCCAGGAAACTAACGCCCTTAGAAGGGAACTAATCTTATCCAAAGAACGAACTGATGATTTGGCTAAACAGCTTTTGCAGAGTCAGGCAGGACAAACGCCTTTACCCGGCTCCGGGATGAATTCCACTCCGATGGTTTCAACCAACCCGGTGCAAATTAACCTGCCAGGAAATATGCCTCTGGCCCACGCTGAGCGTTTTACTGGGGATCCCAAGAAATACGCCGTTTTCATGAATCAATGTCGTTTACATTTCATATGCAGACCTGGGGCCTTCCCTAATGACCAAACCAAGGTGGCTTTTGTGCTATCTTATCTCAGCGGCAGTGCTGCCGATTGGTCGATTCCGTTGGTAAATCAAGACGACCCAATCCTTCAGGACTTTCAAGGCTTCCAGGCAAGCATGGAAAGATTATTCGCTCGACACCCTCAGGGTGAGGCCTTGGATAACGAACTTCTGTCCTTGCGGCAAGGAAACCAAGATCTCCCATCTTATGTAGCCACATTTAACAGATTGGTCGTAGAGACTGGGTGGCCTGAGAATAAAAGAATTACGTTATTCCACCGAGGTCTGCGTGGAGAACTAAAAGACGTTCTTGCTCAAATAGTGAACCCGCCTCAACTCTGCGCAGAATACATTGACTTAGTGGTCCAACTTGATCATAGACTCCAGAATAGAAAAGCGGATCGGTCCAGATTTGAAACCAGAGTTCTGATCAAAACCCACACAAGCCTCAAGGGTACCTCAAGGGAGTTAAAGGACCACTAACTCAGAAAGAACGAGAAAGAAGACAAAACCAATTAGGTCTTTACTGTGGAGCTTCTGGACACTTCCTGTGGGATTGCCCGGTAAAACCACCTTAGAAGGTGGTTGGAGCCACAGACAGTAATCTTCCAGAACCTGATTCGGGAAACGACCAAGCCCGACAAGCGTAGAGGTCCGCTTGCCGAGCGTGAAGACAGACTCTTTGACCTCGCATTTCATCATGCCTATGGTCCTCAAAACAGCCTCAACGGTTGCACGGAATAAAAGCCTACCTCGACAGTGGGGCTATTGGAAATTATGTTGACCTTGAATTGGCTTCCAGGATTGGTCTCCCTCTCCGTCCAAAAACCACCAAGGATGTCATTAACACAGTTGATGGAACCGAAATTGCCTCTGGGCCGGTAACACACTCTACCACGGAAATGACACTGGTTGGCCAAGGTGGCCATCGGGAAACCATAGTGTTTGACGTAATCAAGGCTCCACAATTTCAGGTAATCTTAGGGATCCCTTGGTTAGAAACACATAATCCTCAAATTGACTGGCGAGCAAAGAGCATAACCTTCCCTGATAGTGCACAAAAGTGTTATCCAGGAAATCCAGAGATGGGTCTAGCCTCAGTAACCTCCACAACAGTACCATTACCTTTTGAGTATCAAGACTTTCAAGACGTCTTCCAAAAGGAACAGGCCAACACCTTACTTCCTCACCGGCCATATGATTGTCAGATCGACCTGGTACCCAATGCTCAACCGCCTTGTAGTAGAATCTATGCCCTTACTGAAACGGAGAACCTTCATTTGTGACAGTATTTGGATCAGTACCTTGCCAATGGTTTTATTCGCCCGTCAAAGTCACCTGCTTCCCCAGCTCAAGAAGGCGACCTTAGAACTTTCATTGACTACCGCGCCTTAAATCAGATAACGGTCAAGAATCGTTATCCTCTGCCCTTGATCCCTGAGCTCCTTGACCAGGTAAAAGATGCTTGTATCTATACTAAGTTAGATTTAGGGGGAGCTTACCACCTGGTGCGCGTCAGAGAAGGCGACAAATGGAAACTGCCTTCCGCACCAAATATGGACTCTTTGAGTACCAGGTAATGCCTTTCGGGTTGTGCAACGCACCTGCTGCCTTTCAATATTTTATGAATGACGTTTTTCGAGAACTCATCTATGTTTGTGTCATTGTATATATTGACGACATCCTGGTGTACTCCTCCTCGGAATCCGATCACCGAAAACATGTTAGAACTGTCTTGGAGAAACTGCGCCAGCACAAACTGTTTGCAAAACTTGAAAAATGCCTTTTTCATGTTACGGAAGTTGAGTTTCTCGGATTCGTCCTAACACCTAAAGGAGTCCGAATGGACTCACGGAAAGTGGATGCGATTCTCAAATGGCCGTCTCCTAGTTCTGTGAAAGGAGTTCAAAGTATGCTAGGTTTTGCCAATTTTTACAGAAGGTTTATCCCGGAATTTTCTCGAGTGGTTCAACCCATCACGGCACTCCTACGAAAAAACAGACGCTTCGAGTGGTCTAAGGAGGCAGAACAAACCTTTCAGGAACTAAAAACCAAATTCACCTCGGCACCTGTGTTAAAACATCCTCGTCTGGACCTCCCATACGTTGTGGAAACCGACGCTTCTAGTTTAGCCGTGGGGGCTGTCCTTTCTCAAAGGGATCCAGTTTCAAATCAACTACATCCCGTAGCCTTTTGGTCCAGGAAATTCTCAGCTCCTGAAGTGAACTACGGAATCACAGACAAGGAACTTCTGGCTATTAAGTCAGCTTTCAAAGCTTGGTTGGCGTCACTACCTGCTCGGCGCAAGACACACCGTTACAGTGATTACAGATCACAGGAACTTGCAATACTTGAAAACGGCCAAAGCTCAATCTTCTCGTCAACTCCGTTGGGCTCTGTTCTTTGCAGAATTTGACTTTATAATCACATATCGCCCGGGTTGCAAGAATGGCAAGGCAGACGCTCTATCCCGAATTGGAATGGGTGACACTGCCTCAAGTCTAGAGCCAGTTCCGATTATTCCCGAACAGGATTTTGGGTGTAATCTCTTCTCAAACTATTGAGGATGTTCAAGGTAGAGTTAAATTGCTTTTCGACACTACAGCTTTACAAGAATGGAGCCAGAAAGGCTCAAACTATTCCATTAATAATGATTTACCCTATTTCCAAGGGCGGTTATTTCTGCCTCACAGGGAATTGCAAGAACTCTTTATAGCACATTATCCATCGGCGCCAGGCTCATACAGAAGTAGGTTGGGAGTAGTGCTTGGTGTAAACTTACCTGTGCAGACCATGCTGCAACTTCCAAGACTGGAAGGAACTATTTTTCTAGGGACTACTTGATCTCTAGGGTGTGACCGGTGGAGGAATACATATTTCTGGGGGAAGAATACATACCTGGAACTACTTGAAAGGCTATTTAAGCCACACCCAAGCAGCAGACCACGCTTCGCGTTGTTCTGCACTTAGCAGCTGGACGCTCACCGTGCCTGCTCCTGCCTTGGTCCTCCATCACGCCTGCCAGCATCCTGGAAACACCTAAAGAAGAAAAGGGAAGAGAACAGGTGAAAACAAGAACCTTACCTGATACATCTGCACTCTGGATTCTGCACGCCGACGATCCTGCAAAGAACGCAAACATTTTAAACGCGCAAAGTTAGGAAATTCTACAGTGGGGTAGGTTGGAAGGGCGATGAGGAATAGGTGGGAGGAACATCCAGTCGAAAGAACGTTACGAGGGGTAAGTAACTTGTTCTTCGAATGGATTGTGTCCTCCCACGTATTCCTCATCTATAATAGACTCCCAAAGCAGTTTTAAGTTCTTTTGGAGGAGGGAGTAGAAATCTGAGAGTTAATGTTTGTCAAGAATGGAGCATAGATCTGCTTTTCCAAATCTTCCCTCATTGATATATGATATAATATGGCATTTAATATGGCAAATTGATACTCTAATTTCCCCCTTTTGAACGGTCATACCATTCTTCATTTTTGAGCTTCTTACGATACCGTAATGTTTGCTGCATGTTCTGATTCTGATATTTTGTATCTCCGTTTATGTTTTATGTTTTTATATTGTTGCGTTTTGTTTGCTCTGTACGCGCCATCATGCCTCAGGGTCCATTGTGCGCGGTACAAATGAAATAAAGTAAAGTAATAATGTGCCTATAAATAAGCGTTTCAAGGTGTGACGCGGCAAGGGAGTGGGAACAGAAGGATGACAGACAGCGATCCTACTAGGCCAAGTGTCATTCAGATCATACAAGTGCAGAGAAAGGGGGAGGAGGAGCAGTGCAGCGGGGGGGTATTGACAGTGCAATACAAGGGGTAGAATAAATAAAACAGTAAGAGAAGTAGGGCCAGCTTGTGGCAAGTGCAAGAGTAAGTGCAGACATCCAGTGTCAAGTGCTGGTGGGGGACTGTAGCGATACAGAAACCGTCCCGAAGTGCAGGGGTTGCCAGGTAGGCAGTGCAGGTGTGTAACTGACGGGGAGGGGACCTGGGCCCGAGATCAGAGGGTGGCCAGGTTACCAGTACAGTTTCAGCCAGAAATTCAGCAGGGGAGTGGAGGAGAGAAAGCAGAAGCAAAGAGGAAGGTTTTGAGGTGCTTCCGGAACCGGAGATGGTTCTCCTCAAGTTTCAGGGAGGCTGTTCCAGAGGGAGGCCCCAGCCGAAGAAAGATCTACCAACAATTTGTTGCTTGGAGAAGCGACTGACCCTGAGGGAGTTGGAGGCGAATGAGCAAAGAGAACAAGAAGCAAGATATTTAGGAAGAGAGTTGAAAATATTGAGGCCCCAGGCCCCAGAATGCCTTGTGGACAATGCAAAGGGTTTTGAATTTAATCCTCGCAGCCACTGGGAGCCAGTGTAGAGATTTCAGTCCCAGAGAGATACGATCCCTGGGCTTGAGGCCAAGGACAAATCTCGCAGTCCTGTTCTGGATGAGCTGCAGAGTGCAGAGAGTAGAAGCAGGCAGATTTAGAAAGAGGCTATTGCAATAATCCAGCCTAGAGAACACCAGAGCTCTGGAGACTGTGAGCTTCTGAGGGGAGGAAAGGAAGAATACCTCTGTGGAGGTGCAGCTGGTAATGGGACTTCTTAGAGACAGAGATGTGAGGAGAGAAGGAGAGTGTAGAGTCGAAGATGACCCTGGGGTTTTTAGCCTAGCAGGTGGGAGCAGGAAGCGGGCCAAGAGAGGCCAGCCAGAGAGTGACCAGAAAGGAAGGAGCGGGTGTGCTGATGTGGAGAATCTCAGTCTTACTGGCATTAAGGCAGAGATCATTGGTGGCACACCACTCCTGGATAGCAGACAGTCAGATATGGGAGACGAAGAAGAGGTGGCCGAAGTAAGCCTGAAAATGAGCTTAGTGTCATCCGCATAGCACTGAAAGTTGGGGCAGAGAGCGGCAACAAGGTGGGCAAGAAGTGCCAGGTATTGGTTGAACAGCCAAGGAGAGAGGTAAGACTCCTGGGGGACACCACAGGTAGAGATAAAGCTAGAGGAGAGGAAGGACCCAAGTTGGACCTGGGAGGGTCAATCAGAGAGGAAAGAACTCAGCCAAGCAGGGCTTGACCGGTGATACCCAGGTTATCAGAGACGGTTGAGCAGGATGGCATGGTTGACCATGTCAAAGGCAGATGTTAGGGAGAATTCTCTTACAAGGCTAATTTCCCAAACCTAGCGAGTCCCCCAGCAGCTTTGCTGGATTTCTTTTTTTTTCTCCTGCTAAGAGTGAGACTCTTTTACTCCAACTCTTGATGATTCGAGGTATGTCTTTGACTTGTTATGTGCTTATGGTCTATGGGGTTTCTTTTTACTCCATGGGGTGTCATCTGTTTTTCTGTATGTGTGGTACACATCACCCTCAGTGCAGTACCACAGGGGTGTCACAGTGACCCCCAAACATAGACTCCATACCCTGGGACTGACTACTGTCTCCCAGGGAATGTAAAGTCACCATTGGCTTTACTAGTCCAAAATTGTGAACAGAACCAGTACAAACTATCATATTGTGGAAGTACTGGTAAGGGGTAATTCGATTGCCCCTGGGTCTATTTTCCAGGGGGCACTATCCCATCCCCCCTCGTCGAGTTTCTGGCTGGTGGCAGTAGTTACCACGCGAAATATTCCACCGTAATATTCTCTATGGGATTTTCCCATCGATTTTAAACGCACCACTTTTTGGTGCAATGTTAAAGATACCGCCGGTTTATTCATTTAATATTAAATCACCGGTTGGGTCTTTTTGCCAGAACTCTTTTCTAAAATAGTGTTTGTGTCCGTCTCTAACTGACCAAGGTCGAGCCCTTTGTTCCACTATTTTGGCGGGCTTCTCCACAGAAGCCCTCCAAATGGTGCACTCTGTCTGGGTTCCACAGGAAGGGTGGAGGGGGGAATTGGCACCCTGGACTGCGTTGCCTTAGCCCAAGTTGCACTCTACTCTGATTGACCCAGTGGTGAGCCGCCCGGCTCACCACATAGCATGTGACAGCTAGGCTGATGAATGGGGGTTTTTCTGCATAAAAGCAGGGCCTTTGGGACTGGAACTTCAGAAGTCGCCACAGGACCTAAGAATCCGAAGAGGGAAGAAGCTGAGCCATCTGCGACGACGACACCACCGGTGAAGCCCTGCTGCAACTACCTCACCACTTTCCCGACGACAAGAGAAGATCTTCTACTGGACGAGTCTTCTTCCCCTGAGCTGGTGGGATCAACCAGTTCGCCCTTTTTCGCCTTCCAAAGAAGTCTCTTGGTCGAATCGACCGTGCCAAGCACCCCGGCGGCCGGATAGCCAAGCGCACCACTTTTGACCGTGAATAAAAGGACCGCACCTTTTAATCGGGAACTCTGCGGCTGGTTTCATCCCTGTGCAGTGGAACGACTCCACGTTCCCTCCTCGACGAGAACTTCTCTTCCCCTGGTCGGAACCACGAACATCAATCACTGCCAGGAACAATTGCCCCCGCTGGAGCTTCCTTTCTCTTTAAGGTACTGTGTCCTGCCTGGCCTCCCTTTCTACAAATTGCTAAAGGTGACCCTTAAGTCCTTGGCTTTTAAACTGGGTTGGCTCCAGGCTCCAGGCCTTCTAGCTATATCTTTTGAATCGCCCCAACCTCTTTCAGTGCACTTTAAACCATGTGATCCTGGGCACATTTCGCTTTGCTCCATTTAAAGTGGGCCTGGCTCTACAGTATAACCTGCCTTTCTCCCCTTGATCTGAACTCTTAAAAGTGTTGGGAACTGTTTTATTCTTATGCTCTGCCTTTTACTCTCCCTTTAACTACATTATCAGAGTGCCATCTTGGTTAAGCGCTCACATCTGTTCTAACAAATAGTAGTGTTTTAACCCTGACTTGTCTGATAACTATTAAGGGAGGTGTGTATACTTTACCCGACAGTGTTTTAACTTGCTTTTGATTGAGAGTGCTAGTATATGCCATAAAGTGTGTTTTAAATAAATAATTATATACTTTTTATACAAAGCTCTGGTCAGTGTTTGTTTGTTCTACTGTGTTTTGGCCCTATTGTGTATAATCTACATACTGCCCTACTCTTCTTGAGAGAGGTCTGACTGCTCAGCCACAGCAACCAGGTAAATCTGGGTGGTGCAGACTGCTACCAATTGGGTTTACGGCTTACTCCTGTAGTCTTAATCTTAATCTTTTTGCAGTGTTCCCCAAGGGAACTGCACGGGATTCTGCCTAACAGCAGAAGAGAGCTCAAGTAAGATGAGGACACAGGGGGTGTTGGAATCAAGGTTTGAGAGCAGATCTTCACGGATGGTCAGGAGAGCAGTTTCCGTGCTTCTGGCATCTCTGAAGCCAGACTTGATGGTCATGAAGACAACCAACAGATTCAGTGTGAAGATTAAGCTGGGAGATGGCCAGCTTTTCCAGGTGTTTGCCCAGGAATGGAGTGATGGATATTGGGCGATAGTTAGCTGGGCAGGACGGGTTGGCAGAGGGTTTCTTAAGAAGAGGGTGCACAGAGGAGTGTTTCGGGGGGGTTAGGAGGGGAGACTCCTGTGGCGAAGGAGTGGTTGCAGAAATCAGCCAGGGCAGGAGCCAGGGAGTCAATGTGGTCCTTGATGGTTTTGTAGGAACAGGGGTGAACCTGTGATGAGACTTTCATAGATCAGACCTGTCTAGAAACCTTGTCTGGGGAAAAAAGGGGAAAGGCAGAGAAGGAGGGAGTAGAGGTGGCCGAAGAAGGGCCGGAAGAAGAGCAGGGAGTAGACTGGGTAGGAGGGGGAGGGGAGAGAGAGAGAGAGAGAGAGAGAGAGAGAGAGAGAGAGAGAGAGAGAGAGGACAGGATGTCCGGAGTTTTAGAGATGAAGTGAGAAGCCAGAGCTGTGCAGAGGATCTGGGAAGGGACAGGAGGGGCAGAGACTGCAGCAGAATTGGCCAGTTCCTTGCAAATTTTAAAGAGTTCGGCGAGTTGTTTGATGCCGCAGAGACACAGGTTTGGATGTGAGCCCTCTTCTTAGTGCAGACAGAGAGCCGGTATTGCCTTTGGAGCAGGCGGCAGGCGTGTTTGTCAGAGGATGTACCAGAGGCACGACATTTCCGCTCAGCCACCCTGCACTTGTGTTTAGGGTGATGAGGTCAGAGTCGTACCACGAATTGCACTTGGCTTTGAGCTTCAAGCAGGTCCTCAAGACAGGGGCAAGAACATCGAGAGTATCAGATATAGCAGAGTGGAGGTGTCTAAACAATGTTTTGTGAACTCCGCTCTGAAGGTCAGAAGAAGTTGCCTAGTGGAATGGGCCCTTAAGCCTTCTGGGGGATCTTTCCCAGCTAGCCTGTAGCACTCTGAAATAGATAGTATAATCCATCTGATTAGAGCTTGCTTGGGAACTAACTGACCTAGTGTGTGTCCTGTACAGCCAATAAAATGTTGGTTGTGCCGTCTCAACTTTGCCATTCTTGAAACATAAAAGCTTAGAGCTCTCTTTGGACCGAGTCTAGAAAATCTTTCCTCTTCCTTGCCAGGATGAGGTGGAGGATAGAAAGCAAGAAGCACAATTTTCTGTGCTAAATGGTAATCTGATACAATCATAGGTAGAAAAGAGGGTTTGACCTTAAGGACAACCTTATCCTTGTAAAATACAGTAAACAGAGGTTTACAGGATAAGGCCGACAACTCACTCAGCCTGCAGGCTGATCACTACTAACAAAATAGTTTTATAAGTTAGCAACCTTAAATGCAAGGAATGGAGTGGCTCGAAAGGAGCACATATCAAAAACTTTAAAACCAAATTAAGGTCCCAAGTTGGGATTTGTAAAAGCATAGGAGGAAACACATTTGTGAGTCCTTTAAGAAATTGAGTTATTAAGGGTATTTTGAAGTAGAATGTCTCTTCCGAGGTGCGCTTGGATATGGAAAGCGCTGCTAGGTAATCCTTGATTGTCCAATCTGGAGCCCCAGATTTGCCAAATGTAGTAGAAATGAGAACACGTAGGTGTATCGCATCGAAAAGAGTCCACATCTTTCTCCCTACACCAGCTGCAGAACTTGTTCCAACATCAGCAGTATAAGAAGTTTGTTGCTGGCCTTCTGGCCGAAAGCAAAATTACGTCATCCGGGCGGTCCCAAACCTTGGGTCTCAGCCTCTCAGAAACTATGCATGAAGGTGGAGTGTCTTGACCTCTGGATGGAAAACCCGACCATCCTGGCCCAATCCAGGCCAATTAGGATCATGGATTTACCAAACTTTCTGGACCTCGTGATCAGGTGAGGAATAGCGGAGATTGTAGTACACGCGTACAGGAGTAGAAACTCACAGTCCACTACCAATGCGTCTCCTAGAGCTCCTCTCAGAGGATGTTCCTTGGAGTTAAACAGTTCGCACTACCGGTTGCCACTGGTCGCAAACAGATCCACTTGAGGGGTTCCGAAAAGGGTGAAGATCTCTTGAAGGACTTCCTGAGCATCCGCCACTGTTCTCCTCTCCGGCTAGGTGAACTGCCAATAGTGAGATTCCTTCTTGAATTGCCTAGAACCAGAGCTGCATTGCCTCTCTGTACAGTGGTAGTAACCCTACACCTCTGTTGAGGTAGTACATGGCCACAGTGCTGTCTGTCATTATCAGGACAGTCTTTCCCCATAGAGAGGGCAGAAAGGCCTTCAGCGGTAGTCCGATTGCCCTCAGCTCCAAAAGACTGATGTGTAGTTTGGACTCTGATGGAAACTAAACAACGTTGATTGTCAGATCATTGGCGTGGGCTCCCCACCCTATGAGTGAGGAGTCTGCCAGTACTGTCATCTATGGCCAAGGTTGCCAAAAAGTGCTCTCCCTTCAAAATGTGGACCTCGCAGGCCCACCACAGAAGGTCCTGTGCGACTCTGCTAGAAACCTGAAGAAGGTCTAACATGCGTGAGAATTGGGACCATTTAGTCCTGAGAGCCCATTGGAGGGATCTCATTCACAGGCGAGCCTCTTGCACCAGAAAAATGCAGGATGCCAGGAGGCCGAGCAACCTCAAAGTCAAAGGCCGGAAGACGCTGGGCACTCAAACTTGGTGACAATCTGCAAAATGTGTTGCACCCTCACCTCGGGTGGCAAGGCTTTTCCCAAGGATACATCCAGGAACGCTCCAATTAACTGGAGTTTCTGAGATGGTATCATGTTGGACTTCTTGTAATTGAGGGAGAAGTCCAGTCTGTGGATGGAGTGGCAGGTGTGCCGAGATGTTCTTAGGCCTGTTCGGGTGAACGTTCCCTACTCAGCTAATCGTCTAGGTAGGAGTAAACGTGGATCCCGCCCTCTCCTGAGACTCGCTGCCACCACCGCCATCAGCTTGGTGAAAACCCGTCAGTCCGAATGGCAGAACTCGAAACTAATAATGAGAACTGCCAACGGCGAACCTCATGTACTTCTTGTGCTTGTGATGGATTGGTACATGAAAGTAGCATCCTGAAGGTCCAATGATACCATTCAATCCTGGAGCTGGAGGGCCTGAGGGATCTGATAAAGTGTGACCATCAAGAACTTGTCCTTCCTGAGGAACTTGTTCAAGTATCTCAAGTCCAAGATGGGCCTCGGGCCTCTGTCCTTCTTGGGGATTAGGAAATAGGGAGACTACCATCCTTTGTTCCTCTCCATCACAGGTACAGGTTCTATAGCGCCTTTCTCCTGCAAGGTTAACATTTCCTGCAACAGGAATGGATCTGGAACAATTAGCAAATGGCTTTCCGGAGGATGATCTCTGTATGAAGGGGAGGCAGTAACCTTGGGCTACTATTTCCAGTGCCCATCATCCGAAGTAATACCTTGCCATTCTTTCAGATGCTGTAACAGTCTGCCTCCTACCGGGGTGTCGCGAGTCAAGACCTCAGAGAGGTTTTGAGGCAGCTGAAGCAGCAGCTGATGGTTAAGAAGCTGCTGCTTGAGCGGACTTTGCACCTCTCCCTCGTCCACCACGAGGGAAACCTTTTTGTCCTCTTTGACCAGCCTGTCCTCTCGCTATTCCAACTGAGGAGTAGTAGCCAAAAGGACCTACACCTGCAAGATGATCCGCTGGGGTGAAAAAGTGGAGGCTGCCTGATGGCGGCCCTAGGCACTTGGCGGCCACCTTTGAGGTCTGTATCGTCTCAAGGCTTTCGTCAGCCATATTACCAAATAAGTGTGAGCCGTCAAAGGGCATGTTGAGGAGTCTAGATTGTACAGCAGGTGCAAAGCCAGACTTCCAGAACTACGCAAATCTACATATGACAGTGCTTGCCGCTATGGCCCTGCTGATGCCGTCAGCAGTGTCCAGACCTGATTCCAGAGACTCGCACACGGCCTACTTGCCATCCCTTATGTTAAAGAAGCCGTCTCTTTACTCACCTTCAGGGATGTGATCAGCCCGCCACCGCTATGCAGTGCCACAGGGTGAATGTGAATTTTGCAAGAGCACATGTAGTGTTAAGAGACTTTAAAGCCATGCTGCTTTTTTTGAGGCAAAGGTGTCGATAAATGAACAGTCGGCGTCAAGGTTCCCCCCGCCCCCCCTACCTGCGTCGATGGCATCGACGTCCGTGGCGTCGACGGTATCCACGCTTTGTCCTTGGACTGTGCTTCGAGAGACTCGACCCTCGACTCGACGATTTCTCGTTGAGTACTCAAAGACTCTCGATAAGTCTTAGGCTTATGACACAGGCTCAAGGGTGCGCAGGGTTTTACCTTGGCCTCATGCTTGCCATCGACCATAGCATGGCCACTTTTCTTATGTTTCAAGGTGGACGGGGGCCTGTTCCTCGAAGACTTTACACATTTTCTTCCTAAAAAGTTCCCACTCATCTTTGGAGGAGGATTTCATCGGGCAGACTAGGCTCCTTTCCTGCGAGGAAGAAAACGAATAAGGAGATGGTGATCTATGCCTTCTCTTCGATTATTTGATGCCGAAGATGCATGTGTGTTCCTTGAGTGGGATCATTTTTTTAAACTTTTTTTTATGAGGAGATAAATCACGACTCGTGGGATGACCCAAATTTCGAAGGAGTGGACAGTGATTTGGGGACAATCCTACCCACTGACAGTTTAGCTTTTCGCTCTTTAAGGCCTTACCTGTCATTGACAGACAGGATCGACGTCTAGGCACCAGATCCATATTTTATGAGGTCTGTGATGGACATTTTGGCACTGCAATCTAGGCACTTTTTAAAGCCAGTCTTCGGAGTCGTAGGAGTCAAAGACTAGGCCATCTCGAAATGTTTTTGTGGAAAATTGAAGCCTGCCTTAATTCTCAAAGCAGTTGCATTGACCTCAGCCGAGATGGAGGTCCTCGAGGGACATCGGATCGACTGTCTCCACGCACAGTGCCCTCTGCTGAGAAGAATTTTTTTTCAGAAGAAGCTGTAGCTAGAAAACAAAGATTTCATAAAATGAGGAATATGTGGGAGAACACAATCCATTTTAAATTGAATTACTGTCGAGTAAGAATGCCATTCATGATGTGGTGGCCCAAATGTCCAAGCAAGCTTCCAATCAGCCCGGGAGAATCATATATACATGAAAAAATGGTGGGCTGTGGCGTGAAACGGTATCGGTCCTCTACAATCGGCTCAATGAGGTGTAAAAGATCCCGATGTTCGTAAGAAGTGGGAGCGGGATTTACAAACAGTGTACACGGATAAAGAGTGGGCTGCGACATGTGGGTTAACAGGTAAAGGTCCCTTAAAATTTAGATCTATTTTATGATACTCAAGAGGCTGTACTAGACCCCAGCCTGAATTAGTCAGTCAGTTTAGAAAAGACAGCACTGGTAGGTGCCCAAGGTGCGCTAGTGAAGAAGCCAATCTGTTACATTTGTTGTATGAATGCCCCCGCTTGCAACCTTACTGGGAATGGGTGTGCAACACCTTCATATCCGTGACTGGTCATTCTGAGCTGCTTCCACCAAAGGTAATTTATTGAGCATCACTGAGCCGATGGTTGAGGAGAAACGTAGGTTTTTGAATTTAGGTCTTCCAAATGACAGATTCTGCTTTCCTGGAACCAACGTTCTGCCCGGCAGTGGGAGAAAGGTTGACGTGGGCGAATGATTATTGGGGGGAGTTGTACAGGACGCAGGTGCACACCAAGACCAGGCCTAAGAATATATAGTCTGACCTTCGCCGTTATGCAGAGATTGGGAGTAGATCACCTTTGAATAATGTGGTTGTTCCGGACTCGTAACATTTCCTACACAATATATGTGATGTCACAAGAACCACTGTCCTGCATTGATTTATCTGTTGTCGCCAATTAAATTAAAATAAAAAAAAATAAAAAGCCATAATGACAGTTATTCAAGGTAGTTAAACACTATTGGTAAGCTTTTACACTCATTCAATAAGTAATAATAAAACAGTACCAACACTACTAACTTTAAGAAGCGTGAAACACTTAAAAAGTAAGTAAATCAATGTATATACTTTTCTAAGGAGCAACCAGCAACTTAAAAGTGAAGTATAGGGAGCGTGGCCAGCAGCAGAGCTATGAGGACGCGAGCCCCTGTAGCTCCTGCGGCCGCGGCAGATATCCTGTAGAAACAGCCTGCTACGAATGACTTTCCTGTAGAAATCATACATTTTCCAGAAGACAAAGACACCGGGCACAACCAGGCGAAATCCCGGCCAAAATCGCACACTCCTGGGCGAGTTCGGAGCCGAAGAAAACAAGCCACGCGGCAGCGGGAAATCGCAGACAAAAAGGGCGCGCCCGTCGGACCGTAGCCGAATGAAGGATTGTCACTTCAACTCGGAACTGCGATCAGTGACCAGTGACTGGGAATGAAAACACGCAGCAACAACAGCCACGCATGACGAGGTGGAAGCTCCACCAGAACAGCAGCACTCACGTCGTCCGTGGAACAATCCCAGCCAGCAAACCGAACCAGGCGGGAACCTGTTGAACAACACGGAAAACGGGCCCATCGTCTCCCGAAGGCGGCGAATCCACGCGCCGCCTGTCTGTATGGTGTGGCGACCTCTAGTGCACCGTCGGGCCGCCAGGGTGATCCGAGAGGGAGACGGCAGCCTAGGGTAACATCCATACGTTCGCCCTACCCCGGCCCTCGTGCTCGTACAGTCCCTGCAATAGAAGGAGCCCAGACGGCGTGCAGAACCAGGCAGCCCGGTAGGTCCATGGCACATGAACCGCTGGCTTCATAACCCGTCTCGGGAGACACCGCAGACCATCCAAGGACTCCGATCTGTGGGTACGCGTAGCAAAGACCCGTGCCTGTGTGGGCCCATAGTGCGATCAGTGCGGTCAGTGATTTTACAGGGCAGCCGGAAAACACAGACAAAATGGCCGCACCCGTCAGTACATAGCAGGGTGAAGGAGAACCATACTGTGATAGATCTGCGACCAGCGACCTATGCCTGGAAGCGGCTGCCCACAGGCCTAAACAACAGACGCCCGCACCTCCATGGACCAGCAATCACCCCCGACCCAGGAAGGCGCAGAAGGAATACTACGCAAGCCGGCCTGGAACCCCAAAACTGTGCGTCTGTTCAGTCGGAGGCACTTCACCATCTCCGTACGACACGGGCAAGGATAAATCCAGGAAACTAATCTCCCAGAGCAGGATGGATCAATTCACGACGCAGACAGCAACCACCCTGTCGGAACAAGACTTACCAGACACTACACCACAAGCAGAAGGCACAATCTCGCTAAGACAACGGGCGTCAATGGAGAAAAAAATAGATGGCATCAGCATGGACGTCTCCCTCCTCCGACATGATCTCCAGAAGCGGACTTCCCGTACCGGAGAAGCAGAGCAACACATATCTGGGACGGAGGACGGCCTACAGCAAGTAGAACAACAGCTGGCCAGAGTTACGTCTCGCCTGAAAACCGTGGAGGAGAGGGTCGATGAAAGCGAGGGAAGATCCAGGCGTAATAATGTTAGAATCCTGGGACTGCCAGAGAAAGTTGAAGGCCCGCACATGGAACTATTTCTGGAGCAGCTACTCACTGACATGTTCGAAACGGATACGTTTTCCAACTTTTTCTCAATTGAACGGGCCACCGTGTGCCGGCGGGTAGCCCAGTACCGGGTGCCCCCTCCACGCACAGTGATAGCAAAGCTATTAAACTATCGGGATCGTGACGCATTGCTCCAAACAGCACGGGCAAAAGGCATCCTCACATACAATGGTTCGAAGATAGCGTTTTTTCCAGATTACACCAGAGACGTGCAAAAAGCCCGACAATCGTTTGATCAACTCAATAGACAGTTGCAAACCTTGAATGTGAAATATGGCCCCCTATTTCCCGCCCAACTTAAAATATACTATAAATGCACGACGGTTCACTTCACTGACCCCAAAGAAGCGTGGAAGTGGGCAGAGCAACACATTGAAGGCGACAGGACCAAGACACGAGGCAACAGAAACCAAATCCCCCCCCCCCCCCCCCCCGAGCCCGACCAAGACATGAACCGCCGGACCGACAACCGCCAGGCAACGTTCCGCAACCACAAGAAAGAGATGGCTGACACCCGAGGCATGAATAATCAGGAACTCTGAAGGCCCCAATAAGCAAGGTGTAAAGTACTGTGTATTGTTGACATTCTGTTTACACGATTATAACAGCCATGAAGAGACTCATAGAAAAGTGGCCAGAACAGGTGGAAGCCCCCCCCCCCCTTCCCCCTGGAAAGCTCCCCCCCCCCTACCTCCCTGCGTTGGAGCACGGTGGGAACTTACGAGCGATGGACTGCGAGTCTACAGCTTTTGTTTAATTTGTATTAGAGTTGTAATGGGGCGACAGATACTTCAGTTGGGGGTGAAGTATGGGGAGGGGGGAGTTGGATATACGTTTTTTTGTTTAAAGGATGGACAAACTCAATGGAACATTGAAGTTCTCGAGACACAGGTTTTGGTGCGGCCTAGACCGTTGTTCCCTGCCATGGTACAAATGAACGCAATGGCCAGACCCCAAAGGACGTTACTGTCACTTACACCCACATACGCCTAAATGATTCCGCAAGACACTAAGATCCGAACTTTAAAGCTCCTCACCTGGAACGTGAATGGTCTAGGAAGCAGTCTGAAGAGACGATTAGTGCGACAATTCCTGAATAGGCACAGCCCAGATATTGCTTTCCTAACTGAAACCCACCTAGCAGGAACAACCAATGCACTTTTTAAGCGGTCCAACTACCGCACAGCAATGCAAGCAGGATTCACAATGGGAGCAAGAGGAGTAATAATACTGATACATAAAAGACTTCCCTTTACCCTTACGGCCACAATACAGGACACTGGAGGCAGATACACGCATGTCACAGGCACGCTCTGGAACAAAACGATCTCCCTACTGGCGATCTATGCCTCACCCACACTGCAAGCCACGCTGATAGAAGACATCACGCCACTGATCACTATGGACACCTCAGACATCCTAATCCTGGGGGGAAGACTTCAACGATGTAATGGACAATACCCAAGACCGCACACACCTCCGCAGTAGAGACCCCAATCGCCAAACTAATCTGGCCACCTTTGTCAAAGCATTTGGAATTAGGGATGTATGGCGGGACCTTCACCCAGAAAGAAAACAATACTCCCATCACTCTGGGGTGCAAGCATCACTGTCGCGCCTGGACTACTTCTTTATACCAGCATCAATAATACACACAGCAACACAGGCAGAGTACCTCCCAAGAGGCATCTCGGATCACTCCCCCCTATTAATGTCAATCACGACGTATAAACCAACCCCGCCACCGGTATGGAGGCTGAATAATTACCATCTAGGGTCCTCGGAACTGCTACAACGTCTACAACACGCTAGCACAACATACTTCGAGCTAATTGAAGGAACGGTGGACTCCCCCATCACTCTGTGGGAAGCCTAGAAACCTGTGATTCGTGGAGAGATCCTCTCCTGGTACGCGGCACAAAGAAAAGCACACCTGGAATCAATAAGAGAAGCATAGGCAAGAGTCAAACTAGCGGAGGAAACACACCTAATCCATGATACTCCTGACACGAACAGAGCTCTGATCCTAGCTCAAAAAAAAAGCTACAAAACATTGCATTGGACAATGCTAAACAGGCACACGGGGCGATGAGAGCCAGAGTCTATGAAACAGGAGACAAAGCTGGAAAGATGCTAGCTTGGCTGGAGCGGTGAGATGAGGGACACAACCAAGTAAGAGCGATAACAACACAAAATGCTGAAACGAGATCAACAGATGCAGATATTGCAGAGGAATTTGCAAAATATTATGAAACACTATACAGGGCATCTGAAACTCCCCTTGAAACCTCTGTGTTAGACAAGATCGCCCTTCCCTCTCTTAATGCTGAACAAACGGCTGGGCTAGAAATGGAAATCACAGAAGACGAGATAGTAGCAGCTATGATGCAACGCCAGTCCGGAAAGACACCTGGTCCGAACGGTTTCCCCATTGAAACCTGGAAGAAGATAGGTGGACGTGAACTGGCCCCACACTTACTCAAACTGTATCAGCAGGCCCGAGACAAAGGCAGCCTATCAGCGGATTTAAGGAAGGCGACAATAGTGGTGATACCTAAAGCAGACAAACCCCCAGACAAATGTGGCTCTTATCGACCAATATCTCTAATTAACAGCGAGACGTAGATACTGGCGAAACTGTTGGCGATGCGCCTACAACAAGTCATAACATCCCTAATACATCCAGATCAATGTGGTTTTATGCCTGGTTGGTAGATCTACGAGAATGAACATACGCAGACTACACCTGGCCATTGAGCGCGCCCAGACCCTGGACATCCCCACGTTAGTACTCGCGGTAGACTTTGAGAAGGTCTCCTACTCGGTCCACTGGGAAGCACTCTGGGCGATCATGCGTAAAATGGGGATTGGCGAGCGATTCCTAACCTGGATCCAACTGCTGTACGAGGCGCCGACAGCCGAAGTGAGGGTGAACGGCTGGACGTCACGATCCTTCGCCCTGGGGAAGGGGACACGACAAGGCTGTCCACTATCAGCCCTCCTCTTCGCGCTGGCCATGGAACCACTGGCCCAACGGCTGAGAGACACGCGCACATGGAAAGGCATCCCTGGAGGACCAAAGTGGGAGGACAGAGTCTCACTATACACGGATGACCTACTGATATACCTTCAAGAACCTAAAACAACTTGCCCAGTGGTAACACAGCTATTACAAGAATATGCCACCTTTAGCGGTCTGAGAGTGAACCGATCCAAAACCACACTATTGCACTGAACCAACTGGGAAACGAGCCCCCTGAGGCCTTCCCATATAAAGTTGCGCATGAACAGTTTCGATATCTGGGCGTCCAGATTACAAGAAATCTCAACAACTATATACCTGACAACCTGCAACCCATTACGGAAAGGTTTACAAGTGATGTGCAACATTGGAAATCTCTACCCCTGACCCTCCTAGGGCGAGCTGCATTGTTCAAAATGTTAACACTTCCCCGCTACTTGTATGTGCTACAGAATGCTCTGCTGCACATACCAACCAAGACGTTCCAGGTGATAGAGCGTGTACTTAGGCAACTCCTGTGGGGTGGCGAACACCCGAGAATAGCACTTCGAACTCTACAGAGGTCAATATCGGAAGGAGGTATCGGTCTACCGAGGCTACAGACATACTACTGGGCCAGTCAGATGGCAGTGATAAACGACAATCTACACGCCGATCCAACACTACCACATGTGAGAGCGTCACCCCCCATAGAATTATACACCGCAATTTCCATTGCGTAGCGGTTGCCGAGTGAAGAGAAAGCAAAGTGACACGGTCCTACATAAAACGGAGCTCAAAGGGATACGTACAAGACTGTTTCTGGTATCTGAGGCACCTCAAGTTGAGCGGAGCTTATGAAAAAGCTACTGGTACCTAATATTATATCCCTTGCTGACAGCACAGCAGTTAGCCTTGCTAACATTATGGCCCATTACAAAAGTCCCGGTGCCACTCCCTCTACCTCACCAGAATGGTCGGAGGAAGAGTGGGAGGAAAGTCCTTAGCAGCAGGACACTGACCTGTCACAGAGCTTCAAGCAGGTACTAGGAGATTTCTTGACCAAAGCAGTGTCTCAAGGAGTGCAGCCTATTACCCAAAGGCTGGATATACTGGAAGCAGTATTTAATGAACAGCAAGCTCTGCTTGCAAAAAAGAGAAAGGCAGAATGCCAAGATAAAGAGCTGACAGCCAGACACCCCGAAGATGGGGTTGAACACAGGGGGAAGAAAGCGGCTCGCAAGAGTAAACACTCTTTGACCCACCCCCGAGCAATCTGGATAGGGAGGATTCCACTCCCCAAGAGAATAGCGACCCTGTCGCCAGGCTACAAAGAGCTTTCCTGGAGAAGAAGAAAAGCCAGGACAGACCCCCTACCCCAGGGGTGAGTAATCCAGGGGACAATGATGAGGGCTACATGCCCGATGATGAGGGTGACAAAGCAGAAGAGGATCACCTTTACGAAGAGGAGATAGATCCTCAGGAACCTGACGGTTCAGCAGATATGTTTGACCCAGAGGCTATCAGACATCCTAAGTCCTCGTAGTGGGTACCATCGCCCAGAGTGGCAGCATTCATGGCTCAACGTATACGCAAGCCACTGGATAGGGAAATAAGATTGCGGATGCGTTCCGAATGCCCTAGACCCGGGTTGCCAGGTAAACTAGCCGACATGCCTGAGCTAGACCCCAAAATGGTCACTTTTGTTACAAAGACGGCAAAAGATATTCGTAAAGGCGTAGACGGAGCCTGGCGAGGGTGCCAAGATAAGCTCCTCGACCTAGTCGGTCCATTGCCTAAGATAATGGATCTCGCGGAAAAGTCGAAGGACACAGGTACTCCGGTAGATGCTTCCGTTTTAGCCAGTTGGGCTCAAAGAGCTGTGTGCATTTTGGGTAATGCAAATTGCGCCCTGTCCGCAGAGAGAAGGAGTACTTCTTAAGATTGACAGCAAGTTAAGCGACTTGGCGTTTTACGAGGCAGGTGAAGGAGCAAGAGGTCTACTATTCGGCAAGGCATTCGCTAAAGAAATGGCACAGTTCGTGGGAACGTATTCAGCTCTAGAAAGAGCGCAAAGCTCAATCAAAAAGATTTTCCCCACTCGAGTTTTTTCCGGGACCGGATGTTACATGGGTCGTACGTCCGGTCGGTTTAACAACCAACGCAGACCCCAAGGGCCACGCGCTCAATATTGGGAAGGGAAGCAACAAGATACATTCTTCCCGTCCAGGTCCAGATTTCCCAGAGGTTGAAGAGGAAGAGGTTCCTACCGGCAACCCAATGCGTCAGGAGGTGAGTGTAGTGAAAGTAAGAGTGGGAGGGAGAACTCTAAGCGCACCGCGCGATGCATGGGTGCTGCAAGCAGTCGCAGGTTTACGCCTAGAATTTATGGGAGACCCAGTGCAGAGATCAGAACCCCATCTTATCCAGATGCCTCGAGAAGAGGCTATTGTTGAACAATGAAATTTTCCAGTTAGCAGACAAAAATGCTATAGAAAAAGATACACAAGGAGGATCAGGTTTCCTCAGCAATTTGTTTCTTGTACACAGGGGGGACAAAGTATGTCCAGTCATAAATCTGAAGAAGCTAAATGAATGGATTGTTTAAAATCATTTCAAGATGGAGGGAATTCATCTACTTCGGGATCTCCTGCGGACGGGGGACTGGTTAGCTCGATTAGACCTCAAAGACGCTTATCTGATGATTCCGATAGCTCAAGAGTTTCGGAGATATCTGAAATTTTGGTGGGAAGGAGAGACATGGCGCTTCACATGTCTTCTGTTCGGCCTAGCATTGGCGCCTTGGGCATTTACCAAGCTAATGAAGCCCGTAGCAGCAGCCATAAGAGAGCGAGGTATCTGCATAATCATTTACCTAGACGACATTCTAGTCATGAGTATAGACAAAGCCACTCTTTCCAAGAACGTGCAATGGATATTCACGCTCTCGTCCTCTCTAGGATTCCTAGTGAATTTAGACAAATCTCAGCTAGTGCCGGTGGAGAATATAGAATTCCTGGGTTTCAATATAGATACGAACAATGCAACCCTCGAACTTCCACATCACAAAATAAAAAGCGATAAAGAAAGAGCTCAAAGCAGTTATAGCAAAGAAGGTTATAGCTCTTCGAGCTCTCGCAAGGGTAGTTGACCTTCTAGCGGCTTCAATTCAAGCAATTTTTCAGGGCCCGCTCCATTATTGAGCGTTACAGAGGCTCAAGATAAGAAACCTACAATAGGGGGTGGGATGTCATCAGCTAGTGACCCTAGACCCAGAAGTGATCTCGGAACTCCACTGGTGACTCGCCAACATGGAGGCCTGGAATGGTCGAGCAATTTTCGGAGACATCATTATAGAATCGGACACAAGCAGGTCCGGATGGGGCGCCAGAGACAGGAGGGAAGTGGTCAGACCAAGAACTGAGAATGCACATAAATTGTCTCGAACTCTTAGCAGGGTCCTTTGCGGTGCGAGCATTTACGAAAGACAAAGTTCAATGTTGTGTACTGCTCAAAATGGACAACATTTCAGCAGTGCGTTATATCAACAAGATGGGAGGAACGAGATTGAGAATGCTAGCGGATCTAGCGAAAGACTTTTGGCACTACTGCCTGCAGAATCAAGTAACAGTCACAGCAGAGTATCTGCCGGGGACACTCAACGAGAGGGCAGACTGGAATTCACGATATCTTGTAGATTCAAGCGATTGGAAACTACACCCGAGCGTGTTCGGGAGATTACAGAACCTCTGGGGCCCCGTACAGATAGATCTATTTGCATCCATACTGAACGCGCAGACACAGACTTGTTTCAGTTGGAGTTTAGACCCGGGTGCAGCCGGCACGGACGCCTTTCTCCAACCATGGAACGGAGCAATGAATTATGCCTTCCCCCCGTTTCTCAAGATCGCGAGAGCGCTAGCGGAAGTTCGCAGGGAACGAGCAAACCTATTGATATTCCTCCCCCTCTGGAGATCCCAGCTTTGGTTTCCAGTAGCGATGGAACTTTCTACGGATTTTCCGAGGATAATTCCACAGCAGCCGGACCTTCTGCTAGACCCAATCGGGAGAATTCATCCCCTTGTGTCGACAGGCACCCTGCGGTTGATAGCTTGCAGGGTTTCAGGAGAAAGTGGGTATTGCCAGGCATTTCGCGACTCGCTGAAGACTGCATCAGAGATTCATGGGAGCCTTCCACCATCAGGAGCTATAACGCGGCATGGAAGAGTTGGGCTCGCTGGTGCGCAGACCATGGTTTGGATCCCATTTCTGCCCCTGTAGTTCAATTATTGAACTTCTTAGAAATAAAGTTCCAAGAAGGTAGTGCCTTCAGGCCTATAGGAGTACTGCGGTCCGCGATCTCGGCGGGACATGACATGGTAGAGGCGAAGGCTATAGGAGAACATCCATCAGTCTTGTGTCTATTGAGAGGAATGAAGTTGAGAAAGCCTCCAGAAAGTATACGACCTTATGGGATGTCAGAGAAGTCTTTCAGCTGTTTCTTACGTGGCCAGACAACAGAGATTTATCTTGATCGCAACTCTCAGTTTCTGATGTGAAAGCACTAGAGATACATAGGAAGGTATTCTATCCAGAAGGAATAGCATTTTCCATAACTAAAAGAACGAAAAACAGACTCAAGTAATTTCATACCCCTATTTTACAGAGAATAAAAAACTATGTCTAGCACAATGTATTAAAGACTATGATACCGCTACAGCGCTCCAGAGGCCGCGAGGCGTAACACAGCTGCTAATAGCACGTAGAAAGCCTTATCATGCAGTGGCAACAGCGACGATTGCAAGATGGGTGTGCGAAGTAAAGCAATGGGCAGGCATAGACTTGTCACAGTTTGAGGCGCATTCAGCTAGAGGGGCGATGGCATCTAGAGCATTCGCAGCGGGAGTGCCACTACAAGATATAATGAAAGCGGCTGATTGGTCATCCGAGTCTACTTTAGAGACTTTTTATTTCAAACCAGTGTCACATTTGACAAATAGAGTGGTGGCTAGCTTTGAAGAAGTATAATGTGAGCCTCCTGTCTTGTCATAGAATAAAGATTGCCAACGCTGACAGCTCAGGAAGTCTTCATTCTATTAAAGACAAGGAGGCGAGCATTATATCCCGCCCGGAAAGACTCGAAAGTTGATGTTATGATGTGAATATCAAATGTACAACTTTGTCTTGTCACCCGCCCTTAGAAAAGAATATGTCTCTGTTTTTCTCTAGGAGATGATCAGAAAGCAGCATGATCTCAATCACTGAACCGTCATGGTACTTCTAAGTCGCCGAGAAGCAGGACAAGTTTGGTTCCAAGAACACTGTTTCAGTTATGAGTTGGAAGTTTGTTGTTGACTGTTCATAGCAGAGTTGGATTCGTTACAGAGGATCTTCAAGGCAAAGAAAGAAAGGAGGAAAGGACCTGGGACAGTAGGGTTCTTATAGGATGATCCATTACTGCATGGGAGCATGGGATAGGGTCAGGACTACTGCACTCCCAGGGGAACATAGTTCTAAGATGTGAGACTCTAGTTTGGAACTTTTAAACTATTTTGGCTATTTTTCTTTTAAGGCTAGAAGAAAAAAAAATGTTGATGTTTAAAAGTGCACGTTGAAAAGCTGTTGTGGCAGTATTAAAGAAAGATAAAGCATAATGCTCACCTCCTTGTCTTTAATAGAATGAAGACTTCCTGAGCTGTCAGCGTTGGCAATCTTTATTGTTAATGGGTACTGCAAATTAGCCTCTTCAGCATGGATGCCCACAGCAAATTCATTGGGGGGGGGAGCCTGGTGACTAGGTTTTAGCCTTAGCCCTCTTGGAGGGGGAAATACTCCGGATTCTGCCTGCACTTAGCCCCAAAGTGGGTAACCTCAGAAAGATTCTGGTGAGTAAAAGGATCACTAAGACACATCCAGGACACAGACCCACTAGGAAGGAGTGTCTGTGCCGGCGTGCCCTAAACGAAGGAAGATCACTTACACTTTTTCACCTTCGGGAACTCTCGAAGATATTGCAGAAGTGTTCTCTAGAACACCACCTCCTAGCATTGAAGTTGGCGAGTGAGCACGTGGACCAAAAAGGAATCGTAGCACCAGCAGCGCTCCTACCAATGTTCCGGGCCCAAGCATTCCAGACAGAGTAAATGAGGATCCATGGCGGGGAACTACTACTTGCAGCAAGCGTGTGCCATAAAACTGGATTTATCCAGCATAGACAAGTGAACCCGAGCAAGACATAGCAAACTACAAACGAAAAAATAAAAGGAGGGGGTAAAAAGAAAACAAGGTGCACATGGATCACAGCACCCACACTCTGTCCCATCCGATGAAGAGAAAAGGTATTGCAGGCAATGCTGGGGGCAGCACGTGGAGTGGTGTGACAACGCATGCATTTATAACCAATCAAATTTGAGCAAATATTTTGATATGCAATGAAATGCTCCGTTCCTATCCCCGTGAGCAGTAACACCAACACGTGTGGTGAAGGAGGACAGGACTTGGATGTAAAAATGACTCCCATTTAGTTCCCCAAATCTTATATTGCAGTAGGGATCCCAAATTAGCATGTTGTCAATATGTTGGGATAGTCTTTAAATCTGTGGGACACCAATTCATATTTAAAGCGGATAATGCCTCTTACTTCTGTCACCGCTGCATGAAAGTCAAAGTCTGGTTTGCAAAAGCCAATGCTAATTTAGAGATGAATTTATGAATGATCCACTCTTCCTCACCCCTCCCCCTTTTAGTACATGTGCCAAAAACATAACATGAAACATAACAAGGATCAAATCAAAGAAATTAATCAGGTTAGTAATCTTTGCAGCTATGCAAATGCCTGGAGGTAACACAGAGGTTTACGTTGGCAGCTTACCTTCACATTCCGTAATCCCTTCTCAAAAAGGCTGAGCATCTCTGATAGTTTGTTATCGGAATGTACGTTGTACATAGTTTGGCTACGCTGCTGCAGCAGGCCAATGATGTACTCGTTCTCAATCTGCTCGTGCATTTTGAATTCTTTGAAGGTGGCATGCAGCGACTGCAGCAGGGCCCGAAAGTCATTATTGTTGGCGAAATTGGTCTTAGACAGCTGCGCAATGGAAAAGGAACACAATTAGAATACATAAAAACAATATTGTTTTCCTTTACAATAGGGCTAGCAGATGTCTGGGGGCGCGTTGCGTAAAGCCTACCAATGTCAACACAGTGCTTTAAAAATGTAACGTAGTAGTGCAGGTACTCACCAATCTAGGCTTTAAGTGACCCGGGGCTCAGCCCCTGCAAGGTCCAAAACTTGCATTGGAGCACCATCAGGTCTCCTCGACCCATTTCTATTAAGCTTACTATTTATCTCTCCCTCCACTTCTCCTTTTGTCTCAATTTCTGTGCGTCATCCTCTTCATGTCCAACTCCATTTGTATCACTATGTTAGTCTCTCTCTGCACCCCTGCTGCAATCAGTTTACTCTTTGCACGTCCCTTTATTGCCTAAGGCCCCATGGAAGCATGGCAAGCTGAAATATCAGTCAGTTATTCCATATAAAAGCGTAGTAGTAGAACAATATACTCTTAAGCCATTCGCTTATCTGTTGCAGCCATCTCTCAAAGACATTCATCAAGTACAGACTGATGTCGCCCTGTTTTGGAACCAGTATTGTGATGTACAAAAGTTTGCAGGCTTTGAGAAACAGAGGGTCAAAAAAGACAGTCAAAACTAAATGAATAGATACAATGCACGGATGATCTAGGGAGCATAAAGTGGAACGCCAACCATAAATTCTCACGATCCTTATTACATCCTGCCCTATCTGGCTGCATCAATGAACCATTGAGAAGTGCATAACTAAAATTCCAACCAGATTGTCCCAATGAGTTGCATTGCCGGTTTTACTGACAGCAACATACCATACCATACCATGCCTAGAATGTTTGGGTAAAGGGATAATTTTCTTCCCTCCACTAAATACTTGAAAAGTCCTCCAAGTTCAATTTTCATGGTTTGCATTATGAAGCGCAATCAATTAATAGGAATACAAAGGCTGTGGCCACTGGCTAGTATTGTGTTGAAAAGCATGGCTAGCGGCAGGTTAGTGTATATAATATCCAGTGGGCATGGTCGAAGGCCGTTGCTAATTGCATTTTATTTTAAGATTTACAGTGGACATGGCCAAAAGATGTAAAAACTGATGATGGTTAAAGGAGGATAGTGGCCCATTTATATGTTAGAATATATTGTGGCCACTGGCCAGTATTGTGCTAAAGTCCATGGCTAGTGCCTGTTCAGTGTATATAATATACAGTGGACACTGTTGAAAGCTGCATCCACTGGTAAAGGCCAAAATCTATAGTTAGTAGCTTGTTAGTGTTTTAAAATATTCAGTGCACGTGGGTGAAAGTTGTGACCACCGTCCATAACTGAAGGCCACGACTAGTGCCCATTCATATGTTCAAATATATTTACCCATGCATGCTGACCAAGGCTGAAGGCCATGCTTAATGCCAGTTACTGATGTGATCTGTGATGTCATCACCTTGCCCGCCACAGTATTGGCGACCCTTCAGCTGCGACATTGAATAGGATCTTTTTATAATGCCATGCCCACATTGTTGGTGAAATCTGACCACAATCCTTGTGTCCTGTCCCCAAAACCAAGTTTGCCTGGACCATCTGCTCTTAACTAGTCCCATTGTGAATCGATGTAGACCCTTTTCTTTTAAGCGGTTTTAGTTTTAACTATTAGGTGGCGCTGAAAGCGCTACTTATAAAAGCCAAAGCTACTATCATTAAAACAAGAGCTTTAACATGAGAGCTTGAAATAGGAGCGTTGAATACAGGTGTGTCATGCTTTTCAATGTAGGTTCACCTATGAGGATGGATATAGGTCGTTTGGCCATTTGTCCCACCCATTTAACGCCCATTGCCAAGTGAAATCTATAGGATTTGCATCCCATTAATACCCATTTCCCCTCCAACCACACTGCACTCTTTGGCTGATTTTTCTACTGTGTGGTGAATTTGTCAGGCATTTTTGGTACCCAGTTAATTATTTCAGAGTGGTACATTTCACTGCCATCATAATACCGAAAATATTAAATATGTATATATTAACCTCTATTGGCTATAAGGTCGTTTGTACATGCAAGTTATGTAATATCGCTCTACATGTCCAGGTGCCAGACAGTATGGTTTAAAAGAGGGCAGGCTCGAGCATAAATGTATGTGCTTGAAAGTGGCAGCCTCAAAACATGGAGATGGCCGCTCCAGATAGAAAGGAGTCAAGTATATGCTGATGGTTGCAGAAGTCATTTGGTTTGACCCACGTAGGGCAGGGTGTGCTGGATAGAAGGTGACCGTTTATTGTATTTTTGGTTGAGTGCGTCGTCATGTGTCTCAAGTGTGCCGAGTTTCAATGAAGTTCTAATTGGGTTGCAAGATTTTTTGTCTATGCATTATAGGTTGCGTTAAGAGTGAGTCGATACCATGTTTCCTCGTTTGCATCTGTAAAGAAGGGTGCATAACTAATGGAATGTCTGGTTAGCCATGGAACCTAGAGAACATCCAGATTCCAGGTTTGACGAGGACTTCAGGATGGAAGATTGAACTGAGAGGAAGCTACAATGCTGCTCTCCTAATAACCACTTATCTTAAACCATGTAAGTAATAAACAAGCTTCCTTTTATACTTACCCAACTCCTGCCGGATTCCTGTTCCATGGGTGAATTACCTGATGAAGAGGACACTACAGATTTAGCCGATACTAGGCTTTGCCCCTGTGGATCGGGGCCACTGAAGACCTACTACATTTGTATGTTGATCTGTAGCCTCCTGACTGATCTTAGGAGAGTGGCCTGAGACACCTTTTGTCTCACCCTCAGTAAAGACGCTGGGAGTTTATCTGGACATTACCCTTTACCTCAATCGACCAGTGAATGCCATCGCCTCTTCAGCCGCCTACACCACTAAATTGATTAATGCAGCTAGACCGTTCCTCTCCTCCAACAGCTGCCTTACCATCGCCTGAACAATAATTGGCTTGAGGCTGGATTACTCTAATGCACTCTTTTCAGGCACCTAAGAGCACAAAATCCGTAAAATGCAGGTGATACAAAACAATGCACTGCGAGCAGCCCTGGACATCCGCAAACAGGAGCACATCACCTCAGCAATAAGAAAGGCACACCGGGACCTCATTCGCGAACTACTTCTATTCAAAACACTATCATGCATACATGTCTTTCCAACGAGGCCCCTACGTCACCTCGATCAGCCTTAGGCATTTCCAAAAGAAACATTTCCGTGATCAGACGAGACAACAAATGGCTATCTGTCACGGACAGCATACATCTCAAAACAGACTCCCTGACCCATAAATGCCCCAACAACTCAGCCCCCCCACCCCAATACCTCACCGATACATTTTCTAAAAAAAAAAAAAACAATAATAAAATAAAATCAAAAAAAAATAAAACCTCCTTATGTCCCACTAGGACTACCAATGCCGGCTGCCTAAAAGTCCCCAGGTTTAAATTTAAAAAAGCGAGCGGCAGTAGCTTTCCTATCATGGCCGCTCAATTCTGGAAACTCCCTTCCTGCTTCACTAAGAATTGACCAATCTTTCTTCAATTTTAGGAAAAATACTAAACTCTGGCTCTTGTCCAGAGACCTCTCTCCCTGTTAGCACCCTCTACTAAGACTTTTTCCATCGCCACCTTTGCCCCCTATGTATATATGTATATTATCCTAGTATTGTATCTCCAGTGTACTTACCATGTCGTAACCCGTATTATACTGCACTGCATTATAATCTGTAAGAAACTGCATATTCTTGTAGCGCTCAAATACCTTTTTTAAAGAAAAATAATTTTATTGGTTTAAATTCAAACCTTTAAAATACTACACAGTAAACAAACAAACACAATCCAACACAACACAACACAAACTCCTTCCCATCCACCCGTCCCTTCATTGTCCAATTTAATCATAATAAAGTGTCCATCTTGCTTTCACATCAGTCTCTCGTTCTACGACTGCTCCCATGTATCTAACCTTGCGTCAATCAGTGCTAGAAATGATGTCAGAGGCATTATTAGTTTCATATCGATGCCATTCCACATTCGCCTCAACCATTCTTCAGCACATAACGTCGGATGATCCTTGCTCAAACGTGCCAAGTGAATTGAGCGCTCATCTTTCAATTTCGGGCAAAACAATACCAGATGTTTAAGCGATTCACTTTCGATCTTACAGAATCTGCACGAAGGATTTGCGCCTGTATTGCAGGCCCAATGGCTGGACTGCTCTTTGGTTTGTAGAGCATTAAATCGAAACAGCATAAAGAGTCTTCGCGCCCTGGGATTTGGGAATAGCTGCTGGTATTTTTGTAGCACATTAAACCCTCTTGTCTCTGGCAGGTGAATTTTCCATAGCTCTAGCGGCAGATCTCTCGTTGCATGTAGCTTTCCAATCTGTTCGCCATATCTTTACTTTTGCTACTGAGGGATTTGCATGAAGAGTTTCCACGCTGATGTATTCACGCAGAAGATCTTCGTAGCGTTTTACCCACAAGGAGACAATATCTCCTCCATCCGATGGCGCATTGTGAAGTATTATAACGCCATTAGGTTCGTAGCTAATCCGTGCGTGCAAGGAAATTAAAGCAAGTTCATATCTTATACACTGAGTCGAAATGCCTGTTGGTAGACTTAAGGCTTTAGTCCAGAACACATGCTCTAACGAGGCCCAATGATTAAACGAGCATCCAAAGGCATTCTCAGCTCCAAATGTTAGTATTGGTGATACTTTCTGTTCATAGAAGTCTCTCAAGGGTCGCATTGAACATTTTCCAAACTTTCTATGCAGAAGTAGAGCCTGACATGCCAGTTGTCCGCATTTCCTTTTTCATTCGAGTAACCATAGAGCATCACAAATGCTGGAATTTAGAGTCATGCCCAGGTACTTTACGCTTTTTGATATGCGAAGCGGCTCCTTACCTAACTTCCATGCAAACTTGTTCCCTTTGCATTTTGTTTATTGCTTAAGTTGGGAAGCACCAGGATTTCACTTTTAGCTGCATTAATTTTCAGATTGTTCATGGTCACGTACTTCTGGACTGCCTCAACCCAATCAGGGTTACATCCAGAATACATCAGCGTACAAAATCCAGTTTATCTTGGATAAATGGAGCTTAGGTGTTTTCCATGGGCAGAATTTTCAGTGATTTTACCCTAGCATGAAGAGCGTCTGTCGTAAAGATGTAGTCTATAGTTGACGAATGGCCATCCTGGTGCCATGTCGACTTCGCCGGGATGTCCCCTTGCGTACAGCCATTTAACATCGTGAGCGTTTAATTCCTCCGACCAATCCTTCGCAAGTTGTTCTTTCTCCGGGTGATGGGACTTGAAGAAATCAATATTTAAATCACCGCAGACAATGATTCCGACTCCATTATTTGTACCAAGCAAGTTATCGATGATCGTCATTACTTGGTCAATAAAAGGGTATGTCCCCGTACAGCGATGGTTCCAGTACAGATTGATCACCTGAATCACATCTACGTCCTTCAATACGCGATTCCTCTTGCCTATCTCAGATACTTGAATGTATGATGTATAATTCGTAGATTTTATCAAGCGATAGCCTGAAGACTGTTTGATCATGGTTAAAAGGCCAGCCATCTGTCGCCCCTTTGCTGCCTTAATTGCTGGATTCAATGCGCATTCAAACTCTGAGATAACTGGCATATCACCCATCCACGTTTCCTGAAGACAAACCAATTGTGAATCTTGAAGCCAGTCGTTATTTAGCAAATGGAGAAAGCCACGAGTGTTCCACGAAGCAAACGTACAGGCTTGCGTTATTCCGTCCTTCGGGCGTTAGCTTCGGACTTTCTCATTCAACGCTTTGGCCAGCCATTTCCAATCATGTGCGTTTTCTTTACAGGACGGGCTTCCTCCTAAAATTGTTGCACTCACGTCCAAGGATCTGCCACTATTAATAGTAATACAAATTTTATCCATTTGACTGGTTCTTGAAACCACCTCCTGGTCACTGCATTATAATCTGTAAGCGTTTGTATTGTAACTAAGAAACTGCATATTCTTGTAGCGCTCAAATACCTTTGGGCGAGGAGCGCTTTATAAATAAACAAACCTATGCCAAAACCGCAGGCTCTTGCTTCGCAACCATCGCAGCCAAACAATGGAACCTACTCCTGCCAACCATGCAAGCTGAGCTCTCTTATTGGGCCTTCCGAAAATCACTAAAGGTAATACTGTTTGCTTAAAATGCTGTTCTTAAGTTTGCTTTGATTCACCACTATATATACAAAAGCTGCCTTGTGTGTAACTGTTATCTGCAACAGCGCCTTGATGCGTCTGGGTTTAGTGCGCTTTATAAATGGAAATAAATAAAGTAGGGGAATCTATGGAGCGGGCTTCATTGCAGCTAAATATGCACCCAGGTTTAAAGACTTGCACCAACGACCTAAAAACCGTACTTTACCTCCAAAGTCTTTGCAGATAAGTCATTTGTATTGGTAAGCATTAGTCGTCTTTATCGTACAGTGCCTGGAGTGGACTTAAGTGGAGAAAGATCATGCTTTACAAGTACAAACAGCATAACCTAAAAAAACCACACACACGCACACACACACACACACACACACACGGTTTAGCCCTTTCTCTCCATTAGTGCTAGCATGGAGACAGCAGTAGAGGGAATTTAGACAGGAGTGGTATTTGCAGAGGATTCACATAAAAGCTCTACAACACCAGTGTATGATTGCATACCATACAAACAATGGTTGTTAGGGACTCCGAGGCAACACCACAGAACGAGGACGGAGAATACAAAGAAATCCACTAGCAAGAATGCTACGGGGTAGAAGCGATACAGGAATAAACACAGGCAAGGACATTGCACACAAATGAGAGCCTACAAATCGAAGCACAGCATAACTTCAGTGCACAGATACTACAAGCTACCCCCTATAAAAAAAACACGATAACCTTGAATAACTTAAACTCGGCTCGGTTCGTGTGTTCTGTCAATCCACGCATGCGCGTTTTCTGTTAGGCAGGGCTCGTCCACCCGATTGTGTCCTGTATGTCCTAAACAAATTACAGGTTAAACAATCAAGTCCTGCAGTCAAACCGGTTATACACTAAATACAACTTTGATGTTGAGAGTTGTGTTGTAAACATCCAGCCATGCTTTTGACGCCCAAAATAAAGCGTGAAAGCAAATCCTTCAGAAAAACCTTTTCTATCTGGAGCCCAGTATCTCCATGCCATAAGAGGTGCAAAAGACTGTACACAACAAGGCCTTCATATAAAACCTTTACACCCTAAACCCAGTTTGTGTGGTGTGACAATCTGGTTGTGCCCTCTGTTTTTGGCAACTAGGAATTATTGGTGCACCACAAAATTATTCACCGAAGTTCGTCAGCAGGAAATACACAGATAATGCACATAATGTGTGCTGTGCGAGTCCACGTGTTCAACCCTACAGGTAAGCAGTGTAAAAGCCACTTTTACTCTAAAAAATGGCAAATCTTCCCAAAAAATACTCTTTAAAAAAGCAGATAATGGGAAACAAAAGGACACACAGGATCCTGGCACCTCGTTACATCCGCACAGGTCCATGGATAGGTTACAATCAGTGGCACCAGCACATCAGTGCCACGTAAAGGAACTCTACAATAGGCAGGCCTGATTTGAAGAGTATCATTAAGGCAAAAATGAATACTTTAGTTTACATTAATTAGTAGGTGGAAAGACAGGGATTACAAGAAGATATTGTTTTTAGAGTCCGTTGTATTTTGCAAACCTAAGGTCTTCAGGTTTTTCACAACAGGCTGAAATCCGATTAAAAGAACTGGGTTTGTTGATTCTTTCTACAAACCAATTGCAGAGCATCAAGGTGATAACTTCAACTTAGTAGTGGATAACATCAGAGGCATATGCCTAGAGTTATTCCAGCATCGAGTTACAGGAAGCTATTAGCAGACCATCATTACCTCATCAAATAGATCAGTCCAACATTAACATTCAAATGACAGCAGACCAATACAAATCAAGAAAAGGTTTTAGTAGCAAATTACATGGCCAACTTTGGAAACAGTATCTCAAGGCTAATACAATCGCAATAAACCTTCAAATAAATTGAAAAGCATCGATTCCTTTTCGGAGTAACTTACAAAATTGGATTCCGTCTGATTGTGCCTATACATAGGAAGGATTTGGTAATTCACATAACAGTACAGAGAAATGATTTACATTTAGAAAATAACACTATCCCCGATATTCAAGAGAGACTATCGGGTCTAGGAAAACAAGATTTCAGTAAATTAAATATTAAAAAAAATACTGAATACATAAAAAAAAAGAAAATCATATTCAAAGTAAGAAAGTAGTAATTCTACCTATATTTAGTTCCAGGTTGGATGACAGATAGGTAACCTGACTTTTAGAACGTGGTGGTAAAAGGCCCCCATGGTCACCCCCACCCTTCAAAGTGAAGCAAGGCCATTAGGCCAGTGTAGGGAAGGTCCTCTTGGTCACCCCACCATACCCTCATCGTATGGGAGGCACATGCCACGTCAGTGCCGACAAACTCGGTCCCTTTGATGAGACTTCTACAAAGTAGGAAAATCAACCCTGCAGTGGACATGCAAGATACCGGCTCCACTAACAAAACTTAATTCCAACATAGTCATGCCCCAAATTAATGCAGACAGAAATCTAAGCAGCATACAAAGAAACCCATTCATATCAGCAATGGCTCATGAGTGGGCAGACCCCGTAGAGCTCTACTCCACTTGGTCCCCAGTGCACATACACAAACAAAAGCTCCAAGACGCAAGATATTGGCTCAAATCGACAATAATTCCCAAAAAGCTACTGCTGCTAAAGTCACCTACACTTTATTTAACTTATTCCTGGTAAGTAGCGTTCAACTCGAAGGTTTTAACCCTGCTAGTCTCCAAAGCATAAGAATAAATAAATAAATAAATAAAAAGGCATAGTAGATGTACTTTGGGTGAAAATATTAGACAGTTTGCGAAGTGATCCTCTGTCTGAAATGGTTTCACCTGGGAAGGTTAAGACAGACAATCAAGAAGAAATAGCGGTTTGACTCAGTCCGACAGTCATCCCAAAGCAAATATTTAATATCGGAGACTTTCACAAGAGTCAAAAACAATTCCAAAGAAAAGAAGCCTTAATTTAAGGCTGTGAAAGTATAAAAAAGTTGTTTCCATGGGTTGTTTCCCCATCCACCCAAATATTCAAGATGTGGTTCTTAGAAAACCGAATCGGTTAAGGGGTCATTGCCTAGATTTATCCCACTATGGATAGGACGGGCGAGGTTCTCAGACAGTGGAAATTGGCTCAGTCCTTTACAGCCTCCTAGGTAGTCGTTCAATAGCAGCAGAGAAAACAGTAAAGCCTTTGGAGGTACTTTGATCTCTGAACTAATGTATCATGCATGCAAGAGTCCTTTCTGAATGATTTCTTTTCAATATAATAGGCCACTGAATTCGGAGCAAAAATAAAAGTTTGAGAGGCGACACAGGGGCATTAAGATTTCTTGTTTGTGAGGATTTCGCCCCAGCTGCTGGTTCTGTCATCTTGGCTCAAAGACATGGGCATCTACGAGAGTGCCATACAGATTCCGATCAGAAGCTTGCAATCCTACATATCCCTTTTGCACGGTTGCAGAACTAAGGCTCGGACAAAATGGCATGTTTTTCCATATAGACTTCTATCAATAGAAAGAGGGTTGGAAAAATACCTCTATCCCCAACGCTAAGCGGGGTTTTCCTTCCACAAAAAAAACTACTAAAATTGACAGGAAGTCGAACTAAAAAGGTCAGTCACTGTTGTGTCTGAAAACATACTTCTGTCCCAAACACTACTGTGCAAGGATGGTCCCTTCTCAAAGTAGAAAGCGCTTGCTGTATTTTCAATCAACAGACACGTTCCCAGTTTTGCTGGTAATAAAAGTGATGCAAAAATAGGTATCCCTACAAAATATCCCCACTAGAAATATCACCGTACATATGGCAGTTAGTCTCGCCATATGTGATATTTTTGGGGAGGATATTTTGTGGGAGCGGGGGTTGCAGGGGTGTCCCCCACACATTTTGAAATAATGAGAGGGTTGCAGGGGTGTTCACCGCAGGGTCCATGTGTCAATAGCGCTGCAAAGATATGGCGATATTTTTGTAGCGCAATATTTTTGCGGGGATATTAACACATAGAACCCAAAAATAAGGTTCCAAAATACAGGATTCACATACAAGGCAGTTGCACCTTTCCCCTAGACGTATTTTATCTTAAATCACGAGGAATTGTTTCCTAGTTTCACAGTTCTTGTATCCTACCAGTTTGGCACGCTCCGCTATCAAGCAGAGGATTCCTTTTATCAGTCCTAGGGTTCTTGACCATCTTATCCCCAACTTCTCTTGTGAGCACGGGTCCCAGACTCGCAATACTTTACATGGCTTTGTTCACTCTCCTGCCAAGCAAGTGTTCTCCCATGGGTTGTCTCTTTCTCTCACAGGGTCCCAGATCCTCTTCACTTTCAAGTTTGGCTAGTCATATGGGTGCAGGTCCCAGACGCACACGTGAGGCGGGGTGGAGGGATGGAATGGGGCTCTCTCGCAGTGTGGGGGGGGGGTGTCGGCGTGTCTCTCTCTTCTCTCCCCCCCACACACACTTTTGGGTGTGGGTCCCAGACTCATGCGTGTGTGCGTGCGTCTGTGTGCCGGTGAGACGCACAGTGTTAGGTGGAAGTCACCTCTGTGAAAGTCGAAGTTCAAAACGCAGTATTATTAGCTGAGCCAATGCTTGTTTCTGCAGAAGTCCCTAGTCGTCTTTTTCAGATCTCATCAGCTCCAATGGTTCACATGGTCCCTGGGTCCAGCTTGTCATCTTATACCCAGAAAATGGGCTAGGGGTTACCCCTGCCCTCCAATAAGGGCACTCTGCAACATTCATACTTGGAGGTGGATGTGCAATAGATGACAGCCAGCCTCGTAGAATCTACCCAGCAACAACCGAGCCCCTGAACGAGGCAGACAGGCACTTCCTCACACGCAAAGGAGAGCATTTGTGGGCTTCTTACAAGGAGCCCACCAAGGTGCATGAAGAAAAGGAGCCCCACCACCCCAAGGGAGAAGTCCAACTTGAAACAAAAACAAGGTGATCCAAAGTGTCCCCACATCACTCCATGAAAGATGGCTTGTGTTGAAAATAAAATACCATGGTCATAAAAGGGTGACGTCCACTCCTGAACTGGGGAAGCGGGGGGTTGTGTGGCGGGCAAAATGGCACTGCAAAAAACATTGCAAAAGAGTCCCTAGGGGTCCCTGGCAGCACGCTACATAAGGAGGAGTTGCCATAGGAAACCATGGAGCCAAAACCTAGGAGGTCTCCCCTCACTGTAAACCTATAAAAAGAGTCAGATGATCCCAGAACAAAAGTAAATGCAGAAGGTGAACGAGATTAAAATAAAAAAGTCTCACTCACCTTCAAAGGTCAATTCAAACATCCCAGTGAGTCCAGAAGATGTGTTGGAGGCGCAGGAAAGAGGATAAGACTTACGAAAAAGAAATCGCCCTAGCACATGCAAATCGCAATATTACCACCCTGACAAGTATGCGATAATTAACTACATTCTGCTTGCACTGTTCTGCTTAGGGACACTTACAAAGTAAAGTCGTAACAAATGCTTACAACCTGCAAGCATCTTAACCAATGGCATTTACTATTATGCACTGGTGAAGCAGGCACCTGTTGGCAGCGCCCTGTGGCATTGCCTACTCCAAACTAACTAACTACAAACTGGGGGGCGTTGCCTACTGGGGAGCCATGTAGATCCCGAGAGCTCCTGTGGCCGCCAACAATATCCTGGTAATTCTTCCTGTTTTCCGTTGCACTATATACAGGAAACACACCGGCAAGGGAATATACATATGGGGACCCGCTAGACCAAGCGCGCCCTGCAGATTCCAGCTCACGGTGGAAAAATTGTGTTCGAGACGGGGTGCCGAGCCCAAGCGGACAAGGAACGCCAAGATGGCCGCCGACCGATGAATACGAAACAAACAAACGACCGTGGAAATATGATTGTCTGAGGGATACGTTTGTCAGATCCTGGTGTTACGCTCACCTGGTATCCACAGGGACGCCACCCAGCTGGGTTACTCACTGGAATGCTTCTCAGCTTTGCCCTGATGTGGTCTGCGGGGAAGGTTCTGCCTGAAAATACAGAAGGACTGTGTTCAAGACTGACCGACTGGGGTAAGTACCCTCCCTCCACCCCCTTATGCTTTCAGTCCCTCTGGTGCCTTCTCTTCACCTTGTGGTAGAATTAGGCATGCTCTCCATCCTGCCTTCTTTACAGGGGTGCGTTGTCTTTCATGGGCGAGTGCGGTCCAGTTACTTCACTGACGCCGGCCCGTTTGATATTGTTCAGGTAGGTCTTATTGCTGTTCTTTAGTTTTGTTGCTATCCTGCATGCCTTTCTTTGTTTAAAATGTCTCTTTTTTTCTCCCTTAGGTATGCGGAGCTTCAGCGCGGCAAACTGGCTTGGTTGAGCCCTGCTGGTAAATGATGGCGCATTAAGAGCGCTATGATGCGGTAAGTAAGCGCAATGCGCAGCGCTGCAAAGTCTTGCCTTCGCTAACCTGAGTTTTCCTTCCTTGTAGGTTGCAGCCTTTTTCAGAGCGAGTGGAATGTCAGGAGTGGTGCCAGCCGAGAGGCGACCAGCCAGGTAAGCCTTTTGAGCAGTTCGTAAAATGTAAATGTCTCTACAGCTTTCTTTAATGTTGCCTCCATCGTCCTCTCTCGGGTCGTTCTGTCCGGGAGGCGTGCAGATTCGAGGAAGCTGTTCTCAGTAGCTGCGAGTGTTTAAAGATGAAGATTGCAGGTAAGATGCTGCTGCTAATGATGTTCCTTTTGTCTCCTTGCAGGTTCTGCTTCTCCGAGGTTCGAGGGAATAGCTGGACATGGTGAGCGTCACGTTGCAAGCTGCAAAGTAACACGAAGCATGTTCTGCAGTCAGGGTGTGGTTTATATAGCCCAGGTAAAGTAGTATCAGGGAAAGTAGTTCCAGGCCTGCCACACCCAAAACACTAGACCGCATAGCTTAGTTCTTAGGAACCAAACTTATGTGGATGCCTCCATGTTGGCCGACAATACAATAGAGTAGTTCCCAAGCACATTGTTGTTCATGGTGTATGAGCCTGGCGCCACAGGCGCCAGGACTGGCCCCATGAGGGCTTTTGAATAGGATGCCAGTCTCTAGAGGCCCGAGTCCTGACTCCACCTGGCCAATGGGTTTGCCAGAGGGGGTTTTGGGCGAGGGTCGTGACACCTGGGTAATGGTGCTCAACTTGCCCCATTATGCAGTGATTGGCTGGCAACCCGTAATGACGAAAAACCGGGCTCCGACACATGTGTTACATGCTGACATGCTGACGTGGTTCAAGGCACGTGAAACCCTACCCGATCACAATGGATTTCCCCAGTGTCAATCTGAGGTGCGTAGAGGTACTTGGGGAGACGGTTGAGGAGACAGATAACGCTGGGGCGGTGGAGGCGGCCACTTGACAGTTGCCGGCCACGTGGACCGAGCAGCAGATTCCTACGAATTAGTGCTCTCTTCGTGCTGACCTGAGGAGAGAGCGAGCGTATCACAGCCTGCTTCCCGCACAGGTTAATGAAGACGGCTTGAGAGGCAGACACCGCTGAGGCTTCGAGAATACCTCCCTGCCCCCAGAACGCCCGCAAGACTCCAAACTCCCTGTACACACTGCAGAACATTCAGACTACAGGAGTGCAGTGATTAGACCCGGCTGTGAAAGGGAAAGAGGCAAGCATACCAGAACCAGAAAACAACAGTGGAACACAGTCCTTGAACTCTACGGCTGATGCCCCAAAACAATCATCTTTATAGAGAACGATGGCCCAATATCAACACGGCACTTTGCCTGAACCAATGCCATTAACAGCTTGCAGCATGGCACGGGTCAACATTAGGTGAAACTCGTAGAGGCAGGCTCCCATTCCCATGGTACCAACCCACAAGCTATTCGCCCATCCAGACCTACATTGCCTAACTGTCTTGGCCCCACACTAGTATCTACAGCCAGATCTGAGGATACTGGACAACTGTTCCTCCCGTAAAACGATTGGGGCCACACCCACCTCTATCTCATGCCACTCTGCCACAGAATCAGGCAGGAGAGGCACTGCCGGACCACCCAGACGTATGGTCCTTATCCGCCCTACAACAGATCAGACACAACCGTGCAACCAGGGGTGCAAGTGCCTGAAGTGCCTCCTCTCTCAAAGCCGCACTGCACAGGACGCAATTGATGCAATTAGGACGCGCTGGAACGCTTACCTGGCACTGCTACCCCAGGAATGCGACATAGCCCCCTTCGAGTGGTCGAAGAACGTCTGGATACAAGCACACAATCGAGGGGCAAGTGAGAGTGCAATACCCGGGGAGGCGGACTTCTGGAGGAACCGCTTGAGTCGGTGGTGTGTCTGGGCAGACAGGGTAAACCTGGGGAAACTCAGACACATTTGGCGTGCTACACACCAAGCTCCAAACCTCTGCAGACCATTGTATTACCAATCTGGACACAATACCTACATACTACATAGCTGTAACACTACCCACCTGGCCCAAGCGCACAACATGGTTAAGGACAAGCCTAAAAAGACATCTACCCAAAGTAAGATGGACCAGTACACAAAACAAATACTACTGCAGCATCTATGGATCGAACACTGCAGTCAGACACTCCGGCCATGGAAGAGATACTCTCCTAGAAAGGCATGATGGCTGCCATAGCCAATTTTGCTCCTACATGTTAAAGAAAACGGGCGGCATTACAGCAGAGGACTCCTTTCTCTGACATGACATACAGAAACTATGCGCCCGCACAGGGGAAGCAGAACAATGCATTTACGGAGCGGAGGACAGCCTCAGAGGAGTTAACCAACAGCTCTCGCAGGTAATGAACCTGCCTTAAGACCTTGGAGACCTGGGTCGATGAAGGGAAAGGCAGATTGTGCCGCAATAATGTGCGCATCTTGGGGCTTCCTGAGAAAACAGGGGCCCAGCATGGAACTTTTCTTAGAACAATAGCTGGTAGATGTCTTTGCACCCAAATCTTTTTCAAAAATGTTCTCTGTGGAAAGAGCTCATGGTAGGCCATCGTGAAGACCCACCCTGGGCGCACCAACGAGAACAGTAAAAGCCAAACTGTTAAATTATAGAGACAGTGATGCGCTGCTTCAGATGGCTCGCACAAAAGGATCGATCACATACAATGGCTCAATCGCCTTTTTTCCAGATTACACCGGCGAGATATAACATTTGAGCAGCTGCAGAGGCAGCTATACTCCATGAATGTGAAATACGGGCTATTATTTCCGACCCAACTGAAGATCTACCACAACGGCACCCCACTGCACTTTACTGACCCGTGGGAGGCCTGGCGATGGGCTGAAAGACACCTTGATGGCGACTGGGTAACAGAGCCGAAAGGCCCGAGTGGTAGACCCCACTCCCGACCCGATCGCGCCCCGCCCAGAGAGGCATCCAGCGCCAGAGCAGAATGGTCCTGAGCAAGCGGAGGATCTCTGAAGGCAATAACCGGGGTGAAGATGGTATATAGGAAGAGAGGAGAACTGTGATGATACATACCTGCAGATCAATCAACGTATTCTCTGAAGCCCAGCATTGAACGAGCCACCGAACTGCCATGGCATCAGCTCGTACTGTGAAATCCAGTGAATCTCCCATCCACAGCCCCATTTTTGCTTTTTAGTTTTGTTTTGGAACGATTGTTATATCAGAGCCAGTTGCTGGTTTACCGCCCATGACCTCCAGATTGTTTTTTTATGGGGCGAACTATGTTCTTGGTTAGTGATGTCAGCGAAATCTTTTGACTGCCAGCAAGTGTTCGGGCGACAGATCCTTTGGGTTGGGGCGGAGTATGGGGCAGGGGAGGGAGGGTTGTTTACCTTTGTTTATTGCTTAAGTTTGTTGTAGGACTGAGTGGGAAATCCCATGCATTCCCTTACCCAAATCAAGCTGCACGTGTAGAAGACATCGTTTGCACATTGTTCAACACCCATGGCAGGCACCCAGAGTCTGCTAAATGCCAGAAGTGCCTGTAAACCCCTTAAACTCCTCACTTGGAACTTCAATGGCATGGGATCCGGGATTAGACGACGTCTGGTCACCCAATTTCTTAATAGACAATCCTCTGGCATTGCCCTCCTTACTGACACACTTAGCTGGCACAACTTGCACCCTCTTTCGTAGGACGAACTATTGTACTGCGGTACATGCCAGATTCACTATGGGTTCCCGGGGGGTCCTGATCCTAATGCACAAATGCCTCCTATTTACGCGGACCTATGTGGAGCATGACCCCCACGGTAGATTTGTGGTGATACAGGGCACACTATGGGGGGGAAAACAGGCATTTTGGACATATATGCCCCGCCAGCACTTGGGGAGAACTTATGGAGGATATTGTGGCTATAGTCGCAAAATACTAAAATGATCTATGGATCCTTGGGGATGACTTCAATGATGTGATGGACACCACACTCGACCACACTCACATCTGAGGGCGGAACTCCGACTCCCCCACTAGACTGGTGATATTTGCGTCCGCCCTGGGCCTCTGTGATGTGTGTAAAGAACTCCACCCATTAGACTGTAGCTACTCGTTTCACTCTGGGACCCACGCCTCCTTATCCAGGCTTTTACTTTTTCTCACGATTCCGCAGGCATATAGGGTAACCACTGCGACACTATTAGAGCCCTGCAGTAGTATGGGAGGCCTACAAAACGGTGCTCCGAGGAGAAATGATCTCCTGGACATCTGCCAAGAAGAAAGAACAATTCCGAAAGGTGGTGGAGGCCGAAAGAGAGGCAGGCAAATGGGAGGCCAAATATGTATTAAGTACCACTGCTGATATGCACCGATCCCTCCTGAAGGCCAGAGAATGCCTTTGAAACATTGCACTAGATAATGCTAGACACACTCACCGGGAAGCGCGCGCACACATATACGTACAGGGTGATAAAGCAGGCAAGATGCTGGCCTGGCTGGAGAAAAGAGATGAGGGACACTGACATATTAGAGGAATCAAAAATGCACAGAACGAGCTGGTTCAGCGGGATTCTGACATAGGAGGCATTTGCGAACTACTACGCTACCCTCTACCAAGGTCCAACTAGCCCAGTAGATCTCTCCATATTGGACGATATTGTGATCCCGCAGCTGTCTGAAGTGCAGCGCACACAGCTAGATAAGGATCTTACTGAATCAGAGATAGCAGAGGCCATCGCCCGGCTGCACTCTGGGAAAACACTTGGTCCCAACGGCCTACCGGTGGTGATGTGGAAGAAATTGGGTGGGGAAAAAAATGGTAGCCCCCCCCCTCCAAAAGAGGTTTCTTCATAGTAGAGAACAGGGAGTCCTCCCCCCAGATCTGCAAAAGGTCAGAAATGTGGGTATCCTCAAACCGGGGAGACCTCTGGAACTATTCAATTCATACAGACCAATTTCTTTGATTAATGAGGAGGTCAAGACTCTTGAAAAGATTCTCGCCACTAGACTACAGGCAGTCATCTCCTCTTTTATCCACGCCGACCAAAGCGGCTTTATGCCAAATAAAGCGACACGCATGAATATACAACATCTCCACCTGCTCTTGGAGCGGGCCCCGATCCTTGATACACCCCTTGCCCTGTGAGCCATTGATTTTGAAAAGGCGCTAGACTCTATAGTATGAGAGAGCCTTTGGGAGACTATGCGTCGATGGGGTTCGGTGAGACCTTTCTGGGATGGGTGAAATTACTCTATGAAGCCCCGCAAGCAGAGGTCAGGGTCAATGGGTGGCCCTTCAGGTCCTTTCCACTGGACAGGGGTGTCCCCTATCCCCACTACTGTTTGCGTTGGCTATTGAACCCCGGGCCCTGTGGCTTTGCCAGGTTAATACATGGTTGGGTTTCCGATGGGCTGCCGGTGGAGAAGATACTCTCCCTATACGGCAATGATCTTTTGATATATTTAGGTGACCCATCCCGCTCTATCCAGTGGTCACGCAGATGCTGGCGCATTTCAATGGGTTTAGCAGACTGCGGGTCAACAGGGGGAAACCTGTCTTTTCCAGCGAAAGGTCTTTCCCGCCTGTATCAGGTTGAACACGAATGTTTCCGTTACCTGGGAATTCAGATCTTGTGAGCTCTCTCAGACTACGCACCCTGTAATTTGTACCCAATTACTGACGGTTCTCCAATGACGTCTGACATTGGATGCTTCTCCCCTTGACTCTGCTGGGTAGAGCTGCACAGATGTTCGCACTACCACGTTTTTTTATATACTTTGCAAAACGCCCCGCTCTGGATGCCGGACTCAGAATTTCACTGGATAGACGGTCTCCTCAGGAAACTTATATGGGGAGGCGGACACCCACGCATCACCCTCAGCACACTACAAAGGTCAATATGGGAAGGGGGAATAGGATTGCCACACTTTCAGTCATATTACTGGGCGAGTCAAATGATGGTAATCAATGATATGTTTCATGGTAGCCAAGAAATACCACACATCAAAGCTGAGATGTTGGGACGGCAGAATATATGTCACCACTTGCAATGTTTCACCAGCACCTTACTAAACCTCCCCCGTAGATGATGGCAGCACGCACTTTTATAATATGGAGGAAAGTGCATAAGCACATTGGATGGGAAGACAGGGTAACCCAGTTGCAATCTCTTTGTAATATCACAATCCTCGCTCAAATGGGAAAACTGTCGTCATTGCCGAGATGGGTTGAGGCCCGAATCACAGTGGTCGGGAATAGTCTCACCGAGGGTAATGTCACTCCATTTGAGACACTGCAGAGGAGGTTTGTTCTCCCGGATACAAAGCACCATCACTACATGCAAATCACCCATGCACTGCGCGGACAACAACCCTCACTCACAAACGCGCCTCATTGCACTCCACTAGAGCGCAGCCTCGTGGTAGAACGCATACCCAGTAGAGTCACCTCCATGCTATACAATGCTATAACCCTTTGCCACTCCAGAACTGGCCAATCTTAAACTGAAATGAGAAGTAGATGTGGGCACTATTGACCCTGAAGATTGGATATTGGCCTTAATGCACCCACGAGAGATTGCAATTGCCTCTAGACTCCGTCTGAAACAATTTAAGATTCTACATTTAGTGGATTAACCCAGGGTCACGTTGTACCGGTGGAACCGGGCCCCCGATCTGAACTGTTTACGATGCCAAGAAGGGTACTTTCATACATATCTTGGGGGAATGACTCTGAATTCAAAATTTCTGGCGACAAAGTTGCAATAAACTGACTGGTATCCTGGGGAGAGGTGTACCATTGGACCCTAAACTGCTTTTGCTGAGTATTCCTGATGAGACCACTACCAACCAATGGAAAAAACTGTTCTTATCCACAGCAGTTGGACTGATAAAACGTAATATAGCTCAGCTCTGGGGGTCGCCCGAGTGTCCAGTTTTGGCCCAATGGGTTGCTGATGTGGTCATGTATGTGGCTGTGGAACATCGATTATATATTGCACAGGGTTGTCCAGTGAAAGTCATGAAAATCTGGGGCAAATGGGAAGAGGGGAGCTGATAAGCTTAACTTGAGATGTCATAATAAGGGTATGCGATATGATGCAACTTGATTTCATTTAAGTATACTGGTGATTTATTGTTGTCGGTAGACAGGACAAACAATTGTACGGAAGTGAATCTCTGTATGGGTTTTGTGTTTATAAAACAATAAAAAGATATATAAAAAATAAAACAAACTACAAACTAACCTTTAACGATACCACAATCCTTCGAAACCATAAAAACAAAAAAACACCCTTCAACAACCTCAAAGCCAATGGTGTAGCACAAAATGTAGGTCCGAACCCACACTTCCTCCATCCTTCCGCGCCCCAACCCCTCCCCAAGTTCGGCAACAAAGCGCAGGCCGTGCCACACACCAGGCCGTCCTAGACCACCACACATGTGCAATGCGCATGATCATGCTGCTGAAGTGGCACGCTGCACCCAGCCCTACAGATAAAGGGTGCATCTGCCACTTTTACTCCCTAAAAATAGACAAATACTCCCAAAAATAAATAATAAGGAGCACAAATACTCCCAACAAAAAATAGGAACTGACACATTAGAACCATGTGCCCCCGCTTTCACCCACATAGCTCCATGGAAATGTTGGAACCAGTGGTAAACATTGTACCAGAGAAGAAACTACTATATGACTGCTGATAGATGAAAACATAGATCTTTTAATGTTAATGAGTAACTAGGGGCAAAGAAGAAAGTATTACAAAAACATTTCTGTTCTCCAGTTAAAAAATGTTTACTCGCTTGTAAAATACTCCCTTTGGGAACTGGATGTACATTTATACCCTCTAAAAAATCATTGCACGTCCAACTTAGAAAAATAGGGAGTAAAATACTCCCACTTCCAAATCTTATCTGGCGCACTGGCCGCACCCAGGTGAAAGATGCAAGTATGTGTTTTAATCAAACCATAAGTCTTGCTGCTCGAGTGGAAACACCCAAACATACCAGACAACTCTGGTTGTTTCAACGAATGGTGGGATTTGGTCACTTCTCCCCCTGGGCGAAGACTTTCCTTCTGAGGCTAGGGAGGTGAGCCTGCTATGCAATAATAGACCTAGGGATGGTGGTAAGTGGGGCCACACAGGGAGAGATGTGCCCTGAGGGACAGGCAGTACCGTTCCAGAGGAACTTCCTAAATCCCCTTTCTCTTACACAATGACAAGCCCAACAAGTCAAACCACTGGGCATTACTGTCATACAGAATTCCGGTTTCCTCTTGAAGACCAATCTATCACAAATACTGTGATGAAGAGGAATGATGGAAGAGTAATAAGGATTACACCTAGTACTATGACGAAGAAGAGTGAACTAAGAGTGAAGAACACTCATCGGACAGAGAGTAGAGACTTTGACCCTCTGCTGAGGAGGATTCAGCAACCTGTAATAAAAAAAAGAAAAAGGACTCCTCTTGGGAGTCAAAAAGACAAGAAGCCCGGGAACATCAACCCAGTCAAGTGATGATTGTAGCGCTAGACTGAGCAAACCTCTGCTGGGAGGAATGGAGAAGGTGCTTCTGGCCAGACACCTCAAAGGAGACTGCGGTGGATGAGCAGAGGGGAAGGAAACCCCACAAATAAGCAGGAGACGAGATTGGTGGCGTGATCCCGTGGGTCCATCAACTACGTGGAGACCATAGAAGCCAGGAAGCCGCAGAACAAAGCAAATCACTAACAAAACGAGAAAGCACGCTGTCTGGATGTCGTGTGAAGCCCTGCGCCTGAGAACAGGCCCAGCAACGCCGAACCCTTTGAATCAAGTGAACGAGGGCAGAGGTAGACCCATGAGGGATCAGTCAATACTTCCAACCTACTCGTCGCATTAACAAACACTCTGGGACTCAGCCTACTCATCCCAGTATGCCGCTTGAGAGTAAGAAAGACCAAGCAGAAGACAGTGACTGATACACAAAGAATTGAAGAAGCAGATTAATATTAAAAGCAAGAAGGATACAAAGAGGGAGCCATTCTCCCTCTTGAAACTAGGAAGAGAAGGACTTTTAGAGACATTGAAGAAAGACCCAGGATCCCAAAAACTCACATGGCTAGAGAGGAAAGCCCCAATAGGAAAACGCTTAGGTGAAAGAGACTGGGAAAAGTCTCCTACAATAACTTACAACAGTTACTTCGAGATATAGCTCAACAATATCTCATGGTGGCATACTAAAACCAAGGAAAGATCTGCAGTTGAAGGGACTCATACTGCTGGCTGTTTGTGTTTTCTTAAAGTGGTAGTGAAATAATAGCTTGGAGTTGGACGGCCGATAAACCATTTACTTTCGGAATTCCCTAAGACAGCAAATCCCATAGTTAGTTGGTTAGGTAGGGAACCCCTTTGATTAGAGATAGTCGGGCCTTGTTGCATTATTATTTAAATAAAATACCTTGAACCAACATGAACTAGTCAGTTTCCTCCATCTGACCTACAACAGTCTTCAGAAATATTACGCACAGTAATAACATGGGAAAACACGTTAATGCCAGCTCTGCCAGTATATGCCAATATCCCCAGGTACAAATGTTCTCTTTTTGGATTTGCCCAAAAATACAAGTAAAACGTCCATGCTCCAGCGGCCCTTCACTAAGCCCCAAACTTGAACGCACACATTTATACCCATTCACCCACCAATTACTCAGTGGCAGCTGGCACATGTTTTTAATTGGAGGGGCATAAACCTTTCCCACAAACATGCCAGAGCAATTAAGTATAGCAAGGGATCCCGAACCAACCAAACAGGGTTCACGGAGAGTCCCCCCAGCTCAATACATTTTCAGTATGCTTTTGGCCATAATATATGCCAGTATAAAAAACATGGTCACGATGGCTGTGCCCATACATTTCCATCATGCTGATGCATCAATATACGCCAGTAGTCCCATATAAGAATATGCCAGTATTCCCATATAAGAACATGCCCATGTTTGCTTTGCGCATAAGGACAGTAATGATACTATAAGAAAACATGTCGGGCTCTGCCTATATATGGCCGTTTCCCCACGTAAGGACATTAAAAATGCCATGCCAAAATAAAAAATATGTCCAAATTGGCTGCATAATGTAGGCCAGTCTTACCAAGTAGTTTAGCCATGTAATTAGAACTTGTCATGTTTGCTTTATCAAGATGCCAAGTTAAAAAGAAAATGTCATGCCACAGTAAGAAACGGCTAGACATGCTGCACCAAAATGCCATCCTATCAACTTAACACCTCATGCTTTATCATGGATTCCCATTAGACGTGTGGGATACTGACGCCGCCACCTGCCAAAAATTGGCTCCTCGGCCCAGCATAAAACATAAGCGTGCACACACACCATTCACTCGCTCATTCACACATACACCCAGTCACCAATATACCATACACTCATATAGCATAGTACCGGGGGTAAAGTCGTATAAATTAAAGTGGGGGGGGGCTCATCAATAAACGCCATGGGATGTGACGTCGCCAGAATTTACTGAGCCACCCTCTGAAAAAAGAAAGTGGGTGTACCCAGTGTACCCTCGACTAGAGCCCTGCATAATACACACCCTCGCATGCATGCACTCTTACAAACAAACAAAAACAAAAACAAAAAAAAGACTTGTTTTTCTTACCAGTCTCCCAAATCAATCGCCCCCATGGACTGCTATCTAGGCCTCCAGCTCTCATGTTTCCTCCACGCAGATAGGAACTAGGAAGCAGGGAGAGCTTCCGGGTTCCTGACATGCATAGTAGTGGGAGCCAAAGCACCACATTTCACAGCACAACCGAAAGTATTGCTTTCTGACGTCTGAGGGCCCCATACCCTTGCAGGTCGTGTGGACCTGGCACCCCTCTCCCAGCAAGCCTCCCCCACCCCTGGTAAGCCAGTGTGCAAAGCACATAACTGGGTCATACACACATGCACTAGATACCAATACTCACCAACTGGTATAGCCAGGCTGGTTCTCAGACACTGCGCCTCCTAAAACACCTAGCAGTTACCCAAACACAACCCTGTTTCTTTCGATCTAAAGCCACGAACACTAAAGCACCAGCTACTTTGCCGTCATCCATCTACACTCCTAGCTTCCCAACTCTTCACTTGCAAGTCCCTTATGACGAAGAGACCACGGAAATGGCACAAGTCACACAGCATAAGATATAACAGGCAGAAAATGAGCATCATAACTTATTCTTCTTAATTGCTGGACAACAGATCAATCACATTTTTTACCGTGATTAAAGTGTCTGGCGTAATGGTCTGGTAATGCTAACAGACATAGGCCCGATTCACGGAACGTTTTCCTATGGGACTGCGCCATTATAAAACGCTTCTGTTAATTAGACCCATAGTTGGAAAGTGGAACAACGTATATAAAATGTGTTTCTGGAAACATGCTTTCCTGATGGTATCATGTATTCGCCCAGACAAATAGTAAACAATGCAGAGTCTCTAGTTTGGCACTAAACTGCAATTAACCCCCTGTTAAGGGCAGATGTAAGGTAATAGACGCATTTCCGTTAAAACAAATAAAAAGGGAGATAAAAAAATATGGCAGTGTTGCAAAAATGGATGAGCAGACTTTTTTGATGCATTAAGTCCCTTTCATTCATGCTTTTGGAAAGGGATAAAGACACCATACCATGGTTGCTTGCCTTGCAACAATGATCGTAACCAGTTGCTTGGGGTTTACAGACTGCTTTTTATGGTGAATCCTAGGATCGCAGAGAACTCCTTCCTAATACGATATTTAGCTGCAAAGACACACGCCCATTAGCCCTATTAATTATTATGCGGACTTTGCACGGAGGTGGTTACGTAAGGAACCAGTGAGTCACTTTCAGTGACCTTGGCATAAACAGGAAGTCTGTTTGTTAGATGAACATAAAACGCATACTCCTGCTCTAAAAATCAACTCGAGTCGCTCTCAGCAAGGTAAGGACAGAGTTCCGAAACCATTCACTCTGGGGAACGTAAACCACGCCGATAGCCAACACAGAGGAAGCCGAGGTAATAGCTCAGCAATTATTTGTTCCAGCCAATAAATACACCGCATATTTACATATAAGAAAGATAAATGGGCCGTGGCTGACAATTAAAAGATATGGGTTTGTTTCATATGCTCTTAACTGAAGTCCTGCTGCCTAGTGTCAACACACAGGTGTTAAACATGGGTTTGTTCATGTTGCCCGGTGTTATCGGAGGTAAAGCTACTATCAAAACAAACAATTACATTAGAGCCCGCATCAATTTTTAACTAGACTGTCGCTCCTCATTCCATGTCCCCGATTTAAACTAAATCCTTCATCTGATAGATTAGCAGAGAGTTTGGGGATAAGTGCATTACAGAATCGCACAATCGCTGCTAAATCCACACCAGGATAAGTTATCCTACCCGCTCCCTGTGGAGCAGAAAGAGGAGCTCCCCGTACAGCGGGCACTCCGGATGCAAACAGGATGCATTTGGCACATTGCATGGCACAATGAGTACACACTGTACCTGGAATGTGTGTGGCTCGTACACATTCCCGTAGAGGGAGAATAGAAGACAGTTCTTTCCACTACAAACACAGTCAATTTCAAAGAGCGTTAATCTTTTTTTGTTTAAAGCATATAATAAAAATAAAGAGATACAAAGCAACACGCAATTTCTCGATGTTGGGATGCGACAGCTTGGTGAATGCGAACAGAGGCGTTGTTTTGTAGCAGAGACTGTGCGAGGTTCGGATGCCAATCCTTAGGGTTCAGCATGAGAAAGATTGCACTTTAAGAATGAAAACGAGAGGTAATAACAGTAAAAAGCAACAATTGGAAGAGCAGAGGGGCCGTTTAAAGAAGATAGAGGCAGCGTTTTCTGCAGGGGGAAATGGGCGTTCCAGAGGACAGGGAAGCTTGATCCACCTACTATTGCTCTTTTGAGTCTGGGAACGACCATCTTGTGACTGTTGCAGGAGCATGTGGGTCTGATATGTTTAGTCAGTGGCAGTCTTTGTGAGAGGTAGGAAGATGCAGTTTTGGAGAGGCATTGATGGGTGATGGCCAGGCTCTTGAACTTAATACGGTCCCAAATTGGAAGTCAGTGGACGCTTTTCCTGTGGGCAATGATGTGATCGTATTTTTTAAAGTTGGAGGGCAACCCGCAGGGTATTGTTCTAGATAACTTTTACTTCTTCTGGATATTTAAACAACATCAAGTCAAAAGTCTTTACACTTTCCCAAGAATCATAGATTATAGGTTGGCGATTGCCGCCCTATAAATTAGGACAAAGCCAATGAGCATTGTTTTTTTTATTTAATTTTTTTTTTTTTGAAGAAAATACTACAGCCAATAACTTCACTTGCTGGATGAAATTTTACCACGAGTAAAACAAAGCCTGGCCAGATCCCCCCCCCAAATTTTATTTGGGTAAAATTCATAAAACGGTTCAAAGTTTAAACAAATAAAATCTGTTTTCAACCTACTCGCATTCATTTTCCCGTAGAGGAAAAGGTGCTTCCATTGAACAAGCGCACAGCGAAAACCGCTAGACAGATTGCAAATTTGGACTTTTAAAAAAAAAAAAACTATGTTCTGGTATTAAAACGACTTATGTTGATGATCCCCAACCAGTTTACCCACCTATCCCATTTTCTTTTTTTTACTTAATGCCTCCTTTTCGTGTGAGTTTATTTCGTTTCTTTAAATTGTGGCCAAGTGCTCCTTTATGAAAAAACCTGACCTTGACCACAAATATTTTGCAAACAGTCACCCCATCACATATCCCTAATTTTTTTGCAAAAACCTTGAGAGGTTTGCAGCACTTAAAACTTGCCTAGCACAGCAGGTAATCTCACAACAAGGAGTGCTCATCAAACTCGTTTCCATCCGGGTCCAGAAACAGCTACATTTCAGGTGTTAGATGATGCCTTGGACCTGCTGGATTCCGGGGTATGTCCGTCTTCTGGTTCTTCTTGATCTCAAGAAACGTCCAATATGGTGAACCAGGAGGTATTGTTGAACATCTTGTCCACTTAAATGTCTCTAAAACGTTCCGTCTAGCCTCGTTATGCCCCTTTCTGTCCCTTTCTGTCCCTTTCTGTCACATTTGTACTCAGTTTGTACAGGTGGGCTTATCCAGGTCAGACCTCTTGCCCCTTTACTTTGAAATGCATCAGAGTTTTATTTGATCACTTTTGTTATTTAACATCAATATGGAATCACTACGAGGTGAGTTTACCAGGGCGGATATTTGAGTACACCAGTACGCCGATGACACTCAAAGGTGACATCTCCAGGTCACACGTCTGCCTTAGATAGTTCCTCTGTGCCATCAAGTATTGGATGTCCTTGAAGCTAAACCCACGTAAAACTGATTTTCTCCAGGTTCCTTCTTCTTCCTACTCTTCTGCACTTTTCCAGCAGTGTATGACTCTCTGCCCTCTTGTTTAAATATTTGGGTTTCACTCTATTTAAAAGCACATGTCCTGTCTGGCACAATCTCGTTTTTTTACATTTGTCCTTAATGCGCAAATTCCCACCTTTGGACTTCCGTACTGCCATTCAGGGTTTTGACCCTTTCTCACCTTGGTTGTTCTCACAGAGTTGGCAGCCTCCAACTTGGCTCCCTTAAGAGTAGTACTGCACTCCACCAATCGCCTGACTTCTAGCAACCAGGAACATATTACCCCCATTTTAGATTCTCTTCATTGGCTTCCCCTTCACTATTGCAAGCTTTTACAGATTTGCTGCATCTCTTACAAGGGAGTGCTGTTGGGGCAGTCTACTTACTTAGCCAGTAAGCTGTGCATTTTGTGGGGCTTCAGAAAGACCAGAAATGCTGACATACTACTATTAGAATTGCCCAGTATGTAGCACAAGCTTTCATCCGTTGCCGCCTGGTCTTAAATCTCTCGACAATTACAACTTCGACAAGCCCTCTCTTCTAAAGTTTAGAAAATAAACGTACATTTAAAAGTTACTCTTATTTAGATTTGTTCCAGTGATGATAGATTATCTTGTTTATTGTATTTTCTTGCCGCTTGTTTATATGGTTTATTCCAATTTCTGCCGAAAACTGTATATGTATTATTACTGTTTTATTGTACAGTGCCCCGTTGCCCTCAATACAGGGTTGTGCACTTGATAAATCCAAAAATAAAAAGATTTTTGTCAGATGCAACCGTTTTCTGTGGTAAGCCTGTGTGAAACCGAAAAATAAAAAAAGAAATGTGCTCAAAAGGATCTTTCTGGTGCAGGGAGAGGGATGGGTTTACATCAGGGTATTTGGATGAAGCGGACCAAATAATTGGGTGACCCCTTTGGGAAGGGCTAGAGAGCCTGTTTTAAGTTTGATTGTTATATCTTACTACAGGAACATGAATAAATATGGTTGGAAAAATAAAGTGCGTCACAGAAAAGAGCTGGGCAAAGTGGATTATGGACCATGATCTTTTGGCCCAATTGTGGCCATTGGCCATGGCTGCTGTGAACTGGTTTAGAACTAATGAAGGGTCTTATAAACAAACTTGTACAATGTGGACAGTTGCAATGGCCAGATGAATCAGGTTATTTATTTGGGGCTTGGGTACAGTCCAACTGTTGCAGAGTGGACAATGGCCATGAAAAGTATATAGCATAACAAAACCTTTGAAATTCAGTGAAATAAAAACTTTAATTATAGACAGAGCCAAGATGATTGATCCACTCACCACAACAAACCCCCATGAAGTTTTGACGAGAATGGGGAAATGAAAATCTCGGAATCACCCCCATTGCTCAGCCCATCAGAACATATATGAGATCACACCAGGGATTAACAAAGAGAACAACTATTACATAATGGATGATATCTACCGGTTGACTGAGTTAAGATTGTCATCACCCCCTAAACCCACCAAATGTTGTGTGTTTTGTTGCGATGAATTGGATCATCTTAATTCCATCTGTATATATATGTATCAAGCTGCAAATTATTCATAACAATGCCCGAACATCCCTAAAAATACAAAAATAAAAAGGAGCATATCTGCGGTCAAAATAAAAGTGCACTGGATGCCTATCCGCAATCGCATTCAGTTTCAACCTCTTGCTACACCCACAAGTGCATCGCTAAAACTGCCCCAAAATATTTGTCTCAAAGGTTTACCAAAACTCAATCCCCAAGCCCACCCGCTCTACCTACATGCAGCGTCTCACTACTTTAACACTTTGTGCAGTGACCCTAAATAAGAAAGAATAGGACATCGTTTGTGTTTCGGAAATTCTATAAAATAATTGTAAGACTCATTAAAGGTTTATTTTAGGCACACTTCAAGGAATGAGTCACTGATTTAGTCTTTTCTTAAACACCTCAACTCAGCCTTTCATCCTTCTGAGGTCGATAAATGAGTACCAACACAGGATGGGTGTATATTTGTTCTGTATAAAGGGTTTAAGCTTAAGTGCTATATAATAACACATCATTCACATTTGGCCCTGGGGGTCTGCTTGCATTCACAGTAATTCGGTAATATGGGCCTAGACACACACTGATATTAACAATATATGGTAATCCATTCTTGTATGAATTGTAGATCACATTATAGTGATATCCTAACCATATTGTTCGTAGTGTAAGGAACAATGCTATGTGATACCACTTCCTGTCAAAGGATTAAAAGGTAGTGTTCCATCGCTTCCCTGTGATGTCACTTTGCGGTGGGGTCAAATGACATCACTTCCTGTGATGTCATCAGTGTCTCGGGAGGATAGCTCAGGGGCAACGTGCTCACCTTGGGAGCAAGACGACACGGAGCAATACAGGTTTGATCCCCGGGTTCGTGCTTAGAAACCTCTGGGTATTAAGTGCATTATAAATAACCAATCATATCACATTGTATCATATACCAAGGGTCTTGTGACGTCACTTCAGCTACCCCTGGCATTTTGGTGAAATGACGTTCCTGCTTACCTTCTACAAAGGACGGGCAATACAATCCCACTCCTTGTCTAATGATAGATCTCACACTGAGCCTTGGCAATCACCTAATCACCAGCGTCCCCCTTCCCTCCTGCTATTACCCCTACAAGGTAACACCTACCTCTACTCTCAGATTCTCCTATCCCCAACATTCCTGCACTCCCTTTTCATAAATTGGAGAAATCTCTGCGAAGAGACCACCACCACAAATAATTTTTCAGGTGGGGTGCGTGGGGGGGGGTCCAGGATTTAGAGACTGTTCATTATCAATTAATAGAAAATCTCCCATTATCCTGAGGATTATGTAGTTCCACCCCAATTACACTTTCATTCTCGTCTTGCAACATTAATAAAAATAATGAAGGTGAAACTCTCCATTATGACGCCAGCATGAATAACATCAATAGTACCATTTCAGGAACTCCAACCACTAACATAAGCATCTCTCCCTTCCCTTGCAAGGACACCTCCGGAAATTATTCCAATCTATCTGACAGCTCAATTCTGTCCAGCTCATTCATTGGAGACCCACCCACTGTTGTAAATGTACAGTCTTTGGTCAAAATAAAACAATATCATTTCATCCAGGAAAATAAAGCAGCACTATGTTTCCTTACTGAAACACAGCTGAATGACAACCATCATTCATGAACGGATCCTCTCTAGATACAGAATGGTCCTGAAGAATAGAATAGGTAGAGCTGAAGTGACTGGAATAATTAACAATGTTGCTGATGTTTTGGCTTCCTTCTGTGGGTCTATGCACATCCAAACATCTTTCCAAGCTATACCAATTACATTCATGTTAATTTACAGACTACCAGGACATTAACTAATTTTGTGGAATCCATAACAGAAACGTATTATGAACAACCTAGAACCGCAAGTTAACTCTGCATTCTTGTTGATTTCAATATTTGGCTAGAACAACCACATAATGCTCATACTAAAACCCTATCAATCCTAGAAGCCCTGGACCTTCACACATTCCAAACCATACCTACACATGCACAACAACTTCTTACAATCCTTCTGGTTGGCAACCTCCCAGGGATGGATCATACAACGCTCCATTTTTACTTCCCAAAAATTAAAGAAATAAACTGGCACATCTTCAATAAGAAAAACTGGAGCAGGATTAATATTGATAACAATCTTTCACTCCTGTTCCTTACATTGCAAATAAACAATTCACTACTTAATCCGGATAGAGCAATAGGGCTCTTTGACAACTAGTTCACAAATGCATTCAGCAATGTGGCTCAGCTGAAAACATCCACAGCCAATAGAAAAAGAGACCAGCGTAGCGGGTTCAATGAGGATTTAAGAACTATTGCACAGAGCACCTGAACATAAATGGAGGAACACCACCCAAGAACAAAACAATGCTACGTGTAAGAGGTTAACCCATGCAGCTATTAGAAGAGCAGGGTGCAAAATGTGCACTCGCCACTAGCGATTGGCTAGTTATAATTGACCTTGGCGAGTAAAACATGGTGTGCTATCTGTATGTATGTATGTATAGAATTGAGGTACGAGTGACTTGTATGGCTGGTTAGTAGCTTGCAGCTTGAACGTTGTACCCCCAAGAAGAGTGAAGTCGGAATTCTACACCAACAGGCTTGCTATGACTGCTGATCCAAACACACAGGCATATAAACGTAGAGAAATTTGCATTTCCACGGCTCTGGCAAATAAGATTATTCCATCCCAATATCTGTGTAAATACCCTTTCAGAAAATGTCTTCTCAAAACAATGAAAACATGATGAATGCCTAAGAAAAAAGATGGCACTCACACACTAATCCACATGCTGATTACCTACCATTGCAACATGAACCCCTTCAATCCTTTATGCTTTTATCAATAGTTGACTTTAAAGATGTAGTCCTCAACTCCTTAGCAGGCTCTCCAAAAGAACAAGGACCCTAATTTTTGTCCAAGAAAGTTCTGCAAATTCCTTTGGTAGTCACGTTTGACAGAACCAACATTAATGCATCATTTTCTTTCTGGAAAGTACCAATGGAGTTCAAAAAAACCTTCTGCAAGCGACTTTAAACTTTTTTTATTTTGATTGCTCTAACCCCAACCATTTCCGGGCCATCATATATAATGCCAAAACAAACAAGTGGCAGAGCATCTTACACACAACTCATTAAATACAGAGAGGAAACACATTTCTAGAACCTCTGCAGGCCGGCTTCAGGCCAAAACAAAACACAAAATCAGTTATGTGTCCAACTGGGATGATTTAAAAATGAACAGAGACATGGAAAATGCATCAGCTCTAATTTTACGAGTCCCATCAGTAGTATACGAGCTGGTCGACCACACAATTCTTAAACAACTCTTATCCGATTTACTCATCAGAGATATAGCTATCGCTATAGCCCTCAATAAAAACATTGCCTTATTGGGGTTACTCAATCCATTTTACCCCTGCTTTTTAATCTGTATTTACCACCCCATACTCAGCTCATTCTGAATAGCCGTAATAATATCCGAGATACAATTCTTCAAATAAAACAATGTATGGCATCTAACCATTAATTACTTAACCCAGTGAAAACAAAGGTGCTCATCACAGGAAACCCCTCACGTTGCAATGTTTTCCTCCTTGTTTTTTTAAATTCAAAATTCCCCATCTCTGCTGCTTCTGAAGTGAGGAACATTGTAGGCATCATAGATTGCAAACTCTCTCTAGAACCACATATTAATGTCCTAGCTAGACAATGCTTCATCCTTCTAAAAGACCACTACAGTGGATGCAGAATGCTGTAGCCAGACTGCTATTAAAACTCTCATGCAGGGATCATACAATCCCTCCCTTGATGAAATGACGCGGACTGTCATTAGGGCTTTTGTTTTATTATCAAAACTGTTTATGGTCTGGGACCCTCCCCTCACAGGAACCTTAAAGGAATCGAAATTAGGATTGGGTAAGGCAGGAGCTAAAACAGCTCCCGGATATCCAGCATTAACCAGTGACCAGGAGCTACCGCTTGGGAACAAGGTGCTAGTACAAAGCGTTACACAACTATAACTTCCTCATAATATGCAAACATAATTGTATCCATTATTTATAACCCCTTGTGTTGTATAGATGTATCCTAATGTGCATTGATATTAATTTGTAAATTCAACCAAACGCAGAGAGTTAAATTCGCATAGGTGTGTTGGTATGGTGCCATTTCCCATATTTTCAATCCAGGCTCTGGAACTCTCTTTGGAGTCACATAAAAGACATAAATGATTGCCAAAAAAGCATACCGATTCTGGCCCTTTCCTTGAATCATAAATGAACCTAATCACCCCGCAGGAAATGATCAGCCTAGGGATCCAATATTATGATTATTGATTCAAAATCCCACTTGAGCACACTATTCAGCAAAATGGCAATGGAGGGGCCCACGCAGGAGAACAATTTCAAGTTGCAAATCACCAGCCAACCAAAAAAAAAGTCAGTAGCCCCCTCAATTTTGCACATATAAGCAGCATGCAATATCTTCACCAAGAGTGAATTTGTACTAGAGAATGGCAAATTTTGCACCGTAGGCCCACATATTGCATTTCTGACCTACAGGCTCTGAATTCTCTCTCCCTTGCTGAGACATAAAGAAAGGGTTCACTCTGATATTAATGAATTAAAAAAATAGAAAACGTTTTTACTGAAAAATACTGATTTTTCTTTTGGGGGGTCAGCCCCCTTTTTCCCTTTGTTTATAACCCCACCCGTTTTAACCCATTAATATATATTTTTCAATCCATTTTTTTGATAAAAATGGATAATTATAAATATTGTTCATTATTATCACTGGATACCTAAAAAAGTTGATCACCTTTATGAACCATCAGTTCGTGGGTTCTTCCAATTAACGTTGAAAGAACTAAATTACCCCATCTCCTTTAGCAGGTTCTGCCTTGAGACCATTACACTAAATATCAACCAAAATCAGATCTAACCTCACAATACTATGTACGTTTTTCGGCTAAAGTTGGTCTACCTTTCTTTAAGTGTCTTGTTCCTTCATTCATGAAACACCTGAACTATTTTAGTTTTTTTTTAAGTCATCCTCTCCAATAGTTTTCCCTTGAGACTATTATATTTATGCTATTGCTTTTAGGATTGTTTTCTTTTCTGTAATTACTTCTGCCAGTAAACCTCCAACTTTCATTCCCTGGCTTTCTTTCAATACCTTGTAAGCTCATTAGTTTAGTTATTGTATGGGATTAATGCTGCTCATCAGGATTAGATATGTTATCATATAGCTCATATCTGGTTCTTCTTTGAAGCCAGATTTGCTCCTTATTTGTGTTCCTTCTCTCTTCTTCCAAAATGTTACATCTCTGGAATTCCCTCTGCGGATGCTCGTTCAGCTGTTCTACCTAATCTTTCCTCTGCTCTTCTTAGTCTTCTATCTACACGATTATATATTTTTAACACAACAAAACACTTGAAATTCAGCGGATATGTGAAGTCATGACCAGTTTAACTCTGCACGCTCCGGTGGATGTCCCCCATAATGCTATGTCCCCCATAATGACATTTTGGACGTCACTGGGAATCCTGTCTCTTATAATATGTATGTGCTCATGGCCTTTGCAACGGGAACATGCCAAGTTAAGCTGGTCATGACTTCCCAAATCAGCTGAAATTCAAGGGTGTTTTTGCGTTCAATCTGCGCAACTTAACTGCACCGTAACTAAGGTTTTTCCGTGAATTTCAAGGGTTTTGCTACACCATAGTTTTTTTGACGGGACACTAACCAGGGCTCTTGCCCATGGCCTGGTCTACTGTACATGTTCCCGCAATAGGTTTCTTTTGGACACCCTAGGTGGCTTCACATATGGCCACTGTACATGTCATTTCTGCTCACTGGCCAGGGGTATATTGCATCCCTTGACATGCTGCCCAAATTGCTGCCCAAATAGGTTACCCCACACCTCACTGTAGCTGTAAAATTCCACTTTTTTTGTATCAATCTAATTTTTTACTTTTTCCCCATAGCTGTCGATATGTCAGCAATAGACTACAAATAACTATGAATATTTCGAAAATAACCATTTCAAAAATATTTATGGTTATTTTACGTGTGACGCACTTCACTCCCAATCAGGTTTTCTACTATAATCCTGAATATGCTAAAATAATCCAAAATATGGGAAAACGCTTGAACTTAGTCCCCAGTCCTCCATCTCCTCAATTTCACATGGTGTCCTCTTTCCCCCTCCCCACCTCTAGCCTGATGCCATTCATCCGTTTTCCTTCTCCAAAAGGCATTTTTTCCACTTTTCGGAGAACACTGCATTTTTTGAACATATTGACAAATATCTCTCACATAGAAAAAGAAAATCACAGCTTTTTCATTTCTAAAAAGTCTCTCTGCTGCAAAGCACCATAGGATCATAGCTTTGATTGTGGGGAAAGGGGGCAGCTCCTTCTCAGTCAAATATTTTAAACAACTACTGGAAGGAATAACGCCATAACCGTTCTAGTAAACAAGTCAACGCCTCGTGTCAAAGCCGTTTCATACCTGGTCCAATTCTGTCCAACGGAATTTGCTGTGTGCTGCGTAGAAATTTGGACTTTTTTCTCTATGAGGAAATCAATGGAACGAGGTCGAAAACAGTGTTTGTTTGCTTTCTTAATAACCTTTTCATTTTTTAACGAATCTTTCCCAAAATGTCGAGCCTGCGGGGGCCCGTGACAATCGTTTTGCTTTCAGTCAAATTCATCATGCGAGTCAAACGTTATTGGCAATTCAATTTACTGATTTCCTATGTATCTTGATACTCAAATAATATGATCTAAACACACATACGGCCATGCTGTCGTCATCCAGACCATTTTTTTTTTATTAAAAGAAAAAAAAATTAAAAGAAAAAAACCCTTGAATGACCATGGTGAATCTGGGCCACAGAAATCTTAGGACAGCCTGAGCTAATTTCGAGCCCCGGTTTCACCCATACTATAACAACTTCTCATTAACAATATGTTATTCTATTAAATAATTCATACATATTTTCAAACTCCCATCTTTCATTACTACACTGCCTATTGAAGTATTCAGGAACGGAAGACAACACGCAGAAACCACACTGAGCCGGTAAATACAAAAGGGAAATGTACTCTTTATTTCTTCAGTTACAGCAGAAGGTCCGGTAGGAGAATACATCCTTCAAGTACAATCTCCAATGCTGAAGTCCTCAGCAACGGTCACTCCAAGAACCACCAGCCTTATGCCTACCACATTCCAACAGGCATTCCCAAAGCAGCAACTAGCACACTAGCATGTAAGATACCACAGACCTCCTACCCTAACAGGGCACGCAAAACCAACCTAGCACTCAAGCATAACCAACCACTTAGAACCAAGACCTTACATACGACGAAGCGCAACAGGAAAACGTATATTCTACAGTAAAACAAATGCTCCCTTACTCCCTGATCTGCCACACCAGTGCCTTGGGCCTGCCACACCCAGGCATAACCTACCACGAGAGGGTATAAACTACTACACAAGAGCAGCAAACCTACCTACAAAACATCAATCATAATAAACAACTTCCTTATGCCCTGGCCTGCCACGCCAGGGCCTTAGGGTTCAGGCCACCCCTGAGCGCAAACCTGCTCAACTACAAAGAGCAACCAAACACACACAAAACGAAATCCTGGCATGTCACCAACCACCTCACAAACGTCCCGAGAACACAAACACAAGCACTGCAAACCAACCACAAACACCACAATCACATCCCCCTGAGGAAGAACTAGAAGAATGATACCAGAGAAAAGCAACTCACAAAATAAAGAATAACACTTAAACACATTTAACTGCAAGGGAGCAACACGAGACCCACGAACATGGTTGACTAGTCCATTTACATGTGGAAACCAAACTTCTCGCCTAGACAAGGTTAGTCAGACCTATGCCCAGGTGACACTCCAACACAGTGGTGGGAATGGAAAAAAGTTGGTGGGGGATCCCACAAGGGCTGTGGTGGAGTTGGGGTTGGGAGTGTCTGAGGAGGCAGGGCTTAGAGAGGGCGGAGCTGGCAGTTGACCTCCGATCAAAGAAAATTTCCAAAATAATAGTTTAAAACAGCACTCAAACATTCTGGCCCAAAAAGGAATGAATGGCCATGTGTAACTGTGGGTCACTTTTGCATTGGAGCCAAGACAATTTTATGCCCCAGTCCAACCCTGGCAGCCAGTATGCAGACGCATAACATTTGCCCACAGCATCACTCACAAACTACACTTTTACTTCATGCACGAACCTAAACAAGACAAATTACACAGGGACATCGCAGTCAGCACACATTAAAATATGGCCTCTAAAAAATGCACCACATCACATAACATATAGCGTATCTGATGTGCTGCATTTTATAGAGATCAGATTGGAATGTGTGCTGGCTCTGTGTGCCTCTCTGGCGTTTCTTCTTTGTTGGTTATACAAATAAGTATAACCAACTAAGAAGAAACACCAGAAAGACAAAGAAAACTGGTGCACAATGAAAATTAAAGCACCCCAGTGGAGAGTACAAAACAACAAACATGCTCTTTGCAGTATGCACAGTCCGCTTGCACCGTGCGGCCGATTAGACTCTGAGCCCACCAATCTCTTTGCAGTATGCACAGTCCGCTTGCACCGTGCGGCCGATTAGACTCTGAGCCCACCAATGTGGGGGCTCAGAGATCTAATCTGCCTGTGTGCAAGCATAGTGCACAAAGAGTACATGGCAGATGAGATCGCGGGCTCGGCAAGGAGCTGCTCCGCTTCCTGCCGTCACAGGCGCCCTTTTTCTTTTTAGTAACCCACCACAGAGCATGGGTTTGGGGGCTGACTCTGGCCAGATCCTGTGATCCGGCTCCACATCTGGTGCCGGATCTTGGACCGGCGAGAGCCGGCCCAATGACCAGCGCTGCTCCAACATAATTTTTATTAAAACATTAGCATGCTTCAAATCTTTTAACCGGTTCAACACCACACTAACTTCCTGCACAACCGTGCACTAACGTCTAATCCCTGACATTAACAACTCCTAGCACAATTAAGCTCCCTACAACTTAAAATCCTTTAACTGAATCACAACCACACTGCTAACTCCCTGCACAACCGTGCACTAATGAATGGTTTAGGGATATATGTTAAGAAGGAGAAGGTCTTCTCCGATTTGACCAAATTTATTTTGTTCGAAAATGCGGTGGGAGACCTCTGCCTCCCCCCACCTTAACCTATTCACTTGCCCCAGCCCACATCTATATTTAATTAAAATTGACCGAAATTCCTAAAGAATAAAAAAAAAGAGAATGTCAATTGGGCCACGATGAAGTATGCTAATACCGAAGTCCTCAGCAACAGTCACTCAAGAACCACCAGCCCTTTGCATTCCAACCGACATTCTCAGAACAGTAGCTAGCACACAAGCTTGCAAGATACCACACCCATCATATCTTTTCTTGAATCTCACTCTATTTCCTGCAACAACAAAAACTAAGGTCCCATCATCCCTCGGGCAGAGACACAGTGTGTCTATATCTCAGACAAGGTTTGAGAAGATTATGGTGGTTAACTCCTCGTTTTAAAATCCCAGTAATTAAACACATTTTTAGAGTTGATAATAATTAGATGGCATTTTAAGATGAGTGGACCAAGTTTAATTATAATACTGCCCGGAAGATGGCATTTTAAAGTGTACGGAATGGTGTCCAGGCGTTTTTGCAAAAGGAGTTTGACAATGTAGCAAGCAGTTGGGGTATATTCGGAGGTTTCCATTATCTTAACGAGAGAACAGATGGTTATGTAGCTGGCGGTACATGCCCTACTTGTCGCAGCTCCAAAGGGGGCCCTGGCAATATATGTTTTGGGAGAATTAGCACTTAAAAATGTAATAATAAAAGAAAATAACGATGAAAACAACCACTAGATAATGATCGCGATTAAGCCCTTGACAGGCATTTAGCTTATTTTTAGGTGGAAATTGATTCTACCTGCCAATTAAAGGAAAATATTCTACCAGACGTGTTTGCTTGCTGCTTTCACTTTTCAGACCACTAAGGACGGAGGGGTTTAAATACTGCTCTTGCACAAACGGGCATAGGACTGCAGAACCGTGGGCCGGACTACAAGTACATTACAGCAGCAAGGGGTCATCTATGTGGATGGAGTGATGTGCAACCATGCGCCAATCCCTGGTGCGGTTTGGCCAATGACAGCTACGCAGGATCTGATAGCTGGGGACCGCTTTCAAGCGCCACTGCCGCAGCCGATTCCATTCTCACACGGCTTGTCACTCACCTTATCACAATACAGTCCGACCAGCTGTTTCATCCGCCAGTGTGGCGCAGTGAACACATCCACCTCGTCCGGGAATGGAGCCATCTTCACTCTCCATAGATATCCGCCACCTCCACTGCGATCCTTCAGTGTCTGCCTCCTACACACTGAGAAAGAAAACGACGCGTTTGACGCAGCTTCAGCTCGAGTCTAGCAAGGGACACGGCCATATTTGAGCAGAGCTTTTCTAAGGAACAGGAGGCATTCATCAGCACAATTCTATTTTTTCCAGAAAGAAAGAGTTAATACATAGGGTGAATTCCAAAATGTTTGGAGAATAATACTTTTATATAACGAGTATTTTTTCATCAATTTTATGAAATACGAAGAATGTTATAATCAATGTCGTTTTCTTATCAATTTTCTACTAGTAATAAATGAGAATGGATTGTTATGAAATAGCTCAAGAGAGTCTGACGAAACCGGGAAACAGTGTAGATTTGTTCATTTGCAGGCTCCCATTTCAAAATGGCTATTGTTTTCACATAGACTATGAGAGTGTCGAGTTGCTGCTTACGTCCCTTTTCTGTTTTTACGCCTTTCCTCACAATTCATAGGGTGTGGACACCAAAGCAAGAGCCTTGGTTGTCCACGTGATAAAAACATTCGGCCGCCTGTGTCATTGTTTGTGTTCTACTTTTCGCTGGGGTAGTGGGCGGGGCGGCAAAGTAAACACGCACGGGAACGTAAAATCAGCTGGATTTAGGAATGGTCGGTGTTTGAGTTCAGGTTTTGGCACGTTCCCGATTACAGGCTGATGAGTCATGTCACGTCAGGAAAAGAACCTTTATTACAAGTAGTCGGCCACTGAATCTTTTAAATCACCTGACTTCCAGCGTGCACTTTTTTGTCTTAATTGGTATTTGATCTACTTGCACCATGAAATGTTTTTGTTTTCGAAAAGTCTTGATTAAGCCCCATGTGTTTTAAATAACACGTTTTTCTTAGCTAACTGTAGGAACATCACATCACAGAGGCGTAGATTTTGCAAAACACTTTTTCGACGAACTGCCAGCAGTAAAGAATGAAAGAGTAAACAACTATGAAGCAAGCATTGGCAAAGCCAACAGTTTTGGCTAGGCATTGTGAAGTGGTGTGGGTGCAAGGCCTAATTAGGCCAGCCATTCCAAATAACTGACATCTACACAGGTTGAGCGTGGGTCTTTGCCTCTTTTTTTCTTTCTACCGCGTCATGACGTCTGCGCTCACACGGCCCTTCCTCTACTCCACATCCCTCGCCATAGATACGAATTAAACCATAACGAATCTTATTTATTTATTCATATTTTTTTAAGCACACATCAGCCCAGGGACATCGTGGCGCTGTTACAGATATAACAACTTTGCTAGTTACGGAGGAAGGCTTGGTGGTTACATAGCATTTTAAAAGCATATTTGGTTAGGCCTCATCGGGAGTTGGGCTGTATTCCCGGCTGTAATACAGCCGACTGTAATAGCCCTAACACCGACCAGTCCGACTGTAATAGCCCTAACACCGACCAGTCCGGTGGTATTACCACCGGATCACGAGTTGGGCCTTAACGGTAAATCCCCATTCCTGATTGGGTCCATTGGATCCAATGGGGAATTTTCGGTGCTAATTATGCGGGCTAATGCAGCTGGCTGTAATACAGCTGAAAACAGGGATTTTTACCTCCAGAAAAGGTAAAACAGTTGATTTAGCGCCCAACTCGTGATAGGGCCAGCCCTTAAATGCGGCTGTAATACCGTTACCACCGCATTTAAGGGCTACAGCCAAACTCGTGATGAGGCCCTCTAGGGTTGCCTTTACAGTACAGCTTAAGGTAGGAAGGGAGGTAGCTAGGGTTCGGGGCAGAAGTAGAGGGTTATGTGAATAGTGTGGTTTTGAGGGATTTGCGAAAGGAGTACAAAGAGGGTTCCGCTCTGAGTGAGTTGGGAAGGGCGTTCCAGAGCTTAGGTGCTATGTCGGGAAAGCCAATGCCGCCGGCTTAGGCTCTTGTTATGGTGGGTAAGAGTGGGTTCGCATGGTGGCTTCTTTTGGGGCGGTTGGAGGAATTCTTGGTTATGGTTTCTGTTAAGTAGGAAGGTGCAGCGAGATTGATGCATTTATGTGTGAGGGTGAGGATTTTGAAATTAATTCTTTCCTTAACTGGGAGCCAGTGGGCATTTCGTCTGGCCTGAGATACATGGTCAAATTTGGGGACGTGAAGGGCGGCATGGAGCGCGTTATTTTGCACTATTTGGAGCCTGTTTATGTTTTTAGTTGAGGTGCCTGCTAGGAGGGCGTTGCAATAGTCCAGTCTAGCTCCTATCGTGGCTCTGGCAATGGAGAGGCAATTTAGAGAGGTTAGGAAGGGTTTTATGGCATAAATGAGTTTAGTGGTGAGCGTACAGGCGGAGGAGATGGCGCTGATCTGTCTTGTCATTGAGAGTGTAGAGCCTGGGAATGGCTGGCAGAATGTGGGGACCTGGTCTCCTGTGTCCTGTACCGCTCAGAGGAGTCTTCAGATCCCTCCTTGCTGCCAGGATTTGATGGGTACCCCCCCCCCACTGACCTAACTGGGCCGAGGTTTTCAGGATGCCCTTAATGGGCCTACTCTCCTGGGGTTCCCCACTAAATTGCACTGTGCTTGGGTGCCCACACCCGGATGCCCGCCCATCCATTCCTGGGAGGTACTGGCCTATGAGCCCCATGCTTCTGGCTGGATAGTAATCTGCCATCCCTGTGGCCCGGTGCTCATGTGCGCCAGGGGACATGGGGGTGGCAGAGTCCAGGGACTGAGAGAGATAAAGGCCTCTGGTACTAGGGCTCCTGAGGTTATGCTCAGGAGTTTCCCTTTCCCAGCGAACTTGGTCTCTATCCGCCCCTGCTCCCTGTTGCAATGCAAGAGCCTGCGCCTTCAGTTCCTCAGTTAAGGCCTTACTAGACTCTATCAGTCTCCCTTGCATTGCTACATGTTGTTGGAGCCTTTCATTGTGCTGGCAGAGAGCCTCGTTCTCTCTCTGTGTTTCCTGATTGGTCCTGGAGCACTGGGCCAGTCTTTGCTGCAGGAGGGTTACCTCCTGAGCTGTGTCCCTATTGGCCTGCTCCTTTCTTGCCAGAGCATCCTCCACCTTCCCGGTGTGCTCTAACAAGTTATGGTGTTCTTTTTGGAGGTCACCCAGTCCCTGGAGGGCCAGGTGATTTTCTTCCATTTTCCTTTTTAAGTGGCAGACTTCCTGGCCTAAGGTATCCCTTTCCTGACTAAGAGCCTGCATCTGTGCCGCCAGGTCGTCCCTTTGCCTTTGGAAGGCTCCAGCTTTCTGGCGCTCCTGATCAAACTCTGCCTGGGTATCCAGGTCTTTCAGAATCAGTTTATTGCTCTCTGCCTTCTCCCTATCTAGGTGGCTTTGCAGGGTGACTACCTGCTCAGCACATACCCTATTGAAGTCTAACTGTTGCTCCAGCTTTTTCTGGCTCTGCAGTAGGGAGTCCAAACCTTCTTGGTACTCCTTCTGCAAGGCCAGAAATCTGGTATCCTGGTCAGCCTTTTCCTGTTGCAGGATGTCCATATCCCTCTTTATTTTAATGATGTGCTGTCTACTCTCATTTTCTGACTCCTGGCTCCCCTGCAGCCTCTGCTCAGAAGAGACCAGGTCAGATTGGACCTTCTCTAACGCCATCTGTCGCTCATTCGCCAGATCTTGGCTTTCAGTACATTTATCCTGCATGTCTCCCATATATAGGTACAGGTATGCCCCTATCCTAACCATCTTGTCTTGGAAGAGGCTGGCGCAGTCAGGTAAGACATGTAACAGTATTTATTTAGGTTACATATAAGGGAAAAAGACCCCCAACACTCAGAGGCTCCTCTCCTTCAACACTTTCCTCCAACTGACCAACTTAGAACATTATCCGTAAGATGCAACCAGAACATTCCATGACATCACACAGGGTTGAGACATCATCATTAAGGGAAAGCATTGAAAGCTCCCTGCTTCCCTTAAGACATCACAACACATCTCCCCTTTTTTTTTAACTTATCCTATGAGCTTAAACCTTTAATTCAAATGAAAAATCACACGCACCATTCCCAAACAACCGAAACACACCAACTAACAACAAGACACTGCAGCAACAGTCCCATGACGTTCCACTCATCTATACATGGGCTCTCCTCACAGTGGCAATTCTATCCTTATTCCACTCTTGCCCTCCGGTCACACGTACAGCCCCTTTCATGACTGCCACGACCCTGACAGGATCCGAATAAAGAGATTCTCCTTTCCTCTTGACAACTCCCTTCCTTATCCTGACCCAATCTCCACACTCCACGCGCAATTCTTTCTTCCCTCTCTTGCAATTTTCGCGCATGACCCATTCGGATTTCTTCTTCACCAGTGACTTTCTCACTTCATCAACGACCAGATCCGTTTCTCTACTCCTACCAAGCCATGGCGGACATGCCATGGAATATGGCTTCCTGCCCCTCAGAAGCTCGAACGGGCACAGACCTGTTGTCGCATGAGGTGCCATCCTCAAAGCCCATATCCTACTCTGTATCATGGCTATCTTATCCTGACCACACTCCTCACCCATCCGAATACTCTCCATCACACACCTATTCATTCTTTCGACTACCCCGTTGGATTCGGGATGGTACAATGAAGTTCTTTTGTGGCCAACTCCACACTTCCTTAAATAACTGGTAAAGTTACCACATATGAACTTGGGACCATTGTCCGTCAATACACTTTCCGGTAGGCCTTCATTGGCAAAAATCTCCTGCAATGTCTTTATCATACTCTCTCCGGTGATGTTTCTCACAATCTTAAAATGCACCCATCTAGAAAACAGGTCTAGGACCAGAACAATGAATTTTCCACGACCGTAACCTAACTCCACAGGACCTAGAATATCCATAGCTATCTCGCTCCATATCCTTGATGGGAGGCCCACATCCACCAACGGTTGCTTCTTGGCCACAACTCCCTTTCCACTCTTGATGCAAAATTGACAATTAGCTAAGTCATTTTCAATCTCTCTATCAAAACCAGGCCACCAATATTCTTGTAACGCCTATGTGACCACAATGCGCTAACTCTATCACCTTTTTCCTCAACCCTATCGGGACTACCGCTCTTCCCCACCTGAATAAAATCCCATCCATGACAGACAACTCATCCTTCACTTCCCAAAACGGCTTCACCCCCTCTGCCAGATTCACTTTATTCGGCCATGCCGTTGACACCACATAAGGAATTACCTTGCTCATGGTCTCATCTTTCTTCACCTCATCCAACCACTCCTGTTTGGACACAATACCGTCGGTATTGATAAATACTAAATCCATTTCTTCACTGTCCACAACATCAGAATCAGCAACTCTCACCCTCGACAAATTATCCGTGAATATGTTATCCTTTCCTGGAATGACCTCCATCTTAAAACAATGTGTCTGCATCCTGGTGACCCAACCTGCCACTCTACGGGAAACTTTATCTAGGCCCTTACTTTCGAATATAGCCTTAAGAGGTTTGTGATCTGTGCGGATTACAAATTCTACTCCCCACACAAAATTCCTGAATCGTTCTACAGCCCAGAAGAACGCCAATGCCTCCTTTTCAATAACCGAATATCTCATCTCTGCTCCCTTGAGACCTCTCGATGCATGTGCTATCACCTCTTCAGACCCATCATCCTGCTTCTGAGATAATACCGCCCCGAGTCCATACTCACTAGCATCTACAGTAATGATAGACAGTCTTCTCGTGTCAAAATATCCTAAAGGACGGGCTAAGTTTATATCTTCCTTTATTCTATTAAATTCCAAGTCACATTGACTATTCCACACAAAATCAACACCTTTCCTTAGAACTTTTCTCATCTCTTGCACTTTGTCAGCATAATTTACCACAAATTTTTGATAAAATTCCGTCATTCCGAGAAAAGACCTCAATTCACTCTTATTACAAGGTCTCTCCACTCTCCTTATGGCATTTACCATCTCCTCTTTGGGTCTAATGCCGTCCCCCGATACTTCATGTCCCAAATAGTCCACATTTGTCACGGCAAATTTGCACTTCTCTTCTCTCAGCGTGATACCCCTATCCTTAAATATCTTCAACACTTTGTATAGATTCCCATCATGCCCCTCCAAAGTCACTCCACTCACCAAGACATCATCTTGAAAACAGAACACGCCCTTCACTCCTCTCAAAAGGCGATCCATTATTTTCTGAAACACAGAGGAGGCAGATGCCAACCCAAAAGGCATTCTCCTAAACTGGAACACTCCCTCATGCGTCACAAACGCTGTAACTTTTCTGCATGTCTCCTCTAACTCCACCTGATGATAGACCGACGTCATATCTAGTTTGGAGAAATACTTCCCCCCACCGACCATGGTCAGCAACTCACCCATGTTGGGTAGCGGGTGCCTGTCCACTAACATGCACTTATTCAACTCACGCATATCCACACACAATCTTATGTCCCCTGAACTTTTCTTCACTACTACGACTGGGGAAACCCATTCAACACCCCCAGCTCTCTCGATCACTCCTGTCTTTAACAATTTCTGCAATTCTTGTTTAACACTATCCCGCAAGGCAAAAGGCACCAGTCTGAGTTTGGCTACGGTGGGCACACTACCGCTTTTTAGCAGTATTTGATGTTGAAAACCCTTTATTCTTCCCAAGGTCTCATCAAACACTTTACCAAACTCTCTCGCGTACTTGCAGGACATCGTGGATGCCTCTGACACTTGCAAAACTTGCTCGGGGTGGTTGGGGTCTAGTCTGATTCCTAAATTCTTCTGCTCTCACCATCCCAATAAGGATTGTCCTTTTTTTGTTACATACACTTTCCCATCACAACCGCGACCTTTAAACTCAAATCTACTCCACACATATCCTAGTAAATCAATTTTATCTTGGTTGTAGCCTCCCGGATTTATGTCAGGTTCAGACAACGCTGACACCTTCCCCTTCATCTCGTCTTCAAAAACACTCCTGGACACTAACGTAACTTTTGATCCTGGATCTGCCATCATTGATACCTTACACCCATTCACTGCCACCACGGCATAGGGACGCTCACAATCATCCGTGTTTCCACCACTGGCTACAACATTAACTGTGTTCACAATAACATTTGTCAATGCCAACGAAGTGTCTTCTTCTGATGATTCTCCATCATCCTCATCCTCTACAAACAGGATCTTCCTTTGCCCCGTTTGGCCAAATTGATAGTTCTTGCAACACGTGGAAATATGTCCTCTCCTTTTGCATTTATTGCATACAGCCTTTCGCCCTGGGCACACTACAGAGGATGCAAAGTGCGTCGCACTGGCACATCGATAACGCAATCTCTCGCCCCTTTTTTCCTCTCTCTTTTCGCTTCTCTGTGCCGACACTTGGTTTCTCTTCTCTTCTGCGTTTTTCCTCTCCTTCTGCCTGTTTCTTCCTTTCCTTTTGTTCTTCCCTTCACCCACATTCAGCACCTCCTGCCTGTTTTCCTTAGGATCACTTCCTTCAGTCTTGGAGAGCTTGGCAACACATGCCAGCGAGTGCTCCACACGCTTGGCCAAGTCCAATACTTCATCCAAATTTGGCTCGTCCTTCAGCCAAAGTTCCACACGTATTTTATTCGAGTGGCAATGCGTCATGAATTGATCGCGGATATGCTCATCAAAACTTCCTTGAAATTTGCACGTCAGTGCAAGGTGACGGAGAGCGGTGACGTAGTCTTCAACAGATTCCCCGTGAGCCTGGATCCGCATGCGGAAGTTATACCGCTCCAAAATTGTACTTCTTTTGGGGTTGAAATGTTTATCTAATTTGAGCAGAGCCGATTCAAATTCATTCAAGTCATCTCCGCTTCCATCACCTACCAACTGAGGAAGTGTCTCGAAAATCCTCTGTCCCTCATAACCTAGGAAGTGCAATAGCAATGCCACTTTTCTTTCACTAGAATATGCTGTTCCGCCAGCTGCCCTCATATAGTGCATAAATCCTTTTCGCCACTGGGGCCAAGCAATCTTCGCCGCACCTGGAGTGGGCATGAAAATGGGCGGGCCAGATATCCCAGGTAATGCTGCCATGCTTTTGTACGAAAATATACTTCTCCTAGCTCGATCCTTGCAAGGTTTGTTGCACCAGTTCAACAAGGCGTGTATCCGCCGTGACAGTTCACCTTTGGAACTCAACGCAGTAAAAGATAATTTTTCTCTTTGTCATCTGATAGGGACATATGGTAGCGAAGTCCGGCGTCTTCCCCACGCTGGCGAGTGTGTGTGTGGGCCGGGATCAGCAGGAGCGCTAACCGGAGCTGAAAGCACTTACTTGCACAAACGTTTCAGGGACACGGTGGTCGCTCGATGCTTCGGAAGCGGAGCGACCTTCCCTGAGGCCGTGATCACTCGACGGCTGCTCGGCGCGCTGCTAGGAAGCGGTGCAGCCCTCCTTGAACTTCTCCCACGGCAGCTTCGGTCGTTTCTTCAGGGACGTCGGAATGGGGCCTCAGCATCCGCCGTTGTCTGTGGGGGGCCGCTTAACGCAAAAAGGAGATGGAGCAGCCCACTGCCAGTCGTTTACTTCTCTGGCGGCGCCGACACTTCTCCCCACAGCGGCTTCTACCTCACGGAGCACTTCCAAACTCCGTCCTCCAGGCTGCTTAGAGGAGGCACGGGCGGAGCAGACGTCGGGGCGATGCAATCGCCTGCTGCAGGCCGTGACTCGACGCTGGCAGATGCTGGGGGTCTCCTTTGACCTGTCTGCGGGACCTCAACATCCCATCCTCATCGCCATTGTTATGAAGAGGCTGGCGCAGTCAGGTAAGACATGTAACAGTATTTATTTAGGTTACATATAAGGGAAAAAGACCCCCAACACTCAGAGGCTCCTCTCCTTCAACACTTTCCTCCAACTGACCAACTTAGAACATTATCCGTAAGATGCAACCAGAACATTCCATGACATCACACAGGGTTGAGACATCATCATTAAGGGAAAGCATTGAAAGCTCCCTGCTTCCCTTAAGACATCACAACAGGAGCCATGTATAGTTCACTCAGGGCCACATGTAAGGGACCCTGATCTCTCCATATATCTGACCCTGTTTCCGTGACCTGTTGCGTGATGGCCTGCAACCAGACCATGCGGTCCTGGTGAGTCCACTCACCTCTCACAAATAACTTATGTAAGAAGTGCTCTCTGGCTATTTTCATGTCTACTAAGGTCGTCATTCTGGAATTTGAGTTCCTTCCTGACTTACAGAAGTTTGTATTTTATTTTTGCAAAACAGAGCTTTTCCTTAGAGCGTTCCTTTGAGGAGTGCTTTACAGCGTAACACAGCGTGGTGATCTGACCGGATATGTGTATCTGGTCAGCTGGCACGCTGTATTAATCTGCACAAGTGATAGATCTAATCCAAACGTCCGGCACGAGCCCCCAATTTGTAAGAGGATTCAATTCAACACTACAGCTAAGTCAATGCCTAGTCTGGGATACTGAATGGAAACCCTTATTGATATATCTTTATGTCCAGTTCATGTGTTCTGGATGACTACCCCTATATAACACCCCTCTCTCGGAATCCCCCTGACCCCGCTGAGCCAAGAAGTAGTTCTGTTTTGCAAGTTTAAAAGGTTTATTTGATAATTTAAACAATATATATATATCATGCTTTATAATAAATTAATAATTGGATATCACACTTAATCTGATCAGTAATCAATAATGGATAGTCTGGCACTAGCACACTTGTAAATAGGAACAGAAGAATAAGGTGGTAGAGAATACTTTATATAAGTTCAGATGGATGTAATGTTGAATGAAAAATGCAATACAGAAAATACTCAATATGATTTCAACAAAACAATGTAATCACTTTTCTCTGGCAATCCCCTCCCCCCTTTTATGCAATGCAAGGAAATGGAAGGAAAGCACACAGTTCTCAGAAATGCAATCAAATGTAATTCAGTTCACCCCAGCAAGCTTAGACTACAGAAGTTGGAAACACAGGCCCAAAATGCTTTTATATGTGCTGGCAATGAAGTGAAAAATATGCTAAAATGCTTTTAATTCCCTCTGGAGGTTCAGGGTGAGTGGTATCAAGTTAATATTAGTCCAGGCTCACTTTAGCAAGGATCTAGGAGTAACTAGCAGGTTAAACGAATTTTTGGCAACTGAAAGCAAGAAAACTGCTGTTTTCACACGTTGAGAAATTTGCAAATCGCGGCAAATTTGCGAGTGCGTTTTCCGCGATTGCGGCAGAACTTTAGGGAATCGGAATGCGGTTCTAGGTTCGTTGAAAAGCTGCGATTCTAAGCCTTCAGAGGAAAGTTACTGCAAGTCTCTAGGACAAACGGTCACAGAGATATGAGCGATTAAATAAAGGTAGTTTTTCGGATTTGGAATGTTAAAATTCAAAGTGACAAATGACAGCTAGCAACTAGAAATGACAAGGTACAACTTCTAGGAGACAGTTCTGGTTAGATTAAAATAGATTGAATTATATTATTTTAACTAAGAGATTGGTTCTGCACAGTCTGCTAGGTACTCACAATATATTTTTGAAATAAATGGGCCTCGCCACGGATCTGGTCAGGTTTTAGACTGGACTCTGGTCTGGTCTCTGCACTTCACAGTGATCTGGGTCAGCTCTCTGGTTCTGCTAACAGTGGTCTGGGTCAGCTCTGCTCTCTCTCTAGCCTCTCTGGATTCTGGAGATTGATGGATTTGAAGTCTGGATCTCTGGATGTGGTATGGTCCGGCAGAGCGTGTTGCAGCAAATGGAATTGAATGTCCCTATCTGTCCTGACTGTCTGCTTTTATGTGTTTTGAAAATGGGTGTGTGTGCAGCATCACTAGGCTCTACCCCTCTCCACTTGTCATTGGCCACTTCATCCTCTTCCCCTTGATTGGGGGAATGAAATGAAGTGTCATCATGATGAGGTCTGTTTATGGTACAGAGAACCCACCCCTGTCAAATTACACACAATCTATATTTTGACCTAAAAGACATATTTGCACAGGTACACATTTGTTTAAAATTACATGCACCCATCACATATCACAGGGGGTATACCCTGTCCAAATCTGCTCTTCCTGGGAGCTTGCATTCAGAAATGGCAACATATTTCACTTTTTAACTGGTTTCGCAATATCGGATATTACCCCAAATTTACACACATGTGCGCAAGGAGTATGGACATTACTTGATGAAGTGTCAGATTTTTAACATGCATACATTTTAAGTAATACCCTCTTAACTGCTAGTTTGCCCCCAGATCATGCCACCGGTTCTAAAAACCTCTTAAAATGTGGGCAGAAAAATCACAAGAATTATGGTATCATTTAAATAATTATGACAAGTCCGTACTATGAGTTATTCATCTTTTTCTAAAACCATATTCTGGCTACAGGGGTGTGGTTTCCCCCCAGCACAAGGTTGAATTTCTGGTTTTTCCAGTTCTGCCAAGCCAGCTTGCTCTCACAGGCAGTGCTCCTCCCCTTTGCTTCCAGGAGGAAGCCACTTTTTACGGCCCCCATAATAAAACATTTGCCTGAGTCAGGACAGGGCTTTGTTCAATTTCCTGCAGAGCCCAGGTAATTCAATCAGGAAAGTGTCATATCCCTTTTGGTGGGAGCAGCAAAAGGGCAGCTAGGCCTGGGAACACAGCTGTTGTGCAAGTCTCATCTCCTGTCGGGGGTAGCTGGTGGGCAGAATTCAGTTCCTTAAGCCAGGCCCCAGCTAATGTCACTTTTAGTTACCCAGTCTTCTGCATTCAAATAAAATTAACCATTTTTACATATGCAGCTAGAATGCTGATTCTAAGTTTAAAACTATGACATTTAAACAATTGCAACCTATGTGACACTCAAAAGTAGGTCACTCATTTCTTTTAAACATTTAGGTTTTTAGTGTCTTTCAGTCCAAATTTACTTAAACTGCTGAAATCCACAGCTCAGTCAGTCTTGTTATAAACCTTCAAGTCACTTCAGAATATAACTTTACATTGGATCCACCTCTCAGTAAGTCTTTCTTTGGCATGCTTTGGGTTCATCTATTCAGTTTTACACACATAAAAAAATCTGGTGGTTTTAAAACGCCGGCTTTCTGATAGTGGTGAGTACTGGTACTGCACCCATTTTTGGGATTTAAGAAAATGAGTTCCCCACAATTCTAGGTTGCTTTTGGCAATCAGCATTGCCATTCCCAATGGTTTCAGACTACTGTGTGGGTAGTCCAATGGTGGTTTTAGGCAGTGCCCTTCTGTGCCCATAACATCGGCAAAATGGGTGGCAGCCTATTCTTCATGCACTTCCCTGGGCATTTTCTGGGAAGCTCTGGCCATCATGATGTTTTCAATGCCAGTACTGCACAGTTTTTGAGGTAGGGCTTGGATGCATGGGTAAAAACATCCCACAGTACGATTCCTTATGAATGCTGTGATGAAAGGGATCAGTGAGTCTGCGCATTATTTTATTATGGTCGGTGGGCTGATGTCCCCTTTGCATGTGGAGGGTTTGATTTTTGAGAAGGTCGTGACTTCCAGTTCTGTGGTTTGTCTGAAGGCAAAGAGAGGAGTTTGAGGGGATAGATTGTGAGAGGGGGGTGGGGGTGGATTGCCTTGGTTAGGGAGAGCCTTGCGTTGTGTTGCTATTTTATCTTGGAGCGTTTTAACTGTGTTGTGGATGCTAGTGCACCAGGCTTCATCCTTAATGACGTCATCTGGTCTGGAGATGGGTGTGGTGAGCTCTTTAAAAAAAAGAACATTTCTCTTGATTTAGAGTTGGCTTTAGAGATTCTTTGGTTGTAGGATTCGGATTTAGCTAGGCATATGGCTTTTTTATATGCGGATGAGATCTCTTTGAATTCGTTAAGAGAGGATTGGTTGGGCGCTAATTGCCACTTGGTGCGGAGAGCCGATAGCTCTTCTGTGAACCAAGATTTTGAGCGCATAGATTTTTTTCCCTTTTCTTTCTTCTAGTGGGGCTATGGACTCTGTGGCTTGGGTGAGAACGTGGGCATAGGTGTTGGCAAGAGAGGTGGGGTCATTGTTAAATGGAGGTTTGAGTTCAGGGATATTGAGAAGAGGAGCGAGGTTGGATTTTTTTGTGAGTTTTTAAAAGCTTCTGACTTTAGCGGGTGGTGCATAGGTGAGAGTCTTGTGGGTGGGAGTGGTAGGAATAGAGAATTGGATATAGTGGTGGTCTGTCCATGGGAGGGCTGAGATGTCAGTGATGGATGATGAGCAGTTTTGGTCACCGATCCAGTGAATGGATCGGCCTTTGCAGTGAGTAGGTGCTGTGATTTTGTGTTCGAACACCAAGTGGGTAAATTCTTTGGCTAGGGAAGCGGCTCTTTTGTCCTTAGGGTCAAGTAGGCCTAGGTTAAGGTCACCTAGTAAGAGGGTTTAAGTTGAGCTTTTAAGGCTGTTACCTATGATTTGGAGGAGTTGCTTTTGGTAGTCTGGGGGTGGCCTATAGGTAATTAGGATGTTTATGGTACAATTAGGGGAGAGTGATAGTTTGGTAGTGAGAAGGTCAGCATTTTTATTCCACTGTTGGTTGCACATTCTGATGGTGAGGGTGTTTTTGAAGATGAGGGCTACGCCTCCGCCTTTAGATGTTTTGGGGTCCTGTCTCAGGATGGTGTATCCTTGAGGGAGGGCAAGGGAAATGGACGGGCTAGATGCTTCATGGAGCCAGGTTACGGATATGGCTAGTGGGTCTAGTTTGTGGGAGGTGTTGAGGTCATTGATCTCAATAGCATTGGCTGGTATAGATCGGTCGTTGATGAGGACGCATTTTAAATCTGTGTGTGCTGGTATCGGTGGGAGTTGTGTGTGAATGCAGGTGTTAGGGGTGTGCGTGGTAGTGGGTGAGCATATGCGTGGATGTGGGTGGTAGCGGTTGGGTGCAGGGCATTGGAGGATGGGATGGTGTAGGCGGTGTGAGAGGTGTGTGTTAGTAAATGGTGTGGGGGTGCAATAGCTAAGTCTGTGGTTCCTAAGGTAGGTGGTGGGTGGGATGCTGTGGTGAATGAAGTGTGTCTTGGTGCGAGTTCTGAGTCTGCAGAGCCTAAGGTGGAGAGGGGACTGTCCATTTAGTTGGTTTAGAGTGAGGTGGTAGGTACGATGTGACAGAGGTCTGATGGTGGTGTGAAATCCGTGTGTGTGGGGGACATGCTGCAGGTTGCACAAAGGGTAAGAATGATGAGAAAGATGGAAGAGAAGGTGAGGTGAGGTGTGGTGCACTGGGATAGTGGCGCTGTTGAGCGGGTTCTGGGGGAATACATTTGTGCAATATAGTTACAGTATAGTGCTTAATGCAGATCTAGTTAAGCAGATTCAATAACAATGCATTCATTAGGCAGTGCCTTAAAGGCCAAGTATTGTTCAGCTGAGGAGTAGCTTAAAAAATAGTGAGGTAGTGTCAGATTTAAATTGGTTCCATGGTAGTACTAGAACCACTATTCGAGATTTACAAGGCTGGCGGTATTACAGACTAACAATGCATATACAAGGCTGGCAGTATTATAGACTAACAATGTATATACAAGGCTGGCAGTATTATAGACTAGCAATGCATATACAAGGCTGGCGGTATTATAGACTAACAATGCATATACAAGGCTGGCAGTATTATAGACTAACAATGCATATACAAGGCACTATTGCCAGTAGTCCGCGCTAGCATTTTTGTATTGGATAAGCATTTGGCAAACATTCACATTACAGTAAGCATGTTGTGGACTGCTGTTGGTAAGAGGTGGGCTATCAATGTTAGACCCTAAGGTAGGGCGGGTGCTCTTCCGTATCGTTGTGGGCACAAAATAGACACTACAATAGGAAGCAGTGCAAGCAGTTGTTCACATGTGTGAATTGCCAAGGAGTCAGAGGAGTGATTTTGGCTTTCTAGTAAGGCTGCTTACGTACTGCTACGCATTGACATTGATGTAGAATAGTCTGTAGTGGTGTAGCGGGAAGAGTCTTCCTGAAAGGGCGTAGTCTATGTGGTTGGTAAGCGTAGTACAGACTCACCTAAACCTCTTGATGAACCGCTGACTTCGCGGGCAGCATGATGGCGCCTAGCGCCTGTAGCGCTCTGTCAGCTCGATCAGTGAAAGGCCTTCTTTCCTAGGCCTTACTTCATAGGCCGGCTTATAGCCTGCCGGCTATTGGTGTATGGACCTGAATATACGTTGGAGCCAATCCAGTCCCGGGGAGGACAGGCACACGATCAGGCAGAGGGTGAGATTGGGGCGCAGCCATCTTCTGTCTCTGTGCTCAGCTTACATTGTGTTTATATATGCCGTGGAGGACGAACCCCTCAGTTTTGTCGATAGTTGTGGCCGTTCCCTCAGTGAGTATCTCAACTTGCTCTCTACCACCAACTATGTTGTTCCGTGCATGAAGTTCCTTGTTCTGTGCCCATAGTCCGTGTTACCTGGATTTAGCTTCCCAGATTCCAGTCCTGAGTTTCATTGTCATCTGTCTGCAGTCATTCCCTTATTATTCCAGTCCAGAGTTACAGTTCCTTCACTTCCGTGTTGCCGGACTGCAGTGCAGTCCTTGTTATCCCAGTCTTGAGTTTTGGTCCTGATTTTTCTTGTTCCTGGTCTATAGTTCAGTCTACTGTTCCTTGATTCCGGTCCATAATTTCTAGTCTGCAGTTCCTGTCTCCTTTACCCTTGCACTTAGATTATTCTCTTCTTGCTTTTCCTCTTCCTTCTGGTTCTCTGTCCTGAACCTTGCTCACTTTGACTTCCTATTCTTTCCCTAGATATTTCTGTTACTGGTCTTGTCCTCACTTGTGCTTGTATAATTCCTTTGTTCAGAGTTTGGCTGCTGAGTTTCCCAGCAGGCAATCGCTACCCCTTTCCTTTGTCAAGTTTCAGTATTGTACCTTGTGCCATATTGTTAACAGTGTACTGGTTCCTGTTCCAAGAGACAGACACTGTTCATCTCCTGCTAGACCGGTACAGGCTTCAGTCTTCTGAGTACTGTCTTTGTTCATGCCTTTAGGGTCCAGACACAGACATCCCCTCCTTCTGCTCCATTCCATGAGCATTCACAGTGGGGCTGTGTAATAGTAACCAGCTCAGAAGGAGTTTCCCCTGACCCTGTGTGAAACTCTTCCCCATTCTGTGTACCCCACAATTGGGAACCTAGAGTGTTTGTCTTTCTTGTACTCCCTGCCCCTTTCTGTTCACTGCCTTTGTAGCATGTCTGAAGTTATAGCCTATCCTTTCTTGTCTGCAGGATTCCTTACACTCATGTCTCTTGTGCACTTTTCTCCCCTCAGCTTTGTGGGCACTTCTCTGCTTTCAAGCCCCTCGCAGCAGTTCCTATGCTGTCTGTCATTGTATCTGTTCCCTTCTCTTCCAGCGGTTAGTTTCTGTAGGGTGTCATCTCGAGGGTCATCAGGGGGTTTTTTCCACGTGGTGTGTGGGACCTATCGAAAATGTGATGCATTTCTCGTCACTGTTTCGTGGTCGCGAGTCGCTGTCACCATTCCATGTTCTTTTACAGTTATGGTCCACAGCTGTGATTCATACGACAATGCTATCGTCTTTGGCGGGGATCTGTTTTTCATCAGCACTGCATCAAGGTCACTGTAGTGGGGCTCTCCTTGTCAGGCTTTCTTTTTCACTTCTGGTTTGCAGAGACCGCTCTACTTGCTCGTCATCTATGCCCAGAGCTACCCAATTAGGGTATACTAGGAGCCCCACCTGTATCAGCACCTCGAACATGGGAGCTGCTGGTCTCACTTGGGTCGATGAGTGCAGTGTTTGTTGGTATGTTTGGAGGAACCAATATACTTCCGGCCGCCACGGGACTTGTGCTCCTTTGCAATCCGCACTACTTTGTTTAGTGAGGCCATGAATCTCTCTACATACCCATTTGCTTGGGGCCAGCATGGGGTAATCCTGTGGTGGTGTATGTTTTAGGTTGTCTAGGAATCCGTGAAGTTCTCTCCTCTTGAACTGTGGCCTGTTGTCACTTTTTATTTTGTTAGGAAGACCACGTATGGCAGAAATGTATTCTAGTGCCATTATTACTGCCAGGCTCAACCTCTGGGTATCTGCTAAATTCATTGACCGCTACTGATAGGTATGCCTTTGTAGATGAGCAGCCACATGCCTCTGCAGGAAGCCCTGCCCCCTCTGCTACCCATATGCTGGGAGCCTGAAATCGTGCCATGCTTGACACCAGCAGTTGTGACCATTCCACAGCAAATATTTGAGAAAATGTACCCATTGAGAAAGCTGTATCAAATGTATTCCTGAAGAGAAGACAATCTAATAGAGGAGCTCCCCATATGGGATATGAAAGGAGAGAACGAGGAGCTGGTGATGTCACAAGAGATGAGCATGGCGCACTGAGAAGATAGGCTGAAGAATATGTATGGACCTTATAGAATCTGATGACAAAATAAAGAATTGAGTAAATGTTCATATGCATAAAGAAGATTGCACGTGTAAAGAGCACTGCAGTAAATGCAAGAAATTCAATAAGTGTACAGATGCAGTAACGCAAGTAGACCAAGGGATCCTAGAAGCTGGCTATATGTAGTGAATAGACTGCAGGCAGAGCCGCCATTGTATAGAAGCTGGGCATCAGTGTCACAACTTTAGTAAGTTCAAACCCATGGAGAGAAAGATCGAAAGCTGTGTCGCAACAAAGAATTAGCCCAGGTCGTAGAAAAGCTGTCTGGCCTGGTGTCAAGGCTGAAGCAGCCAAGACTGGTTATCCATTCTTGAAGGCAGTAACCATGAGATGCTGAATCATTCCCTGTTAAGGTGCAAAGAAAGAACACCATGAGTGCAACGTTTTATTCATTCAAGACAATTAAATGCTGTAAAATGGGCTGAATTGTGGTCCACCGTCACGTGAGTCAAGGAAGAAAAAAGGAGTTGGGCATGCAGTTCTGGAACTATGATAGCACGTGCTCACACTCCTTTCTATTCCCAGAGACGAGAATACACTGCAAGACCAAGTTGAATGATAATCATCATGGCAGAAGGTGTGGGTGATGAGAGATGTTGAGCTAATTGGGTAGGGAGGTAAAGGCAAGTTCACCTCCTGGCACCTGGGGTATGAGCTTACAAGCTGCAAGTGAACTGAATGTTCCAGACTGGTACGAGCATGCCAACCAATTGTAGAGGGCCGTGTAATGAAGGGCTTTATAGTTTTGAGAGCCAATCACATACCGTTCCACACAGGAGCATGGAGAGGGCAGGAGCACTTTCCCCACACCAGCGCGGCATTCTCCCAAGCAGCCACGACCCTTCCCCTGTGCTGCCGGAGCAGCTGGGTCTTTAAGTGCACCAACCCGTACACCATCATCCACCGCAAAGGAGAGAACGCCCGTCCGTGCAGATTAAGAAGCATATCTCCCTTAAAAGTTCTTCATTGATCCACAGATGTGGATGATCCCCTGGCAGTTCTTTTTCATTTGATATGCTGAGGCAGCTGCCTGTTTGCAAGATTGCCGTCGGCTTTCGTTTGAGCCTGGTGTTGCGTTGCTAGGCAACACCTGTTGCATTTGTTCTTTGATTTCTGCCAATCCGCTGGTAGGCGAAAGCTGGACTGTTGTGGCGAAGGCCCACGAAGATAAGGCCCTGTTTGCCCCTGTTCACCACAGCGAGCAACGGCCATATTCTGCCCAAGTAAGTGTACCTCATCCTCCAGAATACCTCCTCTCGCTACCACATTCCGCGTGCGCCAGGCCGACTAAGCCTTGGCCCTCAATGCTGAGAACCAGCCTTCCCGACCTGCACAGAGCGACCACCATGCCACTCTAACACCAAAGTTCCCAAAAAACAGTCCCTCTTTTACCAGTACCCTGCCCAGCCAACGGCCACGAAAATCTGACGTAAACATTCCCAGCTCATCAGTTGCCTAGTTCCAAGGCAGCCCAACCGCCGCTACTCCTGACTTTGACAATCAATGCCATTCTACAGTACATGAGCTCCTGACTCCCGTCACCATAGCCCGTTGTGAGGCTCAATGTTTAATGTCACTCTGTGACATAGCCTAGTCAAATATCACATTTTACCTGGCATTGCCCATACTTCTAATAACATGTTTTAATGACCTATTTTGTTTAGCCCTTCTTGCTGACTCTACAAAGCCCGGTGCTTCACATCACCACTATGATTCTTCCAAGCAGCCACGACCCTTCCCCTGCGCTGTCGGAGCAGCTGGGTCTTTAAGTGCACCATCATCCATCAGAAAGGTGTGAACGCTCGTTCGTGCAGAGTAAGAAGCATATCTCCCTTAAAAGTGCTTCATTGATCCACATATGTGGATGATCTCCTAGCAGTTCTTTTTCATTTGATTTGCCGAGGCGGCTGCCTGTTTGCAAAATAGCCTTCGGCTTTCATTTGAGACTGGTGTTGCGCTGCTACGCAACGCCTGTTACATTTGTTATTTGATTTCTGCATATCCGCTGGCAGGCAGAATCCGGACCGTTGCGGCGAAGGCCCGCGAGGATAAGGCCCTGTTTGCCCCTGTTCTGTGAGCAACGGCCATATTCTGCCCAAGTAAGTGTACCTCATCCTCCAGAATAAGTCCTCTCGCTCCCACATTCCGCTTACACCAGGCCGACTAAGCCATGGCCCTCAACGCTGAGAACCAGCCTTCCCGACCTGCACAGAGCGACCACCATGCCACTCTAACACCAAAGCTCCCAGAAAAGAGGTGCTCTTTTACCAGTACCCTGCCCGGCCTGCGGCCTCCTAAATCTGACATAAACATTCCCACCTCATCAGTTGCCCAGTTCCAAGGCAGCCCAACCACTGCTACTCCTGACTTTGACAATCGATGCCATTCTGCAGAACGTGAGCTCCCCACTCCCGTCACCACAGCCGGTTTTGAGGCTCAATGTTTAATGTCACTCTGCGACATAGCCTAATCAAATATCACATTTTACCTGGCATATCCCATACTTCTAATAACTATGTTTTTATGACCTATTTTGTTTAACCCTTCTTGCTGACTCTACAAAACCCTGTGCTTCACATCACCACTATGATTTTTTGAGTGACCCCTATGTTTTTACAGTGCCTTTTTAACTCACATCTAGCCTATTGTGTTGCTTAGTTTTCTACTTGTTTTACAGTGCCTTTTTATCTCACATCTAGCCTATTGTGTTGCTTAGCGTTCTACTTGTTTTACAGTGCCTTTTAAACTCACATCAAGCCTATTGTGTTGCTTAGTGTTCTACTTGTTTTACAGTTACTTTTTAACCCCCCTCTAGCCTATTGTGTTGCTTAGTGTTCTACATGTTTTACAGTGCCTTTTTAACTCACATCTAGCCTATTGTGTTGCTTAGTGTTCCACTTGTTTTACAGAGCCTTTTTAACCCACACTTAGCCAACTGTGACTCTTAGTGTTCCCTATGTCATTACCTAGCCCTCAAGGCTTTTAATATCCGTTGATTCCTTAACCTTGGATGACCCAACGTGATTCCCATTTATCTATGACCTGCACTCCCTCACCCTTAGGTTTACTAACTATTTATGCCACTCTTACCATACTTAGGGCCTTACCCCAGTTCAGCCTTTACACCATTCTCCTTCTAAGTGACATAGCCTACCAACCTAAATCCCAGTCATCACCTGCCAAGACACCAAACCTAATACACAGAATCCCAGTCACCATGCCATCCCTTACTAATAAGGCTAACTGGATTAAGCCTACTCTGTTTCTGCCTCCCTTGCTCATCCCAGACCCGGTCAAACCCACCTTTTTCCTTCCCCCTCTGAAACCGCTGACTGTCAGTACCACAGCACCTCCTCTGTGCACATCATTAACAATCCGCTTGTTAGTCCTTTAAACGACACCACCAGTAGACCTAACCACTCCCTAAGGGCTCAGAAAGTCTCCCCTAGACCAGTTCTGAACTGCCCTTGTCCTACAAATATCAGGAACTTTAGATTGGGCACCATACTAGGCAAATCATATACTATACCACCTGGCCTACCCTCTACTAGTAGCCTCCAACAGGGGCAATCAAAAACTCCACCTAAAACCCACCAATTCCGTACTAAAGAGAAACCACAATCCTCCACCCATGTCAACAAGGAGCAGAACAACAATCCTGCTTCCATCAGTGGGGCACTAATCATTGCCAGACCCTGGTTGCTCAGGCAGCAGACTTTGGCGACCTAATTATTGACAAGAAATTGGACTTCATAGCAATAAAGGAGACCTGGCTGCACGCTTCTGCAGTTCCCGCTCTCCTTTATTGCCACTCCTGACAACGATGCGGTCCTTAAAACCGACAGAGAATCCTCTAAAGGTGGTGGTATTGCCTTTATCACCAAATCAAATTTAGGACTCCGAATAATCCCACACTCGCCAACCACCTCTTGTGAAATGATGTCAGTTAAGCTTCCCCTCACTAACCCAGGTACTATAACAATGCACTTGATCTACAGACCCCCAGGACCCATAGGCTCCTTTGAAGAAGATATTATCTCTCTACTTTCCACCAACACCAAATCATCCTCACCAATCCTAATATTAGGTGATTTCAATCTAGGTCTCAATGACCATAACGACCACCCTGCTATGTCTCTGGCTAACTCCCTGACTGAGTTAGGCCTCACACAAAGAGCTCTTCATCTCACGCATGAAAAAGGTAGAACCCTAGATTGGGTCGCTGACCTTAATTGCACAACCACTATTACCCCTATTGAACAATACCCATGGACTGACCACTCACTACTTACCTTTACCATCGTAGACTGTTCACTTCAGATCAAACAAAACCCTATCACCCCACCTATCCATGCCCGTAATAAAAGAAACATCATAGTGAATAATCTCATGCCTCTCATCCAACCACTACTCAAACCGTTACCTGCCTCCTCCGATCCGGCAGAACTTGTGGATCTATACAACACTATCACCTCTGCCCTAGACATAATAGCACCTCTTAAATAGCAGAAAAGCAAACCCAAAATACACTTAAATAACTGGTTTACACCCAAACTGAAATCTATACGCAATAAAAAAAGGAAATGGGAAACTAATTGGAAAAATAACCTTACCAAAGCCAACAAAGATAAACTTCTCAAAATCACAGCCAACTACAAAACTGAAATCCTCGCAGCTAAACGTGACACCTATAATGACAGGATTGAAAAAGCCAGTTCAAGCGTAAGAGAACTCTTTACCATACTGAGAGAACTGGAGTCACCCATCCCTCCAACAGATAACTGCATCAAAGCCAAAACTTGGTGCACCAAAATCCAAGATGCATCAGCTAATAAGATGATCACACTACTCCAAAACAAAATTGCCACCAAAAAAAAACAACCTTCTTTCTCAAGAAACTCAAAAGAACACTATGAAACCCTGCCTTAACCCCCCAAACCCGTCCCACGATTCAAATTTACTCAAGTTTCCACCCTAGAAGTGGAAAACATCATAGCCTTACTAAATCCTTCTAATTGCCAGTGAGACTCGTGCCCAGCTTCTATCATTAAAGAAGCTGCCAGCGTACTAGCCCCATTTGTCGCCACACTGATCAACTCTTCCTTCCGCACCTACTCTGTCCACACTAATCTAAGAAACTCATAGGTACTCCTGCTTCTAAAGAAACCCTTCCTGGACCCAAGAATCCCTACAAACCTTAGACCTATAACCACAGTCCCCTTTCTGTTAAAAATCATCGATAAAGCAGTCTATATCCAGATTAAAACTTATTTAGAATCTAACTATCTATTAGGACTCCGACAATCTGGCTTCAGACCCCAACATGGCACTGAAACAGCCTTGATTGACCTGAAGATCCAGATTGATGACTTTAAAGACAATGGAAAACCTGCCCTCTTGCTTCTGCTGGATTTGACAGCTGCTTTTGACTTAGTCGATCACAATGTGCTCTGCAAACATCTATCATCAGCGGCCCATTTCTCAGTAGAAGCAACAGCATGGACCCAATCTTTCCTAAGTAACAGATCAATGAGAGTCTTCTCATCTGCGGCAACAGCTGATCCCATCCCCATAACTTGGGGAGTCCTGCAGGGATCTTGTGTGTCACCCACCATGTATAATGTATTCACCAAACCACTGTTTGATGACCTAGACTATCTGGGTGTCACCTACACTAACTATGCAGACGACACCCAGATACTCATACCTCTGAATGGCGACTACGAGAAGGACCTAGCTTTGGTCAACAAAATCTGTCTCATCATTCAGGCTTGGATGGCCACACATGGCCTATGTCTGAAGGATGAGAAGACCGAATTGCTACTCCTAGCCTCTCCCTCCTGCCAGAAGAAACTGGGCAACTGATACCTCTCTTTCAACATTGATGGCAATGACATCAAGGTGGCTAAAGAGGTTAAGACCGTGAGTTTCTATTTAGACTTCTCCCTGAGCCTGCATAAACAAGTCAGTGCCACGGCTTCGGCGACAGCTTACACCTGTAAGTTGATCCACACCTGCAAATCATTTATTTCTGTAGAAAGCTGCATTACGCTGGCTAGAGCCCTAATTCTCTCTAAAATCGACTCCTGCAATGTACTGTACATAGGAGCCAACAAATACATCATCAACAAACTCCAAATTCTTCATAACAATGCACTCAGAACAGCCCTTAGCATCTCCAGAAGACAAAACATCTCTATGCTCAGACGAGACAACCATTGGTTATCCATTAAGGACAGAATCCAACTCAAAACAGCCTGCCTTACGCACAAATGCCTCAATAACGCAGCCCCTCAGTAATTTACCAAAAGATTTATCAGGAATAATCCTGCCCAAACTACTGGATTAGAGGCATCGGATGGATAGTCTCCAGGACCTTTAGACCCTCCCATGTGCTTGAATGCTGTGAGCAGGCCTGTCATTGGCCTACCTTTCAGACAATTGATTGCAGGATTCAAATACATGGTAAAGCGTTCCAAAACTGGTGGTTTTCGCTACCAGGTCTCCTGCAGAAAGACCAAATCGTATTGGGCAAAGTGCATGTCTCCCCTCCCAAACAAATGACAGAATCCTCTAGTATCCCAACATCCCATCACCAAAGCGGGGGTATCACGGGCCACTATTTTCTTTTCGGAATTATGACTTAGAAGGTTTGGGTACCTATGCCCCTGCAAGGCAACTCCAATCATCCCCCAAATTACTTCAGGAACTAAGCTCTTTGTGACTCCTATTACCTCGCTGCGGATTATAACCATCCACCGTAATTTTAAACCCAAGATTTTTTTGTCACTTTGTGCTTTTGTTGTTCTGTTGATTGATTTTCCTAATTTTCTCGAGTGGCTCAGCGTCATGTCTTTTTTCATAGTGCATCTATACATCTTCTCAGGTATTGCTTTGGCCGGTTCCTTTTGATTATATATGTGAGAGCAAAGCCCAAAAGGCAACAGCTTTGATGCTTCCTCCATGAGCAGATTTTTAACTTTGACAGATGACAAATACAGAACAACCATGTCCAGGCACTCTTCCTCTGGAAACACAATTAGAAACAAATCACCAGTCTCTATTGTCTTAAGCGCTGGAATACAGTGGAGAAGTCTCAAAACATATGACCGATTCAGAATAAGGTCATTATTCATTTTTAGGACTCTTTACAGAAGGTACCTGTAAGTCTCTGTTCCTTTAGCCATTTCTGTATACTCTAATTACTGCTGGTTTCTATTTTTTAGCGTGAATCTGAGCGGAAGGTTCGTTCTTAGCACCCTTTGCAGGTAGTTGTTTATAAGTCAGGGACATCATTCTTTCCTCCAAAGTTTTAAAAGTTGAGATCAGGTCACAATGTCTTGGAGGTTGTGTATACATCAAGCGCCGTGTGCCTCTAGGCTTTGAATCATGTAGGTCCCTTCTATTTACTTCGGGAGGCCCTTTCTGTAAACGAACTATCCTTCTTTTTTTGTTGGCCGCCTCTTTCAGGTTTGACAGATTTACTCCATCTTCATCTCTTCCCTGGGGCTCACCTCCCCATTGTTGTACTGAGAAGCGGTAATCGAAGGTTTTATTGGACAGTCCTGTCTGGGTCGGCGAATCCTTCACTGCCCTATGTACTTAATCGAGATATTCCACATCAGAGTCAGAGTATGTTGAAAGATTAATTAAATCCATGCTGACGTCATCGTCAGGTTGTTGTTCCATGCTACCAGTATCCTGAGGAGGAATTTGGGGAAGTCGCGCAGGTAATACTACAGCAGGAATACATACTTTTGGGGTTGGAGCTCCCCTTGAGGTCTCAGTGTTAGAAAGCGCAGAAGCCAAGTTCCTGAATTGAAATGTGACTTTAATTATTATCAGACAATTTTAATTGTGCGGTGAAAGGCCCATAGTTGCTCTAACCTCCTTCCCTCTTGTTAGTTTTGAGAAGATCTGAACCTTTTTCCTTCCTGGAGCTTTAGACGCACTTGGCGCCTTTTGGGGACGATGGGTCTGAATTGGCCCCTTACCTCCGGTCGGGTCAATTTGATCCGCCCTGAGTTGAACTCTAGCAGGTCTCGTCACCTCATCGGGAGGAGCTTCATCCATAACTTCTGGGGATGTTTCTAATGCATCATTGGATAGATGGCTATTAGCCCTTTGTTCAATTCCTTCTGCCCTCTGATCCAGGCCATTGTATCGTTTCTCAAATCTGCGGGTGTCAGTAGCGCTCTTGCCCTCGTAGTGTAGCCGAGGAATTCTTCTCGCCAATCTACCGGACTAGTCAGTACAATGAACAACCAGAACAATTGATTGGCGGAAAGATGGAATGCCAATGAAGAATCCAGAACCACATGGAACAGGATACTGGAACGAGATGTCTTTTCAAGGTGTACAGGCAAGACCCCCAGACAGCTGCAATAAGAGCAATAATCACACTGATGCGATTCTATGCCAAAAATGCAGACATCAAAATAGAAACCAACCACTAATCTGTGCGGTTCTTCAGAATCTCTGAATCTCCGAATATCCCCAGGAAGGAATAAGAAGTAAGGTAGTGGCAAACCCAAAACGAAAGGACCAGGAAATCAATCCAGAAATGAAGGCAAAGCAAGAAGCAGGGTGAAGATCCAAGCTGAATGTCCAAAGAGCAATATCTAACCCGACAGCACGAGGGCGCCTAAAGGTACATTAAAGGCAGTCTCTAGTCCGTGTACCAATGGTGCAGAGTTCCAATGCAGGAGAAAAAACGGTAAGCGGGAGACAGTACAAATGAGTAGCAGGGCAGGTCCGTGGACGGTCCGAGGTCGAAGAGCAGGGCTGGCAGCAAAAGTACAAAGGAGTAAGCAATGCAGGTCCGTGGACGATCCGAGGTCGATGAGCAGGGCTGGCAGCAAAAGTACAAAGGAGTAAGCAATGCAGGTCCGTGGACGATCCGAGGTCGATGAGCAGGGCTGGCAGCAAAAGTACAAAGGAGTAAGCAATGCAGGTCCGTGGACGATCCGAGGTCGATGAGCAGGACTGGCAGCAATAGTACAAAGGAGTAAGCAAGTCGGGTCCGGAGGCAGTCCGAGGTCGAGAAACAGGAAAACAAGGCAAAAGGGACAAGAACCTGGATACGAGAGAAAGCAAGCCGCTAGAATACAAGATTCAGAAGCGCCGGCAAAACGTACAGGCGTGGCTTAAATAATAGTCACATGATCACTATACGTCTCTCAACGTGTACGGGGAAAAGTGAAAGACGTGAGAGGACGCCATCGTCTCCATGCCAACTTCCAAGCTCCCGGCAGACGAGGTCTTAAAGGGACCGTAACCACCGTTCGTCGGCAAATACGAGAACCACAAGTATTAGGTCTCGTGGAAGCCGTGGAAGCCGGATAATTACGGCGTCCTAACACTGATGACTTCTGCCGATACTTGACAGTTTCCTTCCCCAAAGAGGCCCCCACATTCCGAGATTTCCAAAAACGAGACAACAAAACCGGGGCATGTATGTTCTCATATGGTTCCCAGGTGCGATCCTCCGGACCATAACCCTTCCAGTCAACATAGTAGAGTCTTTTACCGTTCCGAACCTTGGTGTCCAAGATCGCTGAAACCTTATACTCCACAGCACCACGAACCCTGACAGGCGGAGGATGGGAGGGAAGACGGGTATCAAGACGGCATGGTTTAATCAAAGACACGTGGAATACTGGGTGAAGTTTCCACGAACGTGGGAGAACCAAACGCACCACTGCCGGGTTAATGACATGCGATATAGCATATGGCCCGACAAAACGTGGACGCAACTTCCTCTGACCAGGCAGGCGTAAGTTGCGTGTAGATAACCACACGTTCATGCCTGGGAGATACACCGGAGCGGGGGTACGATGCGGGTCTGCATAAAACTTGGTCCTGTTCTGAGCCTCCAACAACTGTCTTTTAACCTGGACATGGGTGCCGGAAATGTCCCTAACACAGGCAAGGGCAGCAGGGTTGTGAGCCGGAAGTTCAGGGGCAAGAGGCAAGGAACGTGGATGTTGTCCATAAAAGGCAAAGAAAGGAGAAACCTGTGTAGCAGTGTGGAGCGAATTATTATGGGCAAATTCGGCCATAGACAGTACCGAAAGCCAATCGTCCTGACGCTGAAAGATGAGACATCTTATATACTGTTCCATAGTAGCATTCAGACGTTCGGTCTGCCCATCCGTCTGAGGATGATAAGCACTTGAAAACCGAGCTTCAATACCTAAAGCAGCCGACAAGGCTCTCCAAAAGCGTCAAGTAAACTGAGGACCGCGGTCGGAGATGATTATAGAAGGAAGACCGAACAACCTAAACACGTTCCGCAGAAAGAGATCCGCCAGTTTAGGAGCAGTAGGGATCCCTTGACAAGGTACAAATAGTGCCATTTTGGTAAAATAGTCGATGACCACCCAAATAGTATCAAAACCTTCCACCACAGGTAGTTCCACAATGAAATCCATGGAAATGGAGGACCAAGGGCGATCTGGAAGAGGCATAGGTTGTAGCAAACCCACGGGTTTGCCATGTGATGTCTTACACCGAGCACAAACCGAACATGTATTTATGTAATCAGTAACATCCTGCAATAAAGATGGCCACCAACACCATCTTTTTAGTAGATCAACCGTCTTCCTAATACCTGGATGAGCAGCCAGAGATGAATCGTGGCACCATTGTATAGCAGTACGTCACGTCCCTAGAGTAGGCAGGAATATTTTACCCTCGTTATAGGGCAATGAATTTATGATCTCCAGTCTGTATTTGGCTACTTCTGGCGGATCGTTTCGAAGCCATTCCTGTATAAAGGACTTAAGTGACGGACGTAAAGAGCAACCACACACCACCTGAGTGGGTAACAAAGGTACACCAGTGGCGTGAGAGGATTTGGCGGGTCCATGTAGACGAGAGAGAGCATCCGCTTTAGAATTCTGAGAACCAGGACGATAGGAAATAGTGAAATCAAACATTGAAAAGAATTCATGCCAACGAGCATGCCGTGCAGTGGTGCACTTCACTGAGTGAAGAGCCAAGAGATTCCTATGATCCGTGAACACCTGAACCGGCACTTGAGAACCCAACAAATGATGCCTCCAAACCAAGAAGGCGTCCCTGATAGCCAACAATTCGCGCTCCGTGATAGTATAATTCCTTTCATAAGGCGTTAACTTTCTGGAATGAAAGGCTACTGGATGTAAACCTGCATCACCTGGGCAAAGTTGGGACAGGATAGCACCCAAAGCAACATCCGAAGCATCAGCCTCGACTATGAACGGTTGGGTTGGGTCCGGATGCTGGAGCACCGGTGCTGAGGTGAAGGCGGACTTCAGAGAATCAAACGCCTGTTGAGCCTCCCCATTCCAATGGAAAGACCTCTTAGAGCTAGTCAGAGCCGTAAGGGGACAGACAATGGCTGAAAAGTCTTGAACAAAACGTCGATAAAAGTTCGCAAAACCTAAAAAGGATTGCAACGCCTTCAGATTGTTGGGAACCGGCCAATCCAGAATAGCAGAGACCTTAGATCGGCTCATCTTGACACCTTTGTTGGTGATGTTAAAGCCAAGGAACTCGACCTCTTGTACGTGGAAGAGACACTTTTCCAATTTAGCATATAAATGATTGTCCCGCAGACGTTGTAAGACTCTACTGACATGAACAACATGGGTTTCATGGTTGGGGGAGTAAATCAGAATGTCATCTAGATAAACAATCAGATATTGATCCAACATGTCATGAAAGACTTCATTTATGAAGAACTGGAAAGTGGCCGGGGCGTTACTTAGACCAAAGGGCATTACAGTGTATTTGTCATGATCTCTGCTTCCAAAAGGTCAGGGTTTTCCCAACTCCCTTGGAAGCAGATCCATAACCCAGGTTCCGAGTGCCAACCAGTCCCAATTGGGACCTTTTGGACCCAGTCCTGGCGCCAGTGGCACCAGGCTCATAAATATGCCCAGTCCCAGCGCTGGAAGCGCCGGGCTCATAATGCTTGGGTGGATTTACCTGCAGCAGACCATGCTGCTTACTTGCCTGCCAGTTGAGCCTCTGATCCTCTTCTGTTTGGAACTACTTTTCCTGTTGGGTGGGGCAGGAGCCACTCCCTAGGTTCAGAACACTGGAACTCTTCTGGAAAGCAGGAACTCTTTTCTTACCTAGGCGTGGCTGTGGAAGGAGACACCTAAGCACTACAGGAGGCTATTTAAACCACACCCGATGGATGAATCTTGCTTTGCGTTATTCTGCATCCTCTGCAGCAGAACGCTCATCGTGTCTTCTGCATCTGATCCTGGGCCTAAGGGAAAAGGCTTACCATCCTGAATCCAGTCTTCAGCAACACCTATAAAGACAAGAAAGAACAGGTTAGCATTACAGTCTTCAGTGACAGCTCTTCACTTACCTGGTCCATCGGCTGTCACCAACGCCTCGCGCTACATTCCGACATCTGAAAGACAAAGGCTTACCTACTCTTTGTGCGCTCCGGAGGTCTTCACACTGCATTCCGGCATCTGAAAGACAAAGGCTTACCAACTCTTCGCACGCTCCGGAGGCCTTCGGCGCTGCATCCCGCATCTGAAAGACAAAACAAGGTGCGTTTAAAGACATTGGGGAACTTTAATACTCACGTGCCATTACTCCTTTCCACATCTAACCCAGTGGGTATTCCGGCACCCTGCAGCCGCTCCGAACTTGTACCTGCAAAATAAAACGACAGTTAGAGCGCATCGTGAAGCAGGCAACAAGCGCTTACTTACGTGCTTCCAGGCGCTTCTATTCATCACACGGGCTCCATCTTCAACTCACTTCAGCCCGTCATCCACCATCGCCGGAACCCTGCAAAATAAGAGACATCATTACTAAAGACTTTAAAGACATTAGAATTACTCGAAACTTACCGTTCGTGCAGTAAACGACGGACAGCAGTCCTCTGAAGTCAAGAGCCTGCTCCCCTTATCCAGTGAAGAAACTGGTTACAGCACCCTGCCCCGAGGCAGATGGAGAGCACGGCGTTCACTTACCTAAGGTGAGAGCGTTAACCTTCGAGGTTCTACAGGAGAAGAGAAAGGGAAGAAGAGAGAGACATTCAATAACCCAGTTCATTAATCCCATATTTTCTATCTGCAGACATCTTACCCTTCGAGTCAGACATACAGTGCACAGAGGTCCAGCCCAAAGAGCCAGCCGTGTGTTACACATCACCTTTGAAGATACGGTATACGCCCAGTCAAGACCGGCGCCTCTACGGGAATCAGGTGAGCGTTACAGTATTCGTATAGACCGTATTTAGTTTTAAAGGCAGTCTTCCATTCGTCCCCTTCACGTATGCGTACAAGGTTGTACGCCCCACGTAAGTCTAACTTGGAAAAGACCTTGGCCGAGCCGAGCTGATCAAGCAAAACTGATATCAGAGGAATCAGGTATTGGTTCCCGACCGTAACAGCATTCAAGGCCCGATAGTCGATACAAGGGCGAAGGTCTCCCTCCTTCTTTGGAACAAAAAACAGAGGGGAAGCTGCCGGAGAACGCGAAGGCTGAATGAAGCCGGATTTTAAAGATTTGTCGATGTATTCCTTAAGGATGACATCCTCCTTGGGTGTTAACGAATAAATCCTACCAGATGGTATCTTGGCCCCAGGAACCAATTCTATAGGACAATCAAAAGGCCTGTGGGGTGGAAGGATTTCTGCCCCACTTGCGTCAAAGACATCCCGATATTCTCGATACTCTGAGGCTAATCGAGTGTTAAGAACAGCCCCTATCGTGGAGGCGGAATCCATGAGAGCATGGCTTGGGCTAGAGGTTTTCTGAACTGATGTCAAACAGAACTGGTCACAATGTTCTGAAAGGAAGTTCACTTCCCCCGACTGCCAATCCACCACGGGGTTGTGTAGTTTCAACCAAGGAAGCCCCAGGATAACTTTAAGCTGTGGGGCGGCAATCAGGTCAAAGGAGATCTCCTCAGTATGCCCACATTCCGTCCTCATGACCAAAGTAGCAGTACGCTCAGTCACTAGACCAGAAACCAGGATTGAGCCATCGACCGCATTCACGACCTCGGGGCAGTCTTTGGAAACAATCTGTATACCCAGCTCTCGAGCATAATCACCGTCAATATAGTTCCCGGTGGCACCTGAATCCAAAACAACTGGAATCACCCGCCTACCGAGGGAGGTGGAAGTAAGAGTGACGGATAAACAGTAAGGTGTAGACATGAGGGGGTTGCTGCAAGAACCACCCGGCAACTGAACCCCTTCTATTGCCGGGCTTTCGCGTTTCCCTGTTTCTTAACAGGTTTCTTAGTACATGATCGTAGTAAATGATCTGATGACCCACAATAGAAACAAAGGCCGTTCTTTTTCCTGTGTTCCCTTGTTTCTGCTGACAACGGTCCCCGCAATGCTCCGATTTGCATTGGTTCTGAGGACCCGGTGGCAGGATTTGACGTGGCGGTCGTAAGAGGAGGAAGCGGTCTCCGTTCCCCCTTCTCTCTGCTTGTCTAGAGTCAATTTGGAGTACCAAGTCAACCAATTCAGAGAACGCTGTAGGGATTACCGGTACCGTGGATAGAGTATCTTTAAGGGAATCAGACAACCCTTTGTAAAATAAGGATGCCTTCTTCTCCTCTGGCCAATTAGTTTCGGCAACCAATTGATTAAACTTGGCTAAGTAAGCCAACAGGGTAGAAGTTCCCTGCTGTAAGGCCAATAACTGTAAGTCGGTGGCTTGCGTAGCATACCGCGTATCAAAAACCCGACTCATAGCCTCAATCAACGCGTCACAATTGTACAAGAGGTGACTGCCCTCTTCCAATAGTGGATTGGCCCATGCCGCCGCCGTACCAACCAAGTGTGACAATAAGAAGGCCGCTTTAGTGGTTGAATCTGGAAACGAGGCTGGCCTACATAGAAAGTGCAACCTACACTGGTTAAGGAAGGTTCGATAGGCCTTAGGGTCACCTAGAAACCGCTCTGGTGGAGCCAAGGGAAATTGAGCAGTCATGTACACTGGCCCAGTATCAGAACGGGCAGGAGATAGCCCAGAACCCGATGCCACAGCGGGCGAAGGCGCCCCAGCACCGGTGGGCTGAAAACCAGCCTGCAGCTCATCAATGCGTCTTTCGGTGGCAGCATGGGCATTAGCCATTTCACTGCGTAGATCCGCCGCCAATTGCATGATGGCTGTCAAAGACTCATTGGCATCCATTTATATAGAAGGCTTCTGAATATGTCAGTAGCGCTCTTGCCCTCGTAGTGTAGCCGAGGAATTCTTCTCGCCAATCTACCGGACTAGTCAGTACAATGAACAACCAGAACAATTGATTGGCGGAAAGATGGAATGCCAATGAAGAATCCAGAACCGCATGGAACAGGATACTGGAACGAGATGTCTTCTCAAGGTGTACAGGCAAGACCCCCAGACAGCTGCAATAAGAGCAATAATCACACTGATGCGACTCTATGCCAAAAATGCAGACATCAAAATAGAAACCAACCACTAACCTGTGCGGTTCTTCAGAATCTCCGAATCTCCGAATATCCCCAGGAAGGAATAAGAAGTAAGGTAGTGGCAAACCCAAAACGAAAGGACCAGGACATCAATCCAGAAATGAAGGCAAAGCAAGAAGCAGGGTGAAGATCCAAGCTGAATCTCCAAAGAGCAATATCTAACCCGACGGCACGAGGACGCCTAAAGGTACATTAAAGGCAGTCTCTAGTCCGTGTACCAATGGTGCAGAGTTCCAATGCAGGAGAAAAAACGGTAAGCGGGAGACAGTACAAATGAGTAGCAGGGCAGGTCCGTGGACGGTCCGAGTTCGAAGAGCAGGGCTGGCAGCAAAAGTACAAAGGAGTAAGCAATGCAGGTCCGTGGACGATCCGAGGTCGATGAGCAGGGCTGGCAGCAAAAGTACAAAGGAGTAAGCAATGCAGGTCCGTGGACGATCCGAGGTCGATGAGCAGGGCTGGCAGAAAAAGTACAAAGGAGTAAGCAATGCAGGTCTGTGGACGATCCGAGGTCGATGAGCAGGACTGGCAGCAATAGTACAAAGGAGTAAGCAAGTCGGGTCCGGAGGCAGTCCGAGGTCGAGAAATAGGAAAACAAGGCAAAAGGGACAAGAACCTGGATACGAGAGAAAGCAAGCCGCTAGAATACAAGATTCAGAAGCGCCGGCAAAACGTACAGGCGTGGCTTAAATAATAGTCACATGATCACTATACGTCTCTCAACGTGTACGGGGAAAAGTGAAAGACGTGAGAGGACGCCATCGTCTCCATGCCAACTTCCAAGCTCCCGGCAGACGAGGTCTTAAAGGGACCGTAACCACCGTTCGTCGGCAAATACGAGAACCACAAGTATTAGGTCTCGTGGAAGCCGTGGAAGCCGGATAATTACGGCGTCCTAACACTGATGACTTCTGCCGATACTTGACAGTTTCCTTCCCCAAAGAGGCCCCCACATTCCGAGATTTCCAAAAACGAGACAACAAAACCGGGGCATGTATGTTCTCATATGGTTCCCAGGTGCGATCCTCCGGACCATAACCCTTCCAGTCAACATAGTAGAGTCTTTTACCGTTCCGAACCTTGGTGTCCAAGATCGCTGAAACCTTATACTCCACAGCACCACGAACCCTGACAGGCGGAGGATGGGAGGGAAGACGGGTATCAAGACGGCATGGTTTAATCAAAGACACGTGGAATACTGGGTGAAGTTTCCACGAACGTGGGAGAACCAAACGCACCACTGCCGGGTTAATGACATGCGATATAGCATATGGCCTGACAAAACGTGGACGCAACTTCCTCTGACCAGGCAGGCGTAAGTTGCGTGTAGATAACCACACGTTCATGCCTGGGAGATACACCGGAGCGGGGGTACGATGCGGGTCTGCATAAAACTTGGTCCTGTTCTGAGCCTCCAACAACTGTCTTTTAACCTGGACATGGGTGCCGGAAATGTCCCTAACACAGGCAAGGGCAGCAGGGTTGTGAGCCGGAAGTTCAGGGGCAAGAGGCAAGGAACGTGGATGTTGTCCATAAAAGGCAAAGAAAGGAGAAACCTGTGTAGCAGTGTGGAGCGAATTATTATGGGCAAATTCGGCCATAGACAGTACCGAAAGCCAATCGTCCTGACGCTGAAAGATGAGACATCTTATATACTGTTCCATAGTAGCATTCAGACGTTCGGTCTGCCCATCCGTCTGAGGATGATAAGCACTTGAAAACCGAGCTTCAATACCTAAAGCAGCCGACAAGGCTCTCCAAAAGCGTCAAGTAAACTGAGGACCGCGGTCGGAGATGATTATAGAAGGAAGACCGAACAACCTAAACACGTTCCGCAGAAAGAGATCCGCCAGTTTAGGAGCAGTAGGGATCCCTTGACAAGGTACAAATAGTGCCATTTTGGTAAAATAGTCGATGACCACCCAAATAGTATCAAAACCTTCCACCACAGGTAGTTCCACAATGAAATCCATGGAAATGGAGGACCAAGGGCGATCTGGAAGAGGCATAGGTTGTAGCAAACCCACGGGTTTGCCATGTGATGTCTTACACCGAGCAAAAACCGAACATGTATTTATGTAATCAGTAACATCCTGCAATAAAGATGGCCACCAACACCATCTTTTTAGTAGATCAACCGTCTTCCTAATACCTGGATGAGCAGCCAGAGATGAATCGTGGCACCATTGTATAGCAGTACGTCACGTCCCTAGAGTAGGCAGGAATATTTTACCCTCGTTATAGGGCAATGAATTTATGATCTCCAGTCTGTATTTGGCTACTTCTGGCGGATCGTTTCGAAGCCATTCCTGTATAAAGGACTTAAGTGACGGACGTAAAGAGCAACCACACACCACCTGAGTGGGTAACAAAGGTACACCAGTGGCGTGAGAGGATTTGGCGGGTCCATGTAGACGAGAGAGAGCATCCGCTTTAGAATTCTGAGAACCAGGACGATAGGAAATAGTGAAATCAAACATTGAAAAGAATTCATGCCAACGAGCATGCCGTGCAGTGGTGCACTTCACTGAGTGAAGAGCCAAGAGATTCCTATGATCCGTGAACACCTGAACCGGCACTTGAGAACCCAACAAATGATGCCTCCAAACCAAGAAGGCGTCCCTGATAGCCAACAATTCGCGCTCCGTGATAGTATAATTCCTTTCATAAGGCGTTAACTTTCTGGAATGAAAGGCTACTGGATGTAAACCTGCATCACCTGGGCAAAGTTGGGACAGGATAGCACCCAAAGCAACATCCGAAGCATCAGCCTCGACTATGAACGGTTGGGTTGGGTCCGGATGCTGGAGCACCGGTGCTGAGGTGAAGGCGGACTTCAGAGAATCAAACGCCTGTTGAGCCTCCCCATTCCAATGGAAAGACCTCTTAGAGCTAGTCAGAGCCGTAAGGGGACAGACAATGGCTGAAAAGTCTTGAACAAAACGTCGATAAAAGTTCGCAAAACCTAAAAAGGATTGCAACGCCTTCAGATTGTTGGGAACCGGCCAATCCAGAATAGCAGAGACCTTAGATCGGCTCATCTTGACACCTTTGTTGGTGATGTTAAAGCCAAGGAACTCGACCTCTTGTACGTGGAAGAGACACTTTTCCAATTTAGCATATAAATGATTGTCCCGCAGACGTTGTAAGACTCTACTGACATGAACAACATGGGTTTCATGGTTGGGGGAGTAAATCAGAATGTCATCTAGATAAACAATCAGATATTGATCCAACATGTCATGAAAGACTTCATTTATGAAGAACTGGAAAGTGGCCGGGGCGTTACTTAGACCAAAGGGCATTACAGTGTATTTGTCATGATCTCTGCTTCCAAAAGGTCAGGGTTTTCCCAACTCCCTTGGAAGCAGATCCATAACCCAGGTTCCGAGTGCCAACCAGTCCCAATTGGGACCTTTTGGACCCAGTCCTGGCGCCAGTGGCACCAGGCTCATAAATATGCCCAGTCCCAGCGCTGGAAGCGCCGGGCTCATAATGCTTGGGTGGATTTACCTGCAGCAGACCATGCTGCTTACTTGCCTGCCAGTTGAGCCTCTGATCCTCTTCTGTTTGGAACTACTTTTCCTGTTGGGTGGGGCAGGAGCCACTCCCTAGGTTCAGAACACTGGAACTCTTCTGGAAAGCAGGAACTCTTTTCTTACCTAGGCGTGGCTGTGGAAGGAGACACCTAAGCACTACAGGAGGCTATTTAAACCACACCCGATGGATGAATCTTGCTTTGCGTTATTCTGCATCCTCTGCAGCAGAACGCTCATCGTGTCTTCTGCATCTGATCCTGGGCCTAAGGGAAAAGGCTTACCATCCTGAATCCAGTCTTCAGCAACACCTATAAAGACAAGAAAGAACAGGTTAGCATTACAGTCTTCAGTGACAGCTCTTCACTTACCTGGTCCATCGGCTGTCACCAACGCCTCGCGCTACATTCCGACATCTGAAAGACAAAGGCTTACCTACTCTTTGTGCGCTCCGGAGGTCTTCACACTGCATTCCGGCATCTGAAAGACAAAGGCTTACCAACTCTTCGCACGCTCCGGAGGCCTTCGGCGCTGCATCCCGCATCTGAAAGACAAAACAAGGTGCGTTTAAAGACATTGGGGAACTTTAATACTCACGTGCCATTACTCCTTTCCACATCTAACCCAGTGGGTATTCCGGCACCCTGCAGCCGCTCCGAACTTGTACCTGCAAAATAAAACGACAGTTAGAGCGCATCGTGAAGCAGGCAACAAGCGCTTACTTACGTGCTTCCAGGCGCTTCTATTCATCACACGGGCTCCATCTTCAACTCACTTCAGCCTGTCATCCACCATCGCCGGAACCCTGCAAAATAAGAGACATCATTACTAAAGACTTTAAAGACATTAGAATTACTCGAAACTTACCGTTCGTGCAGTAAACGACGGACAGCAGTCCTCTGAAGTCAAGAGCCTGCTCCCCTTATCCAGTGAAGAAACTGGTTACAGCACCCTGCCCCGAGGCAGATGGAGAGCACGGCGTTCACTTACCTAAGGTGAGAGCGTTAACCTTCGAGGTTCTACAGGAGAAGAGAAAGGGAAGAAGAGAGAGACATTCAATAACCCAGTTCATTAATCCCATATTTTCTATCTGCAGACATCTTACCCTTCGAGTCAGACATACAGTGCACAGAGGTCCAGCCCAAAGAGCCAGCCGTGTGTTACACATCACCTTTGAAGATACGGTATACGCCCAGTCAAGACCGGCGCCTCTACGGGAATCAGGTGAGCGTTACAGTATTCGTATAGACCGTATTTAGTTTTAAAGGCAGTCTTCCATTCGTCCCCTTCACGTATGCGTACAAGGTTGTACGCCCCACGTAAGTCTAACTTGGAAAAGACCTTGGCCGAGCCGAGCTGATCAAGCAAAACTGATATCAGAGGAATCAGGTATTGGTTCCCGACCGTAACAGCATTCAAGGCCCGATAGTCGATACAAGGGCGAAGGTCTCCCTCCTTCTTTGGAACAAAAAACAGAGGGGAAGCGGCCGGAGAACGCGAAGGCTGAATGAAGCCGGATTTTAAAGATTTGTCGATGTATTCCTTAAGGATGACATCCTCCTTGGGTGTTAACGAATAAATCCTACCAGATGGTATCTTGGCCCCAGGAACCAATTCTATAGGACAATCAAAAGGCCTGTGGGGTGGAAGGATTTCTGCCCCACTTGCGTCAAAGACATCCCGATATTCTCGATACTCTGAGGCTAATCGAGTGTTAAGAACAGCCCCTATCGTGGAGGCGGAATCCATGAGAGCATGGCTTGGGCTAGAGGTTTTCTGAACTGATGTCAAACAGAACTGGTCACAATGTTCTGAAAGGAAGTTCACTTCCCCCGACTGCCAATCCACCACGGGGTTGTGTAGTTTCAACCAAGGAAGCCCCAGGATAACTTTAAGCTGTGGGGCGGCAATCAGGTCAAAGGAGATCTCCTCAGTATGCCCACATTCCGTCCTCATGACCAAAGTAGCAGTACGCTCAGTCACTAGACCAGAAACCAGGATTGAGCCATCGACCGCATTCACGACCTCGGGGCAGTCTTTGGAAACAATCTGTATACCCAGCTCTCGAGCATAATCACCGTCAATATAGTTCCCGGTGGCACCTGAATCCAAAACAACTGGAATCACCCGCCTACCGAGGGAGGTGGAAGTAAGAGTGACGGATAAACAGTAAGGTGTAGACATGAGGGGGTTGCTGCAAGAACCACCCGGCAACTGAACCCCTTCTATTGCCGGGCTTTCGCGTTTCCCTGTTTCTTAACAGGTTTCTTAGTACATGATCGTAGTAAATGATCTGATGACCCACAATAGAAACAAAGGCCGTTCTTTTTCCTGTGTTCCCTTGTTTCTGCTGACAACGGTCCCCGCAATGCTCCGATTTGCATTGGTTCTGAGGACCCGGTGGCAGGATTTGACGTGGCGGTCGTAAGAGGAGGAAGCGGTCTCCGTTCCCCCTTCTCTCTGCTTGTCTAGAGTCAATTTGGAGTACCAAGTCAACCAATTCAGAGAACGCTGTAGGGATTACCGGTACCGTGGATAGAGTATCTTTAAGGGAATCAGACAACCCTTTGTAAAATAAGGATGCCTTCTTCTCCTCTGGCCAATTAGTTTCGGCAACCAATTGATTAAACTTGGCTAAGTAAGCCAACAGGGTAGAAGTTCCCTGCTGTAAGGCCAATAACTGTAAGTCGGTGGCTTGCGTAGCATACCGCGTATCAAAAACCCGACTCATAGCCTCAATCAACGCGTCACAATTGTACAAGAGGTGACTGCCCTCTTCCAATAGTGGATTGGCCCATGCCGCCGCCGTACCAACCAAGTGTGACAATAAGAAGGCCGCTTTAGTGGTTGAATCTGGAAACGAGGCTGGCCTACATAGAAAGTGCAACCTACACTGGTTAAGGAAGGTTCGATAGGCCTTAGGGTCACCTAGAAACCGCTCTGGTGGAGCCAAGGGAAATTGAGCAGTCATGTACACTGGCCCAGTGTCAGAACGGGCAGGAGATAGCCCAGAACCCGATGCCACAGCGGGCGAAGGCGCCCCAGCACCGGTGGGCTGAAAACCAGCCTGCAGCTCATCAATGCGTCTTTCGGTGGCAGCATGGGCATTAGCCATTTCACTGCGTAGATCCGCCTCCAATTGCATGATGGCTGTCAAAGACTCATTGGCATCCATTTATATAGAAGGCTTCTGAATATGTCAGTAGCGCTCTTGCCCTCGTAGTGTAGCCGAGGAATTCTTCTCGCCAATCTACCGGACTAGTCAGTACAATGAACAACCAGAACAATTGATTGGCGGAAAGATGGAATGCCAATGAAGAATCCAGAACCGCATGGAACAGGATACTGGAACGAGATGTCTTCTCAAGGTGTACAGGCAAGACCCCCAGACAGCTGCAATAAGAGCAATAATCACACTGATGCGACTCTATGCCAAAAATGCAGACATCAAAATAGAAACCAACCACTAACCTGTGCGGTTCTTCAGAATCTCCGAATCTCCGAATATCCCCAGGAAGGAATAAGAAGTAAGGTAGTGGCAAACCCAAAACGAAAGGACCAGGACATCAATCCAGAAATGAAGGCAAAGCAAGAAGCAGGGTGAAGATCCAAGCTGAATCTCCAAAGAGCAATATCTAACCCGACGGCACGAGGACGCCTAAAGGTACATTAAAGGCAGTCTCTAGTCCGTGTACCAATGGTGCAGAGTTCCAATGCAGGAGAAAAAACGGTAAGCGGGAGACAGTACAAATGAGTAGCAGGGCAGGTCCGTGGACGGTCCGAGTTCGAAGAGCAGGGCTGGCAGCAAAAGTACAAAGGAGTAAGCAATGCAGGTCCGTGGACGATCCGAGGTCGATGAGCAGGGCTGGCAGCAAAAGTACAAAGGAGTAAGCAATGCAGGTCCGTGGACGATCCGAGGTCGATGAGCAGGGCTGGCAGAAAAAGTACAAAGGAGTAAGCAATGCAGGTCCGTGGACGATCCGAGGTCGATGAGCAGGTCTGGCAGCAATAGTACAAAGGAGTAAGCAAGTCGGGCCGGAGGCAGTCCGAGGTCGAGAAATAGGAAAACAAGGCAAAAGGGACAAGAACCTGGATACGAGAGAAAGCAAGCCGCTAGAATACAAGATTCAGAAGCGCCGGCAAAACGTACAGGCGTGGCTTAAATAATAGTCACATGATCACTATACGTCTCTCAACGTGTACGGGGAAAAGTGAAAGACGTGAGAGGACGCCATCGTCTCCATGCCAACTTCCAAGCTCCCGGCAGACGAGGTCTTAAAGGGACCGTAACCACCGTTCGTCGGCAAATACGAGAACCACAAGTATTAGGTCTCGTGGAAGCCGTGGAAGCCGGATAATTACGGCGTCCTAACACTGATGACTTCTGCCGATACTTGACAGCGGGGCCCTCCAAGGTGTCAATGTTAATTATTTCTTCTCTGGTTATAATTGCTCCAGGCATACCATTAACTCAATCCCTCATGCCAATTTATTTATCATTGATGATAGGATCTATAATGGAGTGAAGAATCTCAGTAATCTGGACAGTATTTTTGTCCAGTTTACACTGGAAGGCTGATATGAAGCCCTCGACAAAGATAATCTTGGAGTGCAACATTGCTAAGACTGTCGTATGGTCCTTCACTGTATCACTAAGAGATTCATATAACTTTATGAAGGGAATCATTGACTGACAATGCAGCGACAGTACTTGCGTCGATACCAGAATTGGTGGGCGGCATATTACAGGGCTGATCTTCGACTTGAGCTGCCGCCATGTCCATCAGAAGATCCTCACCCGATGGCATGCTTTTGAGGACCAACTCAATATCTGCCAACTTCTCTTGCGCCAGGCCTTCCATCTCCACCTGTTTGACTCTTGAACTGATGTTTTCTGAATTGTATAGGTCTGTTTTTGCCCTCTTGTACTTGTATTTGTATTTCTTTATTTGTATAGTGTGCCTGGCCCAAAGGCATCTGGGCGCTAATCTTGAGGTTACAATGACAAATATTACGAATTACAGTAGAAAGCAAGTAAGGAAGAAAATACAAGGTATATATACAGTGCAACAAGTATGATGAGAGGCTGATAATACAGGGTATATATAAAGTACAAAATCTACAATAAGAGGCTGAAGGCTGTATATACAGTAATAGTACAAGAATATACAGGTATGTACAAAAATGCGGAGTGTAAACCTAGCAGATGCATTGAGTCTGTGCAGGTTCATACAGTCAGGGTGTCTGAGGCAGAGAGCCACAGTTTGGTTTTGCATTTGAAGGCGTGGAAGGAGGGTTCTGATCTAAGAGGGTTAGGCAAAGTATTCCCCAGTTTGGTGGCTAGTACTGGGAAGCTAGACCCACCCGCTCTCCGCAGTTTGAACCTATTCTTGCCAGCCCCTGGCGCGGACGTAGATAATTCTGGCAGAACTGGATGTGCTCTTTTTCTCGAGAATTCTATGTCCTTTGCCCATTCCTCAAATGCATGCGACACAGGAATATTCTCCCGTTGTAGGTCATCCTGCTGGCCTGTCCTGCCCTGAACGGGGCTCTGCATAACAATGCCCTCCCCCTCAGCACTCAAACTCTGGCCTAAGGCACCTACAGCACCACCATTTGTACCAAGTGCCGGCAAGGGGGGGGGGGGCAATTTAAGTTTGTAGCCTCCTTGTCCTCCGTCTCAATCGATGTGGGGCCTCCCACGGTTGCCTCTTGTGGAGGACAGTTGTGGTAGCCAGAGGTGCTACCCCCACGTTTCTTGTTTTGTGCAAACGGACATCCCCTATTGTTTCCCCTAGCATTTTGGGTTTTCTATAAGAGAATCTTTCTTTTAATATCGGACCCACCGTAAGGCCCTTGGGGTGCCAGACTTTCTTTAGCGAGGCCTGTCGATAGTGTCTTATTACTGGGGAGTTAGTAGAAGGTAAACACCTGCAAATCAGGAGATCCATGCCCTTCAGTCTCATCGGTCCGCCGCGTTACTTCAAACTCTTAGGGCAGCTGTGAAGGCACTTCCGAGGCCAGTAGTTCACAATCCGTTACTAGAGGTAGAGTGGGATGGGCAGGATCTTGGCGCTGCTGCCCATCCCGCCCCCATTAAGGTTTCCCCAATCTTGCATTCCCCTAGAGGACTACGCCTGGTGCCAGCGTATTCACAAATGAGGCAGTGGAGGCTCTTATTTTGAATCGGACTTCTAGGGGCAACCCCCCCGCACAGGTTACAGTTTCACCCAGCTGAGGCTCCGATGGTGAAGAATGACCAATGTGAGTAGGCGATATAGTGGTGATATAGTGTTATGTTATATGAATTTATAAGAGCGCACATACGCCCGAAGGCATCTTGGCACTGAGCAGTAAGATAAGGGGTGCAAGAGCGAACAACGCATTCAAAAAAGATAGGTCTTAAGGGACCGCCGGAAAGCAAAATGATTGGAAGTTGCACACAGTGCCAGGGGTAACTGATTCCACGCATTGGCGGCCACCACCGAAAAGGCCCTACCTCCCATCCGTGATCGTCTGATACGGAGTACAGAGAGGAGAAGGGCAGACTGAGATTGGAGAGGGCGTGCAGGAACATAATGAACAAACTTCTCCTGAAGATATTCCTCTCCACCTCTATAGAAGGCTCGATGAACCAGACACATGGATTTAAACTGAATCCGTTTTTCAACGGGGAGCCAGTGCAACTGTTTCAAGAGTGTAGCAATATGTGTTCGTGCTGGGGGACGTAAAATCGCTCTAGCTGCCGCATTCTGGAGCATTTGAATGCGGTTTAACAAATAGTGAGGTTGGCCGTAGTACAGTGAATTACAGTAATCAACTGTACTAAGGTCCAAAGCCGCAACAACGGGGAATGGAAATGGCAAGGTATGAAGGGGAGGACCTTCTGCAGGGTGTGTAATTTAAGGTGTCCTGATTTACAGACAGCGCCAACCTGCTCTGCCATAGAAAGAGAGGATGAAATTCTTACCCCCAGATTTCTCAATGAGGAAGACGGAATAGGAAAAGGTCCAAGAGAAAGAGGCCAGAAATCAGGAGTCCAGAAGGAAAGAGGACAGGTTGTGCCAACCACTAAGACCTCAGTCTAGCTGACATTTAATTTAAGTGAGTTTTTTGCCATCCAGGCATCTAAATCCTCCAGACAACGCCTGAGCCGAACCACGGTTTCAGGACGAGATATGCCCAGACAGACCAAAATCTGTGTATCGTCCGTATAGGAGTAAAAGCGGAAACCATGTGACATAATGAGAAATAGAGGACAACGTATGTAGATGTTAAACAGGGTCGGCGAGAGTGCCGATCACTGCGGAACTCCACAGGACAGTAAGACAGATTCAGAACAGAAAGAAGGCAGAAAGACTGACTGGGACCGATCCGACAAAAAGGCAGTGAACCAGTTTAACACCTGTCCCCCTAGGCCAGCGTCCAACAACCGTGAGATCAGAGTGGAGCGATCTACTGTGTCAAACACCGCTGAGAGATCAAACAGGAGAAGAGCTTCGACCCTGCCCTGATCGACTAGATGGGTCAGATAGTCAAGCACAGAGTTAAGGACCGATTCAGTTCCTCTCCCTGGTCAAAAGCCGGATTGAAAAATATCCAAAAAGCCAGACATCTCCAGAAAAGAAGAGAGTAGAGGGGAAACAAGACTCTCCAGAACCTTCATAAGGGATGGGAGAAGAGAAATAGGTCGAAAATTGGAAAGCATAGCCGGATCCAGAGAGGGCTTCTTCAGGAAGGGGAGCACACGAGCGTGCTTCAAAGAATTAGGTATAAACCCCTCTTGAAATAATAAATTCACTGCCAATGTAAGAAGAGAGATCAAGTCTCCAGAGATATCTTTAAGCACTGACAGTGGGATGGCATTGACAGTAGAGGGCGATTTGAGGCCATGAATGGCTTCAGAAATATCTTGTTCAGAAAAGATAGCCATGAAGCATTTGGGGTTGGCAATTCAAAAACGATCTCATCACTTGCCATCCCTATAGCATTATCGCTGATTTCCTTGCAAATGGATTAAATTTTAGAAAAGAAAAAAGAAGACAGAGAGTCACATAAAGCTTGTGAAGGCACAATAAGCCCCCAGCCTTAGATGGATTAGAAAGAGAGGGAACTAGCTCGAATAATGCTTTAGGTCTATTAACAGCGTGTTCGATCTTGTCACTAAAGAAAGACTGTTTTGCGGCCAAAATTGCTTTTTGATAAACTGTTAGGACTAAGCGGAAGGCAGCACTAGTAGCGGTTGTGTATCCCAACCGCCACTTCCTTTCCGCCTGTCGGCATTGAAGCTTAGGGGCCCTAAATTCATCTGAGAACCAGGGTTCAGAAGCATGAACTCTTTCCTTACAAGGTTTTTCTGGTGCTAACAAGTCAGCTACAGCCAGAAAGGAGGTGCCCAGAGTCGCTAGGGTACAGGGGCTGTGTTTAGCACAGTGCGTACTGAGGGAAGCCACCAACAGTGGGGGCTCCACCTTGCGCCAGTTACGTTTCAGGCTGGCACACATAGCGGAAGTGGAAGTTGAATGATGAAAAGTACCAGAAAATGATCGGTCCATAGAACAGGGGAGATGGACGTAATGGTGATCAGAGATTGAGGTGAACAAACAAAATGTAACATATTACCTAGTTGATGAGTAGGTTCAAGGATTAGTTGAGGGAGACCAAGATCCATCATCAGGGATAGAAAGTTTGCTACCTGCTATTTGTAGGGTTGAATGGAAGATTAAAATCCCCAGTTACCCATAAATTAGGATGGTTAACTTGGAGTGCTGAGACAAAGTCAGGGAAATCAGTACAGAAGGAAGCATCAGCTCCCGGAGGGCGGTAAACATGCACAACTGTTAGTGTAGCATTTGAGGATACAGATATAGTAGCCAATAAACATTCCATCTTCAATCAATGTACTGGCACTGTGAAGATAACATTGTAAGCAGATTTACACAACATGTCAAGGCCGCCCCCAGAATGAACTGAAGGGCAGTCAACATGTGCAAAGCTATAATTTGGAGGAAGAGCTTGCACAATGGAGGGGCCAGAAGAGTCCCTTAGCCATGTCTCAGTTAAAAATAAGAGATCCAGTTGCGAGGAGACCATAAAATCATAACAATCCAGAGCGTGAGTGACCAGTGAGGGGGTATTGAGGGTATCAGGTATTAATATCGCCACATATATGGTCGCCGTAAATAATATCGCCGGGAAAATGTCATGGCGATATTATTTGGGTGACCATATATGTGGCGATAGGGGCAAAAAAAAAAAAAATGTAAAAAAAAAAATATTTGGGGGTTGCGGGGGTGTCCCCCCGCATGTTTCATGCAATAATGTCTCCACAAAAAATGACAATTTTTCGGCGATATTTTTGTATGGCGATATTTTTGTGGCGACATTATTACATGGAACCGTATTGAGCATGCCGCATTGAAGAGAAACTGCACTGGGAGGGAGAGTAGGCTGAGCTTTATCAGCATTAGGTATAATAAGTACAGAGGAGGGGCCAGGTTGTGGTGATAGGGGCCATAGAGATCAGTAAGTCATGGTTTAAACTTATAATGTGGCCGCCCAGCACGTCCTTTGCACAGACGGGCACAGAAGGGCTTGCCTTAAGCGCGCCTTTGGCGAATGGCACATCACATTAATGCTGTGAGGCACGTCACGCCCACTTCAGAACATAAAAAGCGGACTGTATCTCGGACTGTATCTCTAAGACGGAATGTCCGTAATGAGAGGAGTGAGCAGTAAAATCAGTAAAAATCACACACCCAGTCAGATAAGTTAATTCAATGCGGTTTTTAAAGTGCAATAAGCACAATAACAATAGCAGCAGTAAGTAAATAGCATAAGTAAGTAGATAACAGCAATCAATAAAATAGCGTTCTAAATGCAGTCAAAAGGCTTTAAAATGGGAGCCTGCTCGGGATCACCTCACCTTTGCTGGCTGAAACACCTCGGTCAGTCTCCTTGTTTGACATTCCATAGGGTCTTGTTCGCACCTCTCTAGATGGACCTATCAGTGCTTTATCAGTGCTTTTCTAAGAGCCACTACTACAAAGACCTCTGTTCTCAGATGAGGTTACGACCCCGCAGTCCAAGTTCGTACCCACCTGTTGAACCTGTTTTTTAGCAATGGAAGCGAAATTCCAGCTTCTTTGTGTTTTGACGGGTGTACATGCACATATAAGGCCTTGCCGCCTGCAGGGTGCTTCTACCAATTTACAGCCCCACAGGGTCTTGTGGGGGCCCTAGGAGGCCCTGGGGGGTGGAGCTCTTCTGCTCAACACTGCGTCCCCGGCACAGTGTAAAACACACACGTTGTTAAATGTTGTTCCCAATGACAGTGCACACACCGGCACTGACAGGGTGCAGGGGGACCCCCAGAAAGTCAAAACATGACAATCCCGCAGGCAGCTGGAATGAGCCTCAACCGTATGTGTGACACTCCGCTCCGGTCAATCACGTCCTCAGCTTTCGGCAGCTGCTATGCAGCTCTGACTACTGAATCCAAGGAGTAAACCAGAGGAAAGGACCTTACGCAACACACGTCTGATCCTCAAGCCGCACTGGCAAACTGAAACAGACGAGTGTCATGGTCATGAAGCCAGGGACACAGGCATGCAGGGGTCGCATGCACAGGAGACCTGGGTGGACACTGTCCTGGCCCCTTGGTGCCAGGCTCAGGAACAAAAGTAAACAAGAACATCCATTTAACACCAAAAAGCTTTTATTATGGACATAGCACTTCAGATGCATTAACCTTGAACATTCCATCCATTAAGCAGGATGCATTAACCTTGAACATTCCATCCATTAGGGTGTGGCTGCTAATGGATTGCCTTTGCACGTGCTCAGTCTCTAGTGAGTGGCAGGGTGTGGCTGGTAAGGCGGACCTAATGGGCGTGCCCACGATCTCAGGTCTATAAACTGCCCCAATCCTCAAGACAAACGCTTCGTGTTATTCTGCACTTGCAAGCAGCATAACGCTCATCGTCGCCTGAGGTCAGATTTACCATTAAAGATCCTGCTTCCTGGACATCCTGCTCCCTACTTACCAACTGGGGGAAGCTGTTCTTACCTGTACATCTCTTCGGCAAACCAAGTATTCATCTTTACACTTTCCAGAACGCCGTAACTTCACCTTGGCACCGCAGCACGACACGCTCCATCGTCGACAGCAGCGCCTGCAAGGAAAAACAGAAGACAAGGTTAGACATTGAAGTTTAAGGTTGCGCTTCGCCATACTTTGCGCTTTTCCTTAAAACATCACTTACCTGCTGTCGAACATTGCGGAAGCATCCATCTTCCATCCGGCAGCGTCTCGCGTCTCACAGCTGCATTGAGGCCGCATTTCCATCTAAGGGAAGAAAACAGAAGAGAGACATTATAGCGGGCATAAATAGGAGCAACATATAAAGACATTAAACTGAACGAACAGCATCACAAGAGCTCAAGAAAGACTTACCAATCATAAGGAGAAGCATAGTTGCAGCTGGACTGGACTAATCCTTATCAGGGATCAGTGAAGGAACTAGATCCCATTCGACGCACCCCTGCCAGAAGTAGCAGGACGGAGAGCTTTTCTTCCATAATTCACAAGTGAGCTTTATGGGCCGGCGTATGCTCACAGAAAGCGTACTTTTGGGTGAAGGGTTCGAGAGGTACAACAATCACAGATTGGCGCACTCACACACTGCTTTCGCCATGCAGGAGCAGTATCACCACGTACCACCGCTCACAGCTTTCTACTGAGGGAGAGGCCTGAAGGGGGTGATTCAAGTTCAGGGAGAGCTGCAACCGTGCCCCAGCGCCTCCACAGAGACCAGGTGAGCGTAACAGAACGCAAAGCCTCTAATACTCTCTGCCTGCATTATGGAAACTTCAGAAACAGATCAGTTAGCCCTCTTACTAGGGGAATTACGGGCTTTAGTACATGCTTCCAGACAGGAAACCAATGCATTACGGAGGGATCTTATTGTAACTCGAGAAAGAACTGACGAATTGACAAGACAAATGCTGCAAGCACAAGCAGGACAGGTACCACTGCCTGGAGTGACCCATTCTTCTCATTCTTCCACACCACAGCAATCAACACCGGTTCAGGTGGTTCTTCCAGGAGCAGTGCCTCTAGCCCCTCCCGAATGCTTCATCAGCGACCCAAACAAGTTTGCTGAATTTATGAACCAATGTCGCGTTCATTTCTTGTGCAGATCAGGAGCCTTTCCTAATGACCAAGTTCGTATTTAGGAGGTAGTGCGGCGGACTGGTCTATACCTTTGGTAAATCAAGATGACCCTTTACTCTGGAACTTTGGGAATTTCCAACATGAGATGGAGAAATTGTTTGCCCGTCATACTCCAGGACAAGCTCTGAACAACGAGTTGTTGTCACTCAGACAAGGGAGTCAAGATCTATTAACCTATATTGCAACCTTCAATCGTCTCATAGCTCAGACCAACTGGCCAGAAGAGAAGATGTCTACACTCTTTTACCGAGGGTTACGTGGAGTACTTAAGGATGTGTTGGCGCAAGTGGTGAATCCTCCTGAGAGTTGTGCGGACTACATAGACCTGACGGTGCAACTCAATCATAGGTTGCAGAATCGGAAAATGGATCAAGCTAGATCAGAGGGACGGTCAGTTTACGTATAACCTCGTGAGAATCAGACTAAACCACATGAACAGTCTGAGCCACTGCAAATTACCAAAGCAGAAAGGTGAAAAAAGAAGACAACAACAGCTTTGCTTATATTGTGGACAAGCAGGTCACGTCCTCCATGACTGCCCGGTAAAACCACCCAAGAAAACGGTTGGGGCAATAGACAAAACTTATGAAGAAGAACAGAACTCGGGAATCGCCTTTGCCCGACAAGTGTAGGGGTTCGCTTGTCAAGCATGAAAAAGGAATCGGTACAGACCTCACATCTAGTCCTTCCAGTGCTTTTGGTGAATCACAACCAACCATCAAAAATACATGCCTTGGAGGCATATATTGATTGTTGAGCTGTGGGTAACTACATTGACCAAGATTTGGCTCTCCGAATAGGCCTTCCTCTCCGACATAAGCAGAAATCGGAAAACGTCACTGCTATGAATGGTTCTCAGCTATCATCTGGCCCGGTAACACAATACACCGAGAAAGTCAAGCTTCTGTGTCAGGACGGGCATCAAGAGGACATTACTTTCGATCTCATCAGTACTCCTCAGTTCCAGATGATATTGGGAATGCCCGGGCTAGAGACCCACAATCCTAGGCTCGACTGGCAAAAATGAGTTCTGACATTTCCTCATGATTGTGCCAACACATGTTACAAAAAAGATGACACCAATCTGAAACTGAAGAAAGGAATCGTGTTTGGCCTCAACAGCTCCTTACTGCTTGAATACCAAGATTACCAAGATGTTTTCAAAAAAGAGCAAGCCAACGTCCTGCCCCCACACAGACCCTACGATTGTCAAATAGATCTTGTACCCGGAGCCCAGATCCCTTGCAGCCGAATTTACGCTCTGGCAGAACAGGAAAATCAGCATCTTAGAACTTAGCTGGATCAGTACCTGGCGAACGGTTTCATTCGCCCGTCCAAGTCACCTGCCTCCTCTCCCTTATTCTTTGTGCCTAAAAAGGAGGGGGACTTAAGAACTTGCATCGACTATAGAGCCATCAATCAGATCACAGTAAAAAATCGATATCCTTTACCACTTATACCAGAGCTCCTGGACCAAGTCAAACATGCTCAAATCTACACAAAACTGGATTTAAGAGGAGCATACCATCTTGTAAGAGTAAAAGAGGGAGACGAGTGGAAAACGGCTTTCCGCATGAAGTACAGCCTCTTTGAATACCAGGTCATGCCCTTCGAGCTATGCAATGCCCCTGCGGCGTTCCAATTCTCTATGAATGATGTACTCCGTGAACTAATGGACGTTTGCGCTCTTGTTTACATTGACGACATTCTTATCTACTAAAATTCCATGGAAGAACATGTAGGCCATGTCTGGGAAATGTTAGAGAAGCTTCGACAACACCAATTGTATGCCAAGTTGGAAAAAAAGAATTCTCCATGTAACCGAGGTCGAGTTTCTCGGTTTTATGCTCACACCACAAGGAGTACATATGGATACACAAAAGGTGGATGCAATCCTCCAATGGCCCTCACCAACATCCAGGAAAGGAGTGCAAAGCGTGCTCGAATTCACCAACTTTTACTGCTGGTTTATACCTGGGTTTCACAAATTGTACATCCAATTACCGCCTTGTTGAAGACAAATTAAAAGTTCCATTGGTCGACAGAAGCTGAAGAAGCCTTCCAGAAGTTGAAACTAGCATTCACTACAGCACCAGTCCTTCGACACCCATGACTAGACCTACCTTAAATAGTTGAGACAGATGCTTCAAAAATAGCCATGGGAGCAGTATTGTCACAACGAGACACTGAAACAGGATAACTACACCCCGTCGCATTCTGGTCCAGCAAATTTTCAGCCCCTGAGTTGAACTACGCAATCACAAATAAGGAATTACTGGTGATTAAAGCAGCATTCAAGGTCTGTAGACATTACCTTTTTGGGACGAGACATACGGTCACTGTCATCACGGACCACTGTAACTTGCAATACTTGAAAACCGCCAAAGCCCAATCCTTGCATCAACTTCGTTGGGCTCTCTTTTTCATGGAATACAATTTTATTGTCACTTATAGACCTGGAGTACGCAATGGGAAAGCAGACGCTCTATCACGCATGAGTGAAGAAAAAGAGGTTTTTACAGCATCCAACCCCATGGCCATAATTCCTGAGGAAAGGATTCAAACCAGAATAGCTGCCACCACGTGTGTGGATGACCAAAGAACCAGTTTGCAATCCCGGATGGATCAATCAACACAACAGGAATGGCTGTTAAAAGGTGACCAGTACATCATCAAAGACAATCTACCATATTTCCAAGGACGATTATATGTCCAAAACCAAGATCTGCAAAAGCAAATCATCACAAATTACCACAATTCATTAGTGGAAGGACACCCAGGAATAGCCAAAACTCAGGCTAAGGTAAAACAAAACTACTGGTGGCCAACCTGGCGAAAAGACATCACCCAATTTATTGAAACCTGCGGTGTCTGTGCACAACACAAGTCTCAGAAAAAGAACCCCGCTGGCCTAATACATCCCCTAACAGTACCGCCAGCACCTTGGCATACCCAGTCGATGGACTTCATCACAGATCTTCCAACCTGCAATGGATACAACACCATATTAGTCATTGTGGATTTATTCTCCAAAATGGCCAATTTCATCCCTCTGAAGGGACTCCCAACTGAGTCAACTCTCGCTTCTGTGTTCCTAGAGCAAATTGTTCGATTGCATAGATTTCCATCAATATTAGTATCTAATCGCAGAACGCAATTTGTTTCTGCCTTTTGGAGAAAGTGTTGTACGATTGCCAAAATCGATCTCCGGTTGTCCACAAGCCATCACCCTCAAACTGATGGGCAAACTGAATGAACCAACCAAACGTTAGAGCAATATCTCAGGTGTATGTTGCAACAGTCCGAGGATTCTTGGAAAAATATACTCTGGATAGCTGAGTATGCATACAACAACTCAGTTCACACAAGCACAGGGCAAACTCCATTCTACACTGTGCACGGAAGACATCTGAGGACATCAGTATTTGATCCACCCAATACCCTGGAAATGCCAGCCATAAAAAACTTGCATAAAACCATAAAAAACTTGCATAAAACCATCACTCAGGTTCTTAAGGAGGCGACAGAGCATCTGACCAAGGCTAAGGAAAGACAAAAACTGTTTTCTGATCGACATCAGAAGGAAGCTCCCGCCAACCAGATTGGAGAAAAGGTGTGGTTAGCATCCAAATATATTCCCATGAGGGGGCCAAGAGCTTTCCGCCCAAGATACCTAGGCCCTTATACTATAAAGTCCATAATCAGTCCTGTCGCCATGAAATTGGAGTTACCATCTCAAATGAAAATTCCCCCTGTATTTCATGTCTCTCTCCTCAAACCAATGAAGTCCAATACATGGCTTAGTTCTCCGCCAGAGCCCGAAGTAATAGATGGAGAACCAAAATATGAAGTCAAATTCATCCTGGACTCCAAGGTGGTTCGATCAAAATTGTATTACCTAATTGACTGGAAAGGTTACGGACCTCAAGACCGAACTTGGGAACCCAGTGAACACGTCCATGCTCCGCGTTTAATCAGACAGGCCATCACAATAATCCCACCAAACCAGGATCGGGAGGAGAACCACCCTTGAGAGGGGCCTTGAGTGGGAGTGCTGTCATGGTCATGAAGTCAGGGGCACAGGCATGCAGGGGTTGCATGCACAGGAGACCTCGGTGACACTGTCCTGGCACCTTTGGCACCAGGCTCATGAACAAAAGTAAACAAGGACATCCATTTAACACCAAAAAGCTTTTATTATGGACATAGCACTTCAGATGCATTAACCTTGAACATTCCATCCATTAAGCAGGATGCATTAACCTTGAACATTCCATCCATTAAGCAGCCCCAAGTATATTCTTGGGTGTGGCTGCTAATGGATTGCCTTTGCACATGCTCACTCTCTGGGAGTGGCAGGGTGTGGCTGGTAAGCCAGCCCTAATGGACGTGCCCACGATCTCAGCTATATAAGATGCCCCGATCCTCAAGACAGACGCTTCACGTTATTCTGCACTTGCAAGCAGCGTAACGCTCACCGTCGCCTGAGGTCAGACTTACCTTTGAAGATTCTGCTTCCTGGACATCCTGCTTGCTGCCATCATACTTACCAACTGGGGGAAGCTGTTCTTATCTGTACATCTCTTCGGCGAACCAAGTATTCATCTTTACACTTTCCGGAACGCCGAAATCTTCACCTTGGCACCGCAGCACGACACACTTCATCGTCGACAGCAGCGCCTGCAAGGAAAAACAGAAGACAAGGTTAGACATCGAAAAAACAGTCAGTTTAAGGTTGCATTTTGCCATACTTCACGCTTTCCTTACACCATCACTTACCTGCTGTCGAACATTGCGGTAGCATCCATCTTCCATCCGGCCGTGTCTCGCGTCTCACAGCTGCATTGAGGCTGCATTTCAATCTAAGAAGAGAGACATTATTGTGGGCATAAATAGGAGCAACATATAAACACATTAAACAGAACGAACAGCATCACAAGAGCTCAAGAAAGACTTACCAATCATAAGGATAAGCACAGTCGCAGCTGGACTGATCAGTGAAGGAACTAGACTAATCCTTATCAGGGACCAGTGAAGGAACTAGATCCCAGTTGACACGCCCCTGCCAGAAGTAGCAGGACGGAGAGCTTATCTTCCATAATTTACAGGTGAGCTTTATGGGCCGGCGTATGCTCACAGAAAGCGTACTTTGGCTAAAGGGTTCGAGAGGTACAACAATAACAGATTGGCGCAGTCAGTATCACCACGTACCACCGCTCACAGCTTTCTACTGAGGGAGAAGCCTGAAGGGGGTGATTCAGGGAGGGCTGCAATCATGCCCCAACGCCTCCGCAGAGACCAGGTGAGCGTAACAACTTCTAGCATCAATAGAAGCATTAATTAGACTGGAATATTGATTGAGATTATCTGATTCTAAATTTGTCTACTGTAAGAATGTGGCCACCTGTGAGTATTTGACCAATACATTTAAGAGCTCTACTAATCCATGTTTTCCATACACTGCATCTATTATTTATAGTTATATTCTTGTTGCAACAAATAAAAGGAGAGAAAGCTTTTGCAGGCTTATTAGTTTGGTGAAATAGAAATTCCTTTAAATACAAGCTAGTGAGGCATATTGTTTTAGAAAAACCCAATCTGGAACCGTTGAAGAGGTATACAACATCTCTAATACCAAAGGGAGAGACAAGCGACTTTTCAACCACCAGCCATGTTGGAGGATTTAGTATCTGATCCGGGAGAAACCAATCCTTGGCTAATTTAAGAACAAAAGCTTTATGGTAATTCCTAAAGTTTGGGAATCCACCCCCTCCTCCGTTGCATGAGTGTTTAAGCTTATTGCAGGCAATCCTTTCCTGTTAATAGCTTTAAAAAAAGAGGCTGGAAGCGGGATATGGAGCATTTGCAAGTAGTATAAAATGACAGGTGAGAGCATCATCTTGATGACCCATAATCTGCCCCACCACGTGAGGTATAAAAGGGACCAGGTTGTTACTGATTCATGAAATTTTGATTGCAGTGTTTGTAAATTGATCTTGACTGTTTAGTCAAATGAGGAGGCAATTGAAGTACCCAAATAGTTAATCGAAATTGGATGCCAACTAAAACCAAATTCGGTGAAATCTTTTTTCAAACAGTATATGATAAGCAGGAGCATTTCGGATTTATCTTTGTTCAATTTACATCCTGAGAAGTACGAGAATATGTCAATTGTGTCCAACAAATGGGGAAGGGATGTGTTTGGGTTTTCAAGGAAAATTAATATATCATCAGCATAAACTGCCAGTCTGAAGTTGGAGCCTCCACAGTTAATCCCTATTCAACAGAAAATCATCTCTCTATTCTTTCAAAATCTTCATTGGACCAGCTCAGAAAAGAGCGGGAAAAATTTGGGAGGAGCTTCTTAATGGTTTGGTGTCTTGAGGGCCAATCAAGGGATAAAAGGCTAACACTGCTTCCTCAAATCCATAGTAGGAACTGTCTGAGATGACAACAGTGACACAGACCCACTGGCACCTGCGTTTTATATATTTACGTATATATATATATATACATATATATATATTTTTTCTTCTTACTGTTTTATTCTATTTTCTCCTCCTCTCCCTTCCCGCCCTCCTTTACTTTTTCCTTTGCACTTACTATATAAGAATTGTCCCTGGACCTAGTATGATGGCAACAAATGTTTGTCTCCTTCCCCTCTCCATTTACTTGTCCCCCCCCCTCCAGCACTATCTGAAATGTCGTCAGGCCTAGTACAATAGTTGCTTGTTTTGTTCCTCTCCCTCCTTTCTTCTCCCCCCTCCCTCACCTCTTGTTAATATCTGGCTCTACCAGAAATGTTGTCAGGCCTAGTACAGTAGTCACCTGTCTGTTTCCCATTTCCTTCCTATCTTTGTTTTAGCTCGTGCACTATCTGAAATGTTGTCAGGCCGAGTACGATAGTTAATTTCACATTCTTGTTGTTCATGGGCTGTAATAATGTCATTGTATTTTACCTTGTTCCCTCCCTTGCCGTGAAGCACTTTGAAACATATTGTGTATGGGCGCTATATAAATAAACTATCATATCATAATATCTATATTCCTGTAAATTAATTCTAAAAGGGGTTCAAGTGCAGGGACAAAAGAAACATAGGTGAGAGCGGACAGCCTTGTCTTGTACCTCTATGATGGGAAAAATGAGGGAAGAATTGGCCATTTATAAAGATGGATGTTTTAGGTTCAGAGTATAAAGGTTTGACCAATTGAATATGGTTTTCTCCAATTCCATGCCATTTCAGAGCCCGAAAAAGAAAGTCCCATTCAACTCGGTCAAATGCTTTTTCAGCATCAAGTGCGACTGCCATATAAGAGTTTGTTGATTGAGGTTTTTTATTAATACAGTGGATGAGATTCATAAGAAGTCTAGTGTTGGCTGAGATGTATCTTCCTTTAACAAAACCCACCTGATCTCATTTAACTAATTTGGACATGAAGGATTCTAGTCTATTGGCTAAAATGTTTGAACAAGCTTTGCAATCAGAGTTTATCAATGAAATAGGCCTAAAGTTTTGGGGCTGCTTATCATCTTTCTTATGTTTGGGAATAAGGACCAGGAGAGCTTCAGCAAAGGTACCTGATGAATTACCCGCCACAGAGAAAGATCTACATAATGATTCTAGTTTTGGAGAAAGAGTAAGGAAAAAATGTGAGAAGAAATCCATGGAAAACCCATCAGGTCCCGGAGCTTTACCTTTTTTTATGTGATTAATGGCCATGGTGATTTCACTAATGTGAATAGGCAGGTCAAGGGGCCTAACATCAATGTGACTTGAGTGATTATTTTTTAAGCGAATAAAGAAATCATCAAAATCAATATTGGAGTGTATGTAATTGGAGGTATATCATTTTTTATAGAATTTGGAAAAAAACATTTAGACTATCCGCATCGGAGGTAACCTCTTTGTCCTGTTCATTGTTAATGGCAACAATCCTGGTTCTTTCCTTTTTGACTTTAAGGTATGAAGCTAAAGCTTAGGCTGCTTTATTGGATGATTGATAGAATTTAGTCTTGAATTTTAACAGGATACCAGAGGCGAGCTCTGTTAATTTTTTATTAATAGAAAAACGAATGGTAAGAATTTGTCTATGAAGGGTGTTACTAGGTGTAGAGAAAAACTGTTTCTCTGAATTACGCAATTGGGCATGAGGAGCATCTAATTATTTTCTTGCTTCTCTTTTCTTTTTGGCAGTAAAAAAGTATATGTCAGCGTAAGGCTGCTTTATATGCATCCCAGTTATTGGCAGGTGAGGTGTCGACATCTTTATTGACTTGAGAGAAAAAATGAAGTCAAGGAATGATTTCGCAAAATTGGGATCTTGAAGTAACGAGTTATTGAATGTCCATCTATGATGCGATATGATAGGATAGGTTATTTCTAATACGCTTAATACCCAGAGGTTTCTAAGCGCAGACTCGTTACTAGAACCTTTGTTGCTCTGCATCATGTTGCCCCTGAGTTATCCTCCAGAGACATTAGCAAGGTTTCTAATACACCCCAGTTCAATATTAGTTATCATGCGAGAGTGGTCTGAGATTGCTGAGAATTGAATAGTGGAGTCAATTACTGAAGCTGCTAATGCTTTGCTAACACAAATATAATCGATACGGAGAATGCATTATGAGGAAGGGAATGAAAAGTAAAATCTATGTCTTCAGGGTGTGCCAATCTCCACGACAGCTTGTGAATTCCATGTGTGTTTTACTACTTTTAAATTGACAAGGAGACATTCTATCCAGGAAAGGGTTGATAACATTGTTGAAGTCACCACACAGTATGAAATTGGGAAGGTCCATTTGCAGTATCATACATTTCAGATCTTGCCAGAATTTGGGATCAGGAGTAGTTGGTCTGTAGACATTAAGAATAGAAATGATCTTAGATGCAATTACTAATTTAGCTAAAACCCATCTACCTTTACCGTCTGCATCTTTTGGAGAATCTGGTACTGCGCGCCTTTTTTGATTAAAATTGCTACACCATTATATTTAGCGTCTGCCAGACTGACTAATACTTCGCCTACCCAATATCTTTTTAATTTCATAGATTCCTGTAGTCTCGTGTAAGCATGCAATGGTTGGCTTGAATCTTTTAATGTGACCTAAAACCTTTTGCCTCTTAATCATATTATTAAGACTCTTAACATTCCAAGTCATACACTTAAGGGTCATATTTTAAAAGAAGATAATAATAATTTCAACAGTGAATATATCATTAAAACAAGTTTTGAGATTAGAAGCTTCACAATTAGCTTGTAGATAATATATAGCAGAACAATAGTCATGTCCTTACGACTGCCAAAAAAGGAAAAAGGGAACAGAAAAAAAATAAAAGCAAAATAAATATAAAAAATATTAACAAAGATTTATTTGATAATGTGAGACAGTTTAAATATAAACTTTACACATATATACAATAAAATGAGAGGGAAGGATAAAAGAAAATAGTAAACAAGCAATAAAAAAAAATACAATTAGGAAGAAATTTATAAAACAAAATCAAAAAGAATCAGACTAGGTTGGGAAGGTAAAGACCTCTCTTAAAAGCTTGCAGTTCTTAATATGTGATTTCCAAAAAATAGTAGATTATCCAAAAGGAAAAAACAGAACAAAAGAAAAGCATTAGGAGACCTTGATAATCCTATACGATCACATACATGCAATTCAATGTGTTGAAAAAATATTAACAAAAAGTGTCACTGCAACATCTGATCCCAGGGTGCAAAGACGAAAAGAGATTAAAGGACTGTAATAATTAAAATGAGTCCACCCACCCGGCAAGAAAAAGTGAGAAAAATCAGGAAACAAAAGCCAGGAGGTCAGAGTCACAATGTTGGGTGTAAAAGGGGTGTATAGGTACATCCACAAGTGGACGGAAAGGCACGCCAAACAGGACAAATTGCCCGCTTCACAGTAGTTGTTATTCTTGACAGTTCCGTAGGAGAAATGATCTCGAGTAGTTACAAAACGGGAGCAGATATAGGATGAAATCCAAAAGGAAGAAAAAAGCACGTCAGGTGTAGCTAGCAATTCCGATATCCATTGCTTCCATTTTTTGAAGTCTTATGAAGTTCTTTAGATCGGTTGGGTTTTGGAATGTAGAGGTTCTGCCGTTGATGGTGACTTTAAAGGTGCAGGGGCGAATCAGGCCGTACCTCACATTCATTTGTTGAGCGCAGGGCGATAGGAAAGTAATTATTTTCTCCTTTGGGCTGTAATTTTAGAGACATCCTGTGAGATGAAGATCCCATGTCCATTCCAGACCAGATGGTCCATTCCTTTAGCCTTTTGTAACATCAAGTGAAGTTGCGCATATTCAAGCAGCAGAAATATTATTGTTCTAGGTGTATTTTTCTTCAAAGAGTCTGCTCTCTTGGGACCATTTATGTGCGCGCTTTGAATATTAAGGCAAATGGATGAGTGTAGATTCAGGATATTAGGCAAGGTTTCCTTCAGGAAAAGGGCAACATCTTCTCCTTCAATTCCTTCAGAAAAACTAAAGACGCAGAGGTTGTTTCTGCGATTCCTATTTTCCAAGTTCTGTTTCTGTAATATAAGAATTGATTCTTCCATATGGGCAACTCGATTGGCAATATCCTCGGTAGTGCTGATCCTGCTTTCAAAGTTGGCCGAGTGTTCATCCATCTGTTGGAGCTTAGCAATCGTAGATTCCATAAAAGATTTTAGTGCTCTAATTTCCAGCAAAATATATTCCATTTTAGCCTCCAATAAAGTTTGAGCAAGAGGAGGGAGTCACTTTTTTTACCTTTTTAATGTGGTTGTTACTTGCGCTGAAGATTCTATTGGCCTGATTCACAGAAGCGTTTTATAATGGCACAATGCCATAGGCATAATCAGGCCCTTTGTTGGTATGTGCTTTAGACAGAGCTTTTTGTGACGCCATACTGGAAGTCAAATCCGTTCAGTAAGTACAACCTTTCAATATACTGCGGGGCACTCACATTTGCTTATTATGCTGCAGATTCTTTTATATTAAATATTTCTTCTCAGAAAGCCTTGAAGAAAAGCAACACACAGTTGTTGTATGGTGATGCCTTGAGGCCAGTAACTCGAAAAAAAAATGAAAGACAAAAGGCTAGAGATGAAATATAATTTTCATAACATGTGAATTAGCTCTCATAAGGACATTTTTGCTAGGCAAGTTGAGACCAATAGAAACCAGCAGGTGTGAGAACCATTTTACAGGTGAGGTATTTGCTAGCTGTTTCTTTAAACAGTGTATTAAGGTATTTGGAAGAAAACACTGTGTAAAATAAAGGCTTTATAATTGTTTGCCTGTGTTTTGCTCAAAAGCCTTATCCCGAGGAAACCGCATGTCTCGTTGAACGGCAAACGAGTTACGGCATCTCTGACAGGAAATGCAGCGTGATGATTAACTAGAGACCGCTGCGCCAGGCCTCCTGGAAGTCCGTATGACCGTCGCGTATGGAGTCGGGACGAAAGCTCACGGAGCCCTCCGCTTCTCCAGCTGTTAGAGGCGGGGTCTGTGGCAGCAGGCAGCTTTACTGATCACATGACTGCATTGACGCAGTATTCATGACAACGGATTTCCAGACAGCCAGCATTGTTGCAGCCCGTTCCCAGGGTAGTCTCCAATAATAAAGGAACGGAGTAGCTAAACGCTGGTTCCCAAACTAAGCTGATTTTAGCTTGTGCAAATGTGGATTCCGGGCCAAAGTATCAGATTGCGGAATTGTAACACCCCCACATTTTTGTCTAGTGCATTCTGCACCTCTTTGGGTAAGTCCTTTTTAACAATGAAGTAGGAAGAGGCTATTGATTTATCCTACGCGCTACCTGTTTCTGCTCTCCACATCTCCTGAACCTTAAGAATGAATTAATCGGGGTCTTCATCATTGCCCATAGTACATTGCATGATAGACTGCAAGTCAGGTGTGCCAGGGAATGCTCGCAGCAGCGCATCCCATATTTTCGCTTGAATCTTATTGAAAGAATCTCCATCAGGTGCCAGAGTTACTCCCGGGTACCCTGCTTTTACCCACACATCGGCAGCCTGATCTCCGATAGTAGCTACCAATAGGCTTTTGATGTCCCCAACTGCTGTAAGGGCCAGGAACGATTTTATCAGTTTGTTTTTGTCCATCTGGCACATAATGAGGTCTCCCTGCTCCCTTATCTATCAAGGCATTTAAATGTGTACCTTGTTCCCTTTGGCATTCTTACCATTTCCCTTTTTTCTTGCTATCGCCATCCGGCCAAACCTGCTCCTTAACCTCCCATCCCATAAACCTTCCACCATAGGAGTTCATTCAGGGGCTTGCTCTGCCTCCTCATCCTCGTTATCCTCAAACTCTTATAATGTACTCCACCCGTCAGCATTGTCATATCCTAGGCTGTCCACCTGTTGACTTCTTTCTCCCTCCTTTTCTACATGCACGTTTTATATGGGGGTATTATCTTTCCAGGAGCACCTTTTGCTATCCAGCCTGCAGCATGTTCGTGATTGGCTGCCTGTTAGCATTTAGCCTATCAGAGGCCCCGGCAGGCGGAAGCCAGCCCCTCCATTGAAGGCCCAAATCGAGGCCCTGCGAGGATGCCTTTCTTTTACCTTCAGCTGAAGCAGGCAGAGTGCAAGCATATTGCCCCCATACCACCTCCACTCAGATAATTTCCTGCTGCTGGGGCAGGATTTCTACACACCCGAAAACTAATGTTAGCCCAGGCGGGCATCTACGGGTGGGGAATCTCGATATGAAGAACAAAAAGAAGCATTTCTGAATTTATTGGCGGCAATCGTTTTGTGTGCTCACAATTCCTCTTGTAAAGTGAAAATCACCCTGATCGCCTAGCGCACAATGGGGCTGCAATAGTAGTAGATATACTACCTACTTTGTGCCCATTTTGCCATTCTAAGGTGCTTACACATCCACACCACAAGATGGCCAACCCTGCCTGGGTTCCAGGAACACCTTTTGCTATCCAGCCTACAGCATGTCCATGATTGGCTGCCTGTTAGCCTTTAGCCTATCAGAGGTGCCAGCAGGTGGAAGCCGGCCCCTCCATCTAAGTCCCACATCTAAGGCCCTATCTGATCCTGTTCCGGCCTGGTAAGGCTCGGGAGGGCCTCCACCTCAGTGCCTCTCCACAAACAATGCTGCAGTCTCCTGTGCACATCTTGCTCTTGCACGAACTTAGACCCAGGCTCCCCTTCTGCTCAAATGTGAGTGATAGCTAAACAGTCATATTGCCTCCTCCACCTATCTCCTTAACCGTAACTGTGCAAGTACTTGACCACCTATTTTCTTCACTGGACTCTGTGTTCTACAATTGGTAAATTAATTGAAGTTGTGATTCTTCCTTTTTTTCCTTCTCGCTTCCATGTGTGCATTGCATTCATTGTGATCCTTTTAAAAATCATAGCTAGGTGGATGTGCTTTACATCTTGCATCAATTTTGTGCACTGCATTGTGATCCTTTTAAAATCGTATCTAAAATTGAATTCCTGTATCCCACCTATTGCTCTGCATTTGTTTCTGTTCCCTCCTTAACTACTAGGGTGCCTTGGAGTAAGGGCCAGGACTGTGCAGTGTAGACCCCCCTTCTTTTACTTCTCTCATATATCCTCTGCCTCCGAGATGGCACTCACCATCTCGCCAATCTTCTCTAATTGCTACACTATCACCTATCTTCCTTCTTTCTCGAAGTCTCGATGAAGAAAGCACAAAAAAGGCATCATGGGGGCAAATCCTGGCCTTCCCATCACAGACACCTATGTCAGTGCATCTTCCAGAGAGATCGTCACAGATATCCTCTTCTCTGTCCCCTCTCCAGACCTATGGATTTCTCATCTCATCTCTTACCTTTCCCCTTTTACATTCTCTCCCATTAATAGTGACACCAAGTGGGAAGTCCTATTGGCGGGCTTAATCTCATCACGCTGCATCATTAATGTCTACCACACGGCACTATCCTGGTTCAGTGTCCTCAAGCCAACCTCCTTCTCTTTGATTGGATCCTGCCACCCCTCATTAACTTTCTTCCTTCTCCTGCCTCTCCCCCTACCACTCCCTCTGCCACCCCCCTGACTGGAGTAACACGTCCCTGTACTCCACCTCAGAAAACCTTCAAAGGCAAAGACCATCTCCACCTGGCGACTCTTAACGCCCGCTCTGCCACCACACACTCTGCTGACATCTGCCTCCTTCTTGAAGACACTGACATTGACATTCTCACTCTTACCGAGACATGGTTCAATGCCAGCTCAGTCACTGTTTTTGACTCCATCCTACCTGATGGCTTCAAGATAATTTCTAAGCCACAACCTCACTGTGCCGGCGATGTGGTTGCCATAATCTTACCTGAGTGTCTTCCTTCTTCCCTCTTACCCACCCAGCTCTACTCTTACTTTGAGAGCCTGGTATGCAAGTTGGTCATCTCTCCCTGCTCCACCCTGAGCATTACAAGCATTTACCAGCCTCCAGGCCTACCTCCCTGTTCCTCTCTGAATGGGCTGATTTCTCTTCCTCCTTACTTTCAACCTCCTCCAGCCTGCTCCTCTTGGGTGACTTTAACATCCAATTGGTCTCCCCTGGCACAGCATCCACTTTTTTCATTGACCTCTGCACCTCTCAACCCACTCTGCTGGACACACTCTGGATGCCCTCATCCACTCTGACCTCCCTCTGTCATCTCCTCTGGGCACCCCACTCTCTTGGTCAGACCAATCTCTTCTCTCCTCCCACCTGGGTCCCTATGGCCCTCTGACTGCACTCCACAAAAGCCCTGGCAACATCGTTCACGAACATCCACCCGATGAAACGAGTGTCAGCTGCTGCCTTCACTTCCACCTTTAGTCCCCCCTCACCCCTCAACCCAGACTCTACCACTGACACTGCTCTCAGCAACGTCCACCTACAGCATCACCAACACCCTTGACATTCTTGCCCCAGTCATTCGGATCCGCCTGAAACCCACCTCTAAGAGCAACACCTGTCACGACTCTGAACTTGCAGCCCTGAAACGAAAGGGCAGAGCGGCGGATTGGAAGTGGCAAACTTCAGGCTCTTCCTCTGACAACTGGCCTGCCGCCTTCTCCAAAGGCAATACAGACTCTCTATCTGTGCTTTCAAAATCTGCAGGGAGCTAGCCAACCCTTTGGCAGGCTCCTCCTCCCCTATTCCTTCTCAGGCTCTCTGCAACACAATGGCCACTCAATTCACCACCAAAACATAGGACATCCTGAACAGCCTTGCTACTCACCCTCCCAACCCATCCGTCACCCTCTTGCCTCTCTTGGCCACTCACCCTCCTCCTTCCCCCTTCTCCTCCTTCACCCTTGTCACACCTGAAGAAGTCACCAGAGTTGTCCTCTGCATGAAGGTCTCTTCTAAAAAGGTTTCCCCATGCTCATCCAGAACCATCAAGGACAACATTGGCTCTCTTTCCCCCGCACTCGCTGATCTCTGCAACCACTCCTTTGCTACTGGTTCTTTCCCCTCTTCCCTCGCGCAATCCCTTGTGCGCCCCCTCCTTAAAAAACCATCAGCAGACCCTACCACTCCAGCCAACTGCCACCCTATTTCCATCACCCCCGTCCTGGGGAAACTGCTGGAGAAGTTGGCCTTGCTCCAACTCAACTCTCACACTGAACTTGTTGGTGGTGTCCATAGCCATCAATCTGGATTCTGAGCATCCAAAGCCAAGGAAACTGCTCTTCTGAACACCCGTGTAGAACTGCTTGCATCCCTTGATTCCAACTCCCCAGCTGTCCTCATCCTTCTTGATCTCTCCTCTGCCTTTGACAAAGTCAACCATTCCATTCTCATACAAAGGCTCCACGACACATGGGTATCTCGGAGCGGGCACTGGACTGGGTGACCTCCTTCCTAACTGACCGCTCCTCCCAAGTCATCCTGGGCACCTAATCCTCTCCTTCTTCCTTCTTCACCTGTGGTATCCCACAGGGCTCTATCCTCTCGCCTTAGCTCTTTAACATCTACCTTACTCAGCTAGCACTCCTCATCTCCTCCTTCTCCCCCAACTTCCAGTGTTATGCAGACGACACACAACTCTTTTTCAAACTTCCTGCGGACCCTCTTACACCTTCCATCATCTCTGACTGCCTATCTGCCATCCATGCCTGGTGCACTTCCAATGATCTCTGCCTCAATGCCAGAAAATCGGAGATCCTTCCCATTGGGACCCCTGCTCCCAAATTCTTCCCTTCACTCTGGCCTTCCTCCATGGGCTCTCCCCCTGCTCCTTCTTCTGAAGGCAGAAACCTTGGAGTAATTATTCGACTCCTCTCTCTCCTTTCTCCCTCACACTCAGGACATTGCTAAGAAGACCCATTTTCAGCTCTTCCTTCTCAAAGTATTTCTACCTTTTCTCACCTTCCCTCAATGTCAGCCGAGCTCTGGTTCTCTCTAGGCTTGACTATTGCAATAGCCTCCTCCTGAATCTACCTTCTTCCACTCTGCGACTCCTCCAGCTAATCCAAAATAGGGCAGCAAGACTTATCTTTGGCGTCAAGCCCAGGGACTGCATCTCTCCTGTTCTAAAAAGTCTTCACTGGCTCCTGGTTGCTTCACAGATTACATTCTAATTCCTCTGTATCATCCACAAGGCTGTCTAGGGCCTTGGAGCACACTATCTGCAACTCTCTCTAACTAAATATTCCCCCTCAAGACCTCTGTGGTTCTCTGGCACCAACTCTCTCTGTGTAAGGCGTTTAGCTAAACAGAGGGCAGGCAGTTGAGCGCTTTCCTCAGCTTGCTCCCTTCTATGGAACAGCCTCCCCCTCACTCTTCATCTTCAGCAGGACTTTCTTAAATTCCGGAAGCTCCTCAAGACTTTCCTTTTTACCTCCTCCTCCCCCTTTCTTTCCTCTGCTAATCCTACAGTTGCTTGATTGGTGTCCAGGGACCTTATGCATCCTCAGGGCCATGACCTCCCACACCAAATCGCCCCCAGCTTCTGTCTATCCTCAGCAGTTGCCTCGCCAAACCCTCCATCCTGGAGACTCACATTTACCATACCTTACACTTCATTGGTTGCTCTCTCACAAGCACCCCAGCACATACCCCCCTTCCCCCTCCCTCCTGCACTTGCACGTTCTGAACACTCACAAGGCATAGGAGGTTCGTCCCCCCTCCCACTGTATTTCATATTTTTTATGTATATTAATGTTTCGGATCCCCATGTCCCCTCCTTGTTGCCCTGCGGGCGCTTTGAAAGAGAATTTACTTACTGAATAAGCGCCTAACAAGCAAACAACAAATAAATAAATCTATCCTGAATAGGAAATCTCCTGCTTTCCATTCATCGGGTGCCTGCTCTACATGTCTGTCGGCTTTCACTTCATTTTGCAGTGTTTGCAATCTATTCAATTCTGCTCTTGCTGAAGCCAATGCCACTTCTAAATCCCTCTTATTAACATCAGCAGGTCGTGGGGTGTCCAGAGGTGACACATATGGGGCGGTGGGGCTGTCGCTGCTGTGGATACATAGGGTGGGTTAGTATAGTGGGTATATCCCTCTGTGCTGTCACTGCCCCACCCTCTCGTCCTGGGCAATCACCCTTGCTACCATCCTGTCCGTCCTCTCCCTTACACTCTTCCGTGTCTTAGAACATCTTCCAAAGGTCTAATATTTCCTTCCTTCTTTGTAATTGTTTCTCCTTATATTTGGCTATTAGGAATATGCACATATGCTCTATCATACCCTTATTATGAGAGCCGTGCTTATGGTCCTTCTCAAGTCTGTCTCGGTACAGTGGTAGGGCCGTACACATATACTCTAATGCGGTTTATCCTCCCATGCTGGTGGTGGTCGCGCCCTTGCTGTCCTTATTCTTGTACTAACGCTCCGTTCACATTATTACAGGTTGTCAGAAAACACAGTCCGTTTTCATCTGCTCCTTTCAGTCAAAACATTTTTTAAAATGCCCCCCCTTCTCTCTCTCCACGCTGCCACTCACACACTCTACACATTCCAAAAATACCCCAAATCACTCAGTGCCCCTCCTGGGCCTCCACCCTATACAATAAAAACACAAATAAAACAAGCTAAAATAACAAGCTAAAATAACAACAGCTACTATTCCCGAGCCCTCTAATTATATGGGGCTCCTATGTGTTTCCTTTTCCTCTGTTATATAAGTGGCGTCACCTTCTACCCTCACTCAGGGAGGCTCCCTACCATTCCATTTTCCTTTCCTTAACATTCTCCTCAAAACATTAATAACACTAAAAAGCAAAACAAACCACATACAGGCCACACCCACAATTTCAATATCTGCGTATTCACCCTGTTCTCACTCTACTATACATCCATCTCCTACTTGTCATCCCTTGCAAAGCTATACTCACCTGCGCGTGTTGACCCGAACTTCTCCGTAACGGGGTACCAACAACACCGGCCAGCACTTGTTCTCGGAGTGGCGCGCAGTTCCAAAGACCAGACAGGAATTCTGCAAAGATGGCTCCTGCACGGCCAATGGGGAATACTCGTTTTTTTGGGACTGGTCCCTGTAGGTGGGTGTGACCCCTTCAGAGAGGCTGTCTGGACAACTCAGCAGGTACGGGGGTGCTGGGATCACGTTGGGGTCACCAAATTAAGGCACGCCCACGAACGCTCATGCCAGAACAAATACAACCAGCTATGGAAAAAAGGCCAAAAGATTCTTACAAGGATAATTAGTTTTAATGACACAAAAAATAGGTATGCCAGCAAAGAACTCTGCTGCCCAAGAACGTTCTGCCGGAAAAATGGTACAAGCAGAATGTTATAAGGAAACAAATCATCATTAGTGATGTAAACATATACAGTAATACAGTAAAAACCCACGTGGCTGGTTGGTGAGACCTTATACATGGTCAGCTTGCTCTATAGGAGATGCCAGGCCATTGGCCCCCGCCCTGTTTGTCCGTTTTCATCATATGGGTCTGTTGGGCTCATCATCTCCAGGGAACCAAGGTCGAGTTGGCAATTAGGTGCAGTATGAGACAATGCTACTCTATCATCATGCCGTGCACCTGGAAGGCCGTAGACTGGCACAGGGGAAGTCTTAAGGTCAGGCTAACCCACACATCCTTAACTCATTTTGTATCGAACTATATGCACCCAAGGCTTCTACCCTCGCTTTGGACTATAATGCATTCCTCCCTGTACCTTGCATTATAAATCTTGTCATTATTAAATAAGGTGGAATGGTTGTGTACTTTTAGATGGTTGTAGGTCAAATGATCGAATCTAAATGGTCTACAGGTCAAATGATCGACACCAAAAGGTCGACAGGTCAAATGATCGAATTATTTTTTTTTTGTTTCCCCCAACCCCCTTTTTTTGTTAAAAACAACTTTTTTTCCCTAAATGAAAACCTAAAAAAATATATATAACTAAAAAAAAAATTTGATCATTTGACCTTTCGACCAAATTGTGTCGACCTTTTGACTGTCGACCCTTTGTCTGTCGACCATTTGACTAGACAGCCTTTTAGATCTTTTATGGCGAGTGGGTTTATGGTTGGTGGTCTGAGGTCATCCGCTATCTTGGAATTTGGGCGTCTTGGAACTGGGGCAGTCATAGGGGCTGTAACCTATAGTTGGCTGGGTTGTGGTCGGGGCCTGTGCTGGCCTGGCTGTTATAATCGTGCATGCTGAGGTGCCTGGTACTCTCTCATGGCCTTGTGGGGCACATTCCTTCTTGGGATATCATGTATTTGGCAACAATTGTAGAACAAATAAGAGTTTCAATGGGGGCTAACAGCGTGGGTCTGTCTCTCATCAGCACTTGGGCCTATTCAGGTTTCTTCACTAGGTTTGTGGTCTGTGTCTACCGCGCAGCCATGCAGGCCCAAATGTTTCTACCATAGCTACAAAATGGCGCCTGTTTATGTGAGCGCATTAAGTCTAAGCGCCTCCATTTTACATAGTATTTTGTCCCAGAAACCTACCTTTTTGTGACTGACTGTGGAAAGGGACATCGCTGATAAAAGAGAAAGGCATTTAAACAGCATCTCTCAAGTAACTTGTCAATGCCTGACGTACCGGCTTCCTGGATAGTGGAGTAGGGGATGTCAGTAAAACAGACTCACTCTCATAATTAAATTTAAATCAAACATTAGGAAAGCCAACATTTTTCGCTTTAATGAAGGCATGGGATTGATATTTGCTAAAACACTGTCGTAATGGTACTAATTGACGGAAACATGGTAACAGCCGCATAATGGTGTTAGTACCTGGCATATGAATGTCATGCCTGGCAAGTAACTATCGAATAGCTTTTATGAGGGTGTGGGAGTAAGAGACGGACACAAGGATGACATATTGATTGCTAAAAACATGTATTTAAGACAAAATAATAAGGGTTGGAGAAAGTCCTAGTGGCCCTATCTCTATGAGGGGATGTCCTGCCTCAACAAAACAAACTAACAATACTGTCAGTGTCAGGATGTCCAACTTATAGTCCACTGTCCTGTGTCCAAAACCTATCCTATCCCTCACAACTAAACTTAGGAAAAAGGTGAAACGGTAGCTGGCTTTTGACTGCCGACTTGCATCCCGATATTATAGTTCCAAAATAAAAGTTCAAAAATAGTGTAGAAAAGCAAATATAAGTTCCATAAGGCTTGGGGTTTGATTCCCTTTCCCCATAGTGTTTCACATATTCTACAAGGTTCATTCTTTGTGAGCAGACTTGCTTCCCAGGCTCTTTCTCCCAAGCTGTGCTGCAATTAATCTTCCCACTTGGTGTTGGTCCCACACCCTGTTCGCGGTACCCCTCTTCTTAGCCCACTCTCTTGCCAAGTAGGTGTGAGGGGTCAGTAATGTGAGACTTACGTTTCTCAGGATTTGCCGGTTTATTGTCCACAACATTTTAAAATAAACTTTACCTAAACCTATGCTACCAGGGGATTCCCTACCAAGTCTATGATCTATGGGAAAACATCCTAGCATTCAAAAAACGAATCCTCACACTAAACATTATAAACATTCAAAGCAACATGAAAACAACATAAAATAAAAGGTTACCAAATAACCAGTGTCTTGGATGACCTCTTCTGGTCCTGGAAAGATCCTGCTCCCCCAGGAATGTTCCAAAGTCAATGTCTTCCAAGGAAAGGAAAGACTTAACCAAAGTCTTCATAAGTTCCACGAAATGAAAGTTCACACAAATAAAATGCACTTGCAAACGTCTCTTCTTTGCTTGATGAAAAGATTCCCCTTTTACAGTTCCAGAAAGAAAATTAGTAAAACTGTGTGAGCAGGCACCTTTGCCCCACAGTTTGCTTCTGCTTCTACTTCTTCCAGCTATTACCATACTGACATGGATATTGACAACCACATTTCGTCTGCTACTACTACCGCAACTTATTATTTTAGACAATTTGCTGCTACTGCTGCAAGTTCAACTTTAGGCAACTTCAACTAGACTTCTTCGACCTCTACAGGTTGTGGCAAGGCACTCTTCTCTCTTGTGATAAGAAAGGGCAGCCTCTTTGCCTTTCCTTCCGTCTTGCAGCTACCACAAAATCTGCTTCTAGGTTTTAGACTGCGTCTTCTCTGTTCAAATAGTCTCAGCCATGCATATTTTAAATCGGCTTCTTTTTTTTAAAACCTTTATTTATTTAGCTTGACAACAACGAGAAGAGGTGAAAGCCCAACAGAGACAGGCATTGACAAGTGCAGTACATACCATCCGGATTTGACAGTGTACATTTGCTTTACTGTTGGGAACATGAGGACTACAGCAGCATAGGGGAGAAATTGGGTATCTCAAGTAAAAAAAGGGAACAAAAAAGGGGAATATTTTCAGGCAGTAGCTGAGGTGGGAGAGGTGGAAACAGGGGATGCAACATCAGAGTCTGTAGATATGGAGGCCATATAGGAGCGACCCTTCAGCCAAATGTTCCTGGGTCTAGAATGCGTCGGCTGTTGACTAGACCAGTTCTCCTCCGTATCCGATGCCCAGGTTACTGCCCTAAGCCATTATGTGTGTGAGGGTGGTCCGGGGCGGAGCCAGCATAGGAGGATGCAACGGACAGCGAGTAACATACAGAGGCCAGCCAGTTTTTTGGAGTCACGTCCCATATCGGGGAAGTCATGGAAGAGACACAGTACTGGGGTCGGGGCGATTGTGAGTTCTAAAATAGCAGACATGGTAAAGCATACCTCCTCCCAGAACTGCGCCAGTTTAGGACAGGACCAGATCATGTGTATGTATGTAGCGTTGCCAGTGCCAGACCGAGGGCATCTGGGGGAATGGTCCTTTGACATGCAGTGCAAGCCAATTGGAGTGAGGTGATACCTATGTAGGACTTTGAACTGGATTAACTTGAATCGGGAGTTAAAGGACACATTGTGGGTGCGTGCACACATGAGACTCCAGCGTTGGTCAGTTATTTCCACTCCCAAGAACTCTTCCCACCTATGTTGTGGTTTATCAAACAGAGGGGTCGACCTAGTTTGCAACAGGGCGTACAGGTTGGATACCTTACCCCTAGAGGAATCGAAGCTACATAACTCGGCAACTACAGGGTCGTCGGGAGGTATCATGGGAAAGCTAGGGTATCTAAGTTTAAGAATTTTCCGAAGGGATGAGTATTGGAGCCATGCGGACGGTTTCTTTCTGAGAGTGGGTGGAAGGTCTGGCCACTCGAGGAAGTTACCATTCTCGAAAACGTCTCGGATCGCCTTGAAGCCTGCTTCGGCCCATCGGCGTGTGATGGATGATGGTATGTGTGGGACCCCTGGGAAGAAGTTCTACAATGGTAGATCGATGTGGAAGGGATGGGGTGTGCCTGATAGTTTCCATATATTAGAGAGAGCAAGGGATGTGGTAACAACAGGGTCCAACGACTCTAACATGGTCGGCAGAGGGGTGAGAATCAAGGATCGAACATCTCGACCACTGACCGCCATTATCTCAAGTCTGACATGTGGGGAAGTGTCCTGTGTGTTAAACTAGTGTTCAGCAAATTGGGCCTGCACCACTAACCAGTATCTGAGAAAATCAGGGGCGTTGAATCCGCCACTCTCCTTAGGGGCGGTCAATGTCCCTAGCTTTAGTCGAACTGCCCCAGAGTGCCACAGAAACGCATTGACAGCAGGGATTAATGTTTGAAAGAAGCTGTCACCCATCCACAGGGGTAGATTGATGAACCTATATAAGAGTTGGGCAGTACAACCATCTTTAGGACCCCAATCCAGCCTGCCAGGAAGATTGGAAGTCTCGCCCAGCCAGCAGCCTTTACGGCAAGCTTCGTGAGATATTTCTGATAGTTCTCCTCGAGCAGTATCTCAGGGCGGCGAGCCACCTCTATACCGAGGTAAGTGAATTTCGCCTGGGACCAAGTGAACCCCATAAGATCGGGAGGGGGCGTGTGCATTCAGTAAGTGGGAACAGGGTAGATTTTGAACAGTTTACTGTCAGTCCAGAGACACGCCCAAAGTGGACAACAGCCTCCAAAATTGGGGCAAGGTTGATAGAGGGAGACCGAATATAAAGCAAGGCATCATCGGAGATAATATCCGCCTGGCCTGCTGTACGTAAACCTCTGTGTGCGTGGGACTGGCACATCATGTCAGTGAACGGTTCCATGGTTATAGCAAAGATTAAGGGCGAGAAGGGGCAGCCCTGTCTTGTTCCTCTGGCTATTTGAAAGAGACGAGCATCTGTCCTCGATGCAGACCCTGGCCATTGGGTCGGAGTAAAGCAGCCCAACCCACGAGCGAAAACTGGGCCCAAATTTACATTTTTCAAGGACCCGCCAAAGGTACTTCCATGATACAGAGTTGAATGCTTTTTGCATGTCCAGCGTTGCAGCCACTGCTTGTACGTTCGGATTAATTCTACCAATAATATTAAGTAGGCGCCTCAAGTTCAAGGAGGTGGAAATCCGGGGTAAATCCCGCTTGATCTGCTTGGATGATGTGTGGCATAAAGGGTGCTAAACGTAGGGCCAGCAATTTGGTGAAAATGTTGACATCACAGTTAATTAGTGAGAGAGGACGGTACGAGCCACATTGGGTAGGAGGCTTGCCAGGCTTAAGTAGAACCATTATTATGGCTTCCCGGAGAGAGGGAGGGACCCTGCCTACTTCACAAGCTTCACCCACAGTGCCATCAAGTGAGGGATGAGGAGGGATTTTTAGTTTTTATAAAATTCAACTGGGAGGCCGTTCGAGCCTGGGAACTTACTAGATGACAGCGAGTCGATGGCCTCTGAAAGCTCTTCAGCGGTGAACGGCATCTCGGGAGAGCTATTGGTTTCAGCAGAGAAGACTGAGAGGGGAAGGCTGTCTAGATAGGCATCGATCGCGGATGTTGGGATACTCTCATCCTTTGAGTAAAGAGTAAATGTCCTGCGGGAGTGTGACTAAAGTGCCAGAGGGTCTCTCAACAGCAGGGATGTCGGCGGATCCAAACTCTCGACGGATGAGTCTGGCTAAGATTCAGCCCGGCCGTTCGCCCTTCCCAAATTTTCTCGCGAGATGCGGGTTGTCTAGGAATTTCACCTTGCGTTCCGCGTGTGCACGAAACATGTCTAGTTTGGTACCTAAGGACGCCATTATCTCGGGAGATTGAAGGAGAGCATACTGGGACTCGAGGGAAGTGAGAGCCAATTCACTTTTCAGGATGTCTCTCTGAATCGCTCTCAGAATACTGCTTTCTTTGGAGATGGCTATACCTCTAATGTTGGCTTTAAATGATTTCCAAAGAGTGGATTGCAAGGAGACCGAGTTAGTGTTGAATTCAAAGAAGTCTTCGATGGCAGTCTCCAGTTCGGAAGCAAAGGCTGTGTCGAGTAAGAAGTGTGGCTTTATTTTCCACTGCCGAGTCCCATCATAATTTGGACCCCAGCAGAGGGAAATAGTCACCGGAGAGTGGTCGGAAAAGGTTCTAGGGAGAATCGATAACTGTGAAACATTACTCATCAGTATGTCTGATATAAGCCATCTGTCGATCCTAGAATGCGAGTCATGTACTGAGGAATAGAGGAATATGCTCGGGAATCGGGATATATCAGTCTCCATAAGTCTATGATGGCCAGACGGGGAAGTGATGACAGAATGGCGTGGGCTGCTTTGGAGAGTTGACAGGGACTGGAACCCGATCTGTCGAGGTCCATGTCTAGTGTTGTGTTAAAGTCGCCCCCCCTACAGGATCGGAACCATAGGGAAACTGTCTAAGAGAGATGCTAGGTTGAGGTAAAATTCGGGGTCATCTACATTAGGTCCGTAGATGTTCAATAACAACAGCTCTTTATTTTATAGGACACCATGGAGCAGTACATATCTACCAAGTGAGTCGGCCTGTGAGGACTTACAGACAAATTGTAGTTTGTGTAATATGTTTGGGGACCCTATACTTTAGGTAATTTTTCACAGTGTTTAGTGCGAGCGTGCGTTTCTTGCAAAAAAGGATTTTGACGCCATGGCGTTCGGCATGAAGTTGTAAATGTCACATTTTCTTATAATTCCCCAGCCCTCGCACATTCCAACTCATGAATATCACATTATCATTGCCCATTGGAGTAGGAGTACTGCATAGACTTTGAGCTTCGGTGGGGTGATAACCCAGGGCCCGGAGCTCGGAGTATCCAGACAAACCTCCTCTCTGCATACGGTTGACCTGGCTCTTTCTCGCACTCCACCTTCGTCGTGAACGTCAAGCCTTTCATAACACCCCCCCAACCCACCCCTCTCACATCCCTCCCCCAATCAGAGGACTGATAACCCCATAACCCATTAACCAAATCCAAACCAATGGCATAAACGCCTGGGGGCCTGTGTGCTGGCCTGGCGGCGATGCTCCGGGCTGGGGGCCCATTGAGGATAGACAATGTACATGGAGACCAATAACATGTAGGGTAGGTAGGACCTTGTGACGGGGAGATCAAAATGACGTAAAACCAAAGTAGCCAGTAAGCACATGACTGAAAGGATGGATCTCCCATACACTTGGGCCAGGGGAACGCCCGACCCAATAAGTGCATAACAGCGTAACAACCGCTAACAGAGCAATGCGGCCAAGACAAGTCAACCGGGAAAGTGATCATCTATGAATTTGGAAGCCTCCTCCGGGATTGTAAAAAAGAAAACCTGGTTAGAGTGTTCAATTCTTAGATTAGCGGGATACAGCATGGAATATTTGACCTCCAGCTCGCGCAGTCTCTTGTTGACTGCCAGGAAGATTTTGCATTCCTGTTGAATGGCCACAGAGAAGTCAGGGTATAAGTGGATCCTAGAGGACCCCAGGAACAGTTCCCCTTTGGCTCTCGCTGCCCTGAGGAGGGCATCTCGATCACAAAAGTTTAGGGTCCTAGCTATGATGGGGCACAGGGGTGCGCCGGGTCTAGGTTTTGTTGTGGAAGCTCGGTGGGCTCTCTCTATTGCAAACTGTGGTGAGAGCCTAGGGGAATGAAGAAGTGTAAGTAGAGTGCGCTCTAGATAGTCTTCCATGGGCTCCTTGATGCCGTCCTTGGGGACCCCAATTATGCGGAGATTATTGCACCTAGAGCGCGATTCAAGATCCTCGTTTCTTTTCGCTACCTCCAGTACTCGTCTAGATAGTGAGGAGACTTCCGCCTGGAGAGAGCCCAAGTCGTCCTCCGTGGCGCCCACCCTCGTCTCAATTTCCGCAACACGGCTGTGAGTTTTCTCAATGTGTGCTTAAGTGAGGATATGGTACCATTTCTGTCATCCAGTTTGGAGTGCATAGTGGTGAACCCTTCGTGGATATAATCCAGCATTTTCTGTGAGTCTATAGGGTCCGGAGGAGTTGAAGTGGTGGGCTCAGGCTCCAGTGCCTCCACAGCTTGTTTTTGTGGTGTTTTAGTGAACATGTTGATGGAGCTCTGTTTTTCCCTAGCACCTTTAGTCATGGCGAGAACTGGAGGCAAGCTTGCAGCCTTGAGAAAGCGGAGTGCAAAGTAAGGCGTGCGAGAGGAAAAGAAGACCGCAGGTAATGGTCGAGAGGGTGGGCGGGGACTGGAGGGACACAGCGGGTTATGAGTGGACTATAGGAACTTGGCCCATTATTAGTTTATGGGGTTCCAGAGTGCCCAGCAACAAATTGGTCGACAACCCGGGTAACCGAGTCAGGTGGTAGGCACATAGTTGTGCCGGGGTATTAGGGAGGAGCCAACCCAGCAATGCTCCAAGTTAGAGCGTGAAACCAAGAGGGCCGCCACGAATAAGGGAGCACTATGTTCCAAAGGCTTTGTGGTCACAAGGGTACCTTATAATCAGCAGTGGGGCGGCAGGTAACCTGAGTGGAAGGACGCCGCTGCATGGTGAGGTTTAGGGAGTTGGGTGGAGTTCAGTTGAACCCCCAAAGTTGTTGGTGGGCTGGTGACCACAGTTTGCATAGATTGGTCATGCCAGAGGCCATTCCCTGGGTTGTAGGAAGAGTAGGTAGTCCACCTAGTTCAGGCCTGCTTGCCTTGGTCAGTCAATGACCCCCGCTACACACAGGTGGCCACTCTGTTGAAATATGCGAGGCGGGAACACAGCCGTTGGATAAGGGTAGAGGAGCCCAGGGATCCAGAGATACTTGTCAGCAAACCCTGTCAGAATCTTCTCAATCAGTGATAATACAGAGGGGTGGGGCCCTTTCAATGCTGTAGTAGTTTGAACTGGGATGGGGGTAATACGGCTTTATGGATACTTGGGGGGGTTGTAGCCTCAGCATGGAACCAGAATTGAGATGCCCCACCACTAGGGCAATGGGGTGTTGATAGCGGTGCAGTTCTGCCCCTTATGGCCCAAGTCAGTGATCAGCATGGCTCATGGGGCCTGAGCTCCTGTGCAGCTGTATTAGAGCCGGAGACTGCTGTGGAGTCGGGGGAGGGCCCAACCCCCGTCAAGGGAGGGCCCAACCCCCGTCAAGTGGCGGGACCCCAAGGGGCGGTAGGACATGTAGCAGCGAAGTTCGCAGCATCCCCGGGGGGAGGGGCGAGCCGGACCCGGGATAGATGAGACTTGCAGCCGTGGATGGAAAGGGCACAGTCACCCCAGCCCCCGGGACCCACCGTAGTTGCCGCAGGTTCCTGGTCCCCATCCGTTCGGAGTTGCTGGAGAAGCTCCACACCAGGTGAGTAGATATCAGGAGGCCTGCAGTGGGCACCTCCCGCCAGTACCACGCGTCCCAGGGAGAAGACAGAGCAGGCTAGCTCAATGCCGGGGGGGTCGAGCAAGGAGGCAGCCTGCACTGCACGTCGGCGAGCCACAGGATCCGGTGACCAGGAGACGATGCTGCTATGGGCATGGCGATCCTCCAGGAGAGATTCCCCCCACTCAGGATGCAGAGGCTCTCCACACGACCAGTGTGAGGGAGTAGGAATGAGCGGGCGCAGAGCCCCTCCCCCACAGCAGGCTGCAAATCCCCGGCCCCAGCGGCCGTTTACTCCAGAGGCGAAGATTGGATCAGGGTAGTGCCGAGCCTCGGTCCACCAGAGCCGCCTAAAAATCTGGCATAGGTTGACGAATCAAGTCTCCAGACTCGGGTGGTGGTTAGGCAGCGACCGCAGCTGTGTTCTCTTGCTGTCCCGACAGTGGTGTACTGCGCTCCAGTGCAGATATTGATAAGGATGTCACGGATCTCATACTCAGGCGGCCATCTCCTTCTTACTTCCAGGACTGGGGTCGGGGTTCGAACACTGGTCCCTGGAGAGCCAGGCTTAGCTGCTGAAAGGGTTAACACTGGGTGACCGGGACTGTCACAGTGTGGACGGCCGACTATTTGGGGCTGGTGTTCTGCCGCTCAGAGTCCTGGAATGTTGTGGGAGTCTTCTTAGATGGTGGGTGCTCGCAGAGTCAGGCCTCCCTCTGCTGTGGATTCACATAGTTGAGCCCTCCTGCCAGTGGGTGGATGCCCGAGAGGAGTGTTGGAGTACCCAGCAGAAGTTGCCCCACTCCCGACAGCCAGAGACCACTCCCAGTCTGAGCGCCGAGAGAATCCGGGTCGGGCAGTCAGAGACAGCCGCTGAGTCTGTGCCCAGTTCGATTATGCAGAAGTTCTTGTGAGCCACAGGACAGTCGGCAGGTGCCGTGTTGCAGCATAGTGAGGGGGCTCCAAGCAGCAGCACAACGACCCGGGGGGGGGGGTCCCATGTAGTTGAGGCCTCTCAGGCCGTCCACCCCTCTGAGAGTCGTCTAGGGGGCTGCTCACTCCACGTGGCAGGTGCCACCTTACCCCAGTGGTGCGCGGAGGGGGGGGGGCCCATACAAGTGCTGGCAGTCAAGGGGTGCCTCAGGTGAGCACGGGATGGGCTCCATAGACAGGTTGGGCGGGTCTTCAAGCCAATTGTTCTGGAAGCATCGCAGGGCCCCCAAGCCGTGCCAGGAGGAGCGGGACTCCCTGCGGCTGCGATGTGCTGTAGCTGGCAGTGGGGTCCGCAAGGCCACTGTGTTGCACCCCGTCTCTGATTGGGGGTGAGGAGCACTTAGATGGAACTCCAGTTCTGAAAGCAGAGTTCCAGCAGTGTTGTCCCCGGAACTGGTAGGTGCTGATTCACGCCAAAGATGGAAGGTGGTGCAGGGTGGACTCTATCAAGAGGGGTCGGGTTCAACCAGCAGATTCCCACCTCTGCTCTGTCCCGCGGAGACCCGGCCAAGCCTCCACTCCCCAAAGTGATGTTGAATGGTGGGGTGCCGATTCACCCTCAGGCCAAATATAATGGGGCCCGCTGTGTGTCCGTTGGCTCTGGTGCTCACGTTGCCGCCTAACTGCTGTGCTCCAGATGGACAAAATCTCTGGGGCTAGACAGCCGAGTGTGCGGGGGCACTGGTCCGCGTAACTCCAGATGGAGGGTGCGAACAGCCCCCCCGGCGGCAGAGCGCAGGTCTGTAGTCGCTGCTGTGCTCCAGGCCTCTAGTCGAGTCGTCACAGAGCCATGGGCACCATCTTGCTGCCATGCTGTACATCCCGCATCGCAGATCTCCAAACTGCATTTTCACCCGGCATCGGAGTCCAAGGAGGCTGGGAGTTGAGCAGGATGTGCCTCAGTTCATGGGCTGCCTATCGCTGTGTTTGCCTCCTTCAAAGATGAAGTTTCACCGGTGCATATTCCCTGGATGCGTGGCACCAGCCAGGAGCTCTCACAGAGCCTCTCCGACCGCCATGGCTCCAAGCCATGCCCCCATGAAGTCTATTTCTACGAACAAACATTTTCTCAATAGAAAACATCATAACGATATCAATCTGAACACAATCCAGAAAACATCCCTCACTGTCACCTTATACTGTGATTCCTCTAACCACCTAAGTGTCAACTTATAAAATGTGCACATAACACAATCTCTAAAAATCTAGATATCTATACATACAATTTGTATATAACAGGGTCTACGTCACAGAGAATAAGTTTGTAAAATGTCTCTTGAATATTGTAGAAAGCTAGCAGAAGGATCACACCGGCTAATCTGACGTTTCGGCGGAGTAAAAAGTAGACCACCTTCTTCAGGACCTCTTGTTATTACCCTGAAAAACTAACATAAAAACCGTATAAGCTAATCTTGTATTTCTAAAAAACTCTATGTATAATATTTTCATAAGTTCCAATCTGCATCCAAGTGTAAGTACATAAAGCACTTGCCTCGCAACCCGCTCGGCATCTCCTTTTCTCCCTTCCTTTCATGGTTCTCTTCTCCCCCTTTATTTGATATCTGTGCTACTGTCCAGCACTGTGCAAAGAAAATAACAAAAATAACAGGATTCCCACTCTGCCATACTTATTGTTCAGGTAGCATCCATAAGGCCTAAGCGTAATTGAGAAGCTGCTTACCTAACAGGAGATTGTTTTTAGCTGCTGCAGCACCTATCTTGAAGCAGAATGTTTTGTCTGCCCATGCTTCATGGTCCGCTGCTTCTCTAGTTGGATGTGCCTGGTTATCAATTATTTCTGTGAGGCCTGTAAGACATTTACATTATACATTTGTATGGAAGTCTCTTGACTCGTAGGATCATTACACCAATTGTACTGTTGTCACAGTGGGAAATGTGTTGGAGTGTTAGATTTCGTATGAATTCAATTCTGTTTACCTGGTGAGCAGTGTTCCCATGCAGTTACTAGCAAATGTAGTGCCCTGGCTTTGGGAAACCAGGAGCCCTCCCATGTTGGTTCTAGAAGAATTCTGTGTAAAACACGTCTCATGCCAAACAAAACTTCAGTTTTGTGCCGGAACTGTATTCCTTGTGCTCAAGGGTTGGTTATTTGTTTAAATATGTATAAGGGGGAGGAATGGTATTGTTTCACTCATGGTGCCTTACCATTGCGGCATCTGTGGCTTGTTTGTTGTGATATCCCACAGGTGGTCACGTTTGTGGCCCTGGAATTTTCTATCTTGAGGGAGTGCTAGGGGACAAAAAGCACAACTCGATCAGTCCTACGCATAATTATTTCAAGGCTGTTGTAGCTGCTTTAAACATGCCCTGGTTTATCTGTGTATTTTCTCATGCAGCCGTGTCAGCGGGTTGGTTGCACTTACTCTTGGCGTCTCGCAAGGTTGCATCTGCGCTGTAGTTTGCCGTTTCAATGCGTTGCTCATGCAACCTGATGTCACTCGGCACGTCTATGTCGCTCAAAACCACGTAGCGTTTCCATGGTGACCAGGCGATTACCTTTGTGTGTCTAATGCCGTCTGGGAATCTCCATGGAGATGACCATGTGTTCCTTGCCAGTCCTTCCTTGATTTCATATTCATTTTCCTATGGTCATAATCAATGGCCCTCTAATGTTCTTGATGAGCCAAGTGTCTGTGCGGCCCTTGCAAAGTGCTCGGTGCACACCTAGCATTGAACGAAGACACCATCCTTCTCTCCCTGCTCTGACTTTGAATGACAGCGGACCAATCATGCTGTCAAAAAGGCTAGAGTGTGTACCTTGTTCCTTTGGCAATCTTCCTTATTCGCGTCCTCTTCCTCGCCCCATTACTACCATTGAATACTGTCTAAGTGTCTTTTTCCTCAATGGGTTCCACTACAGATATATTACAAGAGTACATTGTGATACTTTGTGAGGGTGCAAAGAAGGAGTTGGGGTAAAGCTGGAAGGGTTAAAGGGGTGCTGTGTTCTCCCTATTGTGCCAGTGCTCTCGATTTGCATTTATTTTATTTGTATAGCGCACTTAGCCCAAAGGCATCTGGGCGCATGGGAACCAGGCTCCCACCACATGAGGTCCTCCCGCTGAGTACCACCGCCAGGGGGACAATTGGGTAGCGGCCTCACCACCCTGGCCTCATGGGGGGTGGCTTCCCCATCTAAAGCAGTGATGATACATTGGGATTTGTCACTCTATATACGTAAGCCAAAACTGTTGCTTTGCCAGTGCTTGTTTTAAATAGGACTTCAGTGCAATGATACACATGCTGCTTCTAAATCAAGTGGCGGAAAGTGCACTTGGCTAAGACATGTTTATTACAGGCGTAGCGCAATTATGGCTGCAGTTAAGCAATTAACCTTCTATGGATAAAGGTAGCTCATAGAGATCATAGGAAGATGTATTTTGGGAAGGGGGTGTCAGGTAGAGGGTGGGAATGGCCACGGGCAGTGAATGAGTGGGAAAATAACCTTAACAACAAAAGTGATGGGTGGAAGGATTTGAATGAATCTGAACCACTGGCATTGCCCTGGGCAATCTTCCACACCACTGATTTTTAGCCCGTCTGCACCACTGCAAAAGGGGTCCAACCATATGCAAATCAGCCAGGTACTGCCACCAATGGTAGCTGCCCAGCCTGAACTGCTAAGCCAGATCCCCTCTGCACAGAAACACAAACAACCCAACATGTTTCGGCCTTGTTGGGCCTCCTCAGTGAGGTGCACCTTAGTTCCCTATGCACAGCGAGCAAGGGACCCACGTCTGGGCATGCCCTCTCGCACATAGTGAGACAAACTATAACCACAAAAGTGATGGGTGGAAGGTTTTGAATGAATCTGAACCACTGCCATTGCTCTGGGCAAACTTCCACACCACCGTTTTTTTATCCCGTCTGCACCACTGCAAAAGGGGTCCAGCCAAATGCAAATCAGCCAGGTACTGACACGAATAGTAGCAGGTCCGCCCGAAGGGCTAAGCCGGGTCCCCTCTGCATGGAAACACAGGAAACCCCAGACATGTTTCGGCCTTGTTGGTCCTCCTCAATGAGGTGCAGCTTACTTCCCTATGGCACAGTGCAATGCCAGTGGTTCAGATTCATTCAAAACCTTCCACCCATTACTTTTGTCCACTGTCCTGTGTCTAAACCTATTTCTGTCCCTTACATTTTTAAACTAACTAAAGAAAACTGGGTGTCTTATTAATCCAGAAGGAGGCCCCTCTCATTCTGGATATAGACTCCAAGATTCACTTCTTGTAAAAGAATAATTAGTTCCAATGTTCTCTTCTTGAATCTTAAATTCAACTTAAAGAAAACACAGCTCCTCAATCTTCTGGACCGGACCTCCTCCTCAGCCCGTGCGTCAGCTCATAAACAAAACACAGTTCCCCCAATCTTCTGGAGGAATACTCTTCCTCAGTCTGTGCAGTCAAATGTAGCTCCCTAATCTTTTATCAGGCCTGGTTCACTAACCTGCCAGAACCAACCGAAAGCTTTACCAAATGACTCAAAGTTGTAATCACCAATGGAGTATCAAGTCTGGTTCACTACAATGTCAGACTTGATTACATAAATTTGAGTTCCAAAATGTTTCTCTGTTGTTTGTTTCTCTTTCAATTATTTTATACTTTATTGGGGTCTCCTCAACTTCTTCTGGGCTCCAGCCACTGGCTATAGGTATCCTCGCACTTATGTGGGTGTTCAACCCTTATATTCTTCACTGATGGCCTTCTCCTGTTTCCATATGGGTCCCAGACAATGATATACACTGGCGCGACATCTGATATTACTAGACTGGCAGTATTCTACTCCTAACGGCTCAGTATTACTGGCAGGAGATTGTAATGCTTATTGCTTGGGCTTTTTGGCCAAAGGCTTCTATCCTATCCTATCCTATCCGGATGAATTAGATGAAACCTTAGCAATTTCAGTTGGGAATGAGATGTGTACTGATGTGCTCATAGATTTTGATTTGGTCCCTCTTATTCCTAGAGAGGAAAACTCCACAATGGTGCTTGGTACTTGGGGAAATGTATCAAGCACCTCTTGTTTGCATTGCATTTCTGCTACTCATAAAATTCAGACTTGTGTATTAGACTTCACCATGTGACCATGCTGCATTGAGAGTCACGCTTCAGGCCAATAAAACGATTATATGGAGTTTTCCTGCTGGGAAAGTGACAACCAATGTGCAAGGTAACAGATTGGTGTGGTCTGAGACAAAAATTGGGGTCATTAATTCTTAGCTGGTTAACTGCAGATTTTGCCCTGAACAATTGATATATAATCATCAGTGGGACCCAGGCACTATTTTGGAATATGTATGGCCTTCCTCTGTCCATAAGATCATTATCATACACCAAAACACATCCCTCCCCTTATGATAAGGGGATATACAGGGAGAAAATATTACTAAGTTGCTCTATACATAAGATTAAGAGATCCAAGACGCTCTCTGGGATTGAAAGGGACAACCGTTTTATTGAGTAACGTACTCGTTACCAAAATTGGGTGCAAAGTTACAAATATAATCTACATTGTTCCAACTGGAAGATGATCTTTGTGCTGCTCAAATCGCATAACACCTGGAAGTTCTGGTATTTATATCGCTCGTATTTGGCGGATCAGGTACCCAAGGAGATCTGTGGCATTTACGAGGATTCTTGGGCCTCTTATATAAGGCAATTATATTGGGACCTGGAAACTGATAAGCCTGGCCCTTTTGGGTCTATATCTTTAAACACCCAGAAATGATTGGAGTTTGACGTTGATGACATCTTGGTTATTATAAACCAGCTTAAGCTGTCCCATGCGCCTAGCACTGACGGCCTTGCTAATGTGGTTTCAAATTGAATCCTACCTATTGGGCAAGATTACTAGACACTCTGTTTCTCCACGTTTTGATAAGTGGTAAAACAGTTGGCGGATATCCTGCCAGTTGGAGGCTAACCATCTTAATCCCCGTTCATAAAAAGACTTGTACTCTGAGCCTTGCTATTACCGTCTGCTGGATATGCTTGATACAAGTGGTAAGATCTACTCAACCTTTCTCTTGAGTTATCTAAAGAGATGGGTTGCATCGAGCAAATTACGTAGATGCCAGCCAATAGGGTTCCGGAAAGGGTACAGCATAGTACATATAATATGGGCCCGTTCACTACATATAGCTGACACTTTCAACCATCCAGATCAGTGCCTGTATCTGTGTTTTGTTGACTATTCGGCTGCCTTTGTCTGCGTATCTCGTCCTAGACTCTGGACGAAGCTGGAACATTGGGGAATGAATCCAGCTTTATTCTATTTGTTTTTGAAACAGCTATATACAAATACCATGGTCACTGGTAGGAAGTCACAGCATGGATTTATAACTAAACCTTACCCCACCAATACCGGCCTAAAGCAGAGGTGTGTCCACCCCTCTTCTATATAATTTGTATGTGGCTGATATGGATGAGTCGCAGCAAAAAACTCATAACTTTCCGCCTAAGCTGGGTGGTGTTAGCACTATATGGCTCTCATACACGGACAATACCGTCCTGATCGATCAAACTACACTCAGCCTGCAGCACACAATGGAAGTGTTCTCTACGCTACGGCCAACAAGTTAAAAAGAAACCTAAAAAAAACAAATCATGAGAATTAATAGGAGGCACACACCCTTTCACTCTTGGTCTATGGGTGGGGAAAGGTTGGAAATCGTGGATTTGTATGTTTATTTAGGCATGCCGATTAAGAATGACCCCTCTGCATCCTTTTATAAGGAAGTGCGCCTCTGTAAAACTATATGAAAATGGCATGTAATTAAAAATTACATATCCGGAAAGGGTGGCTGCTCAGTGGATGGCCTATTGGAAGTGTAAAAAAAGGGAGTCATACATGGGCTCATATATGGTTTTCAGTTTTTTCCATAAAAATATGTAATATGGCTCTGTAAAGCTGAAGGAAAGGTGCTACACTCCCCGATAGGTATTCCCTGAGCAGTGCAAGTTAAGGCACTCCGTTGGAGCTCGGATTTTTCGTTTTACTTTCTTTGTGGAAAATTGCACGCTGCTATTTGTTTTGTTTGCAAAAATTGTTTGGGCTGCAGGAAAGGAACATACTCTGCTGGCACCTTTTAATAAGCATGAATGCTGCAGGCCCTGTAATCCTGCCCAGAACGAGCTGCTATGTACTGTGAAAATGCATTAATTTACAGATACCCAAGGAAGATGAAGCGCTTGCATTCTATTCTATTCTAAATGAAAGTCTAAAACACTGGACTGGGACTATTCTCAGTCAGTGGATGAACTGACAATCAAGAAAAATGTTCATCCGGACAACTGCATAACTACCTTATTAAGCTTTGTAGCATTTTGGCAGATGTGGAGCAGGTGCAAGTGGATCTAGGTCACCTGGCCTAAGCCCCGGCCACCTGGCACCTTCCAGGTTGCCGCTCTTTTTCCCCACTTTGCAAGCCACGCCCAGCTGGTGTCTTCCTAGTTGCCGCTCTTTTTCCCTACTTAAGCCTCTTTTCCTTTTCAGATGGGGAACAGATACAAGTGGATCTAGGTCACCTGGCCTAAGTCCCGCCCACCTGGTGCCTTCCAGGTTGCCACTCTTTTTCCCCACTTAGCAAGTCCAGCCCACCTGGTGCCTTCCTGGTTGCCTCTGTTTTTCCCTACTTAAGGAGCCCTCCAGCCTCTTTTCCTTTGCAGATGGGGAGCAGGCGCAAGTAGATCTAGGTCACCTGGTCTAAGTCCCGCCCCCCTGGTGCCTTCCAGGTTGCCGCTCTTTTTCCCCCACTTAGCGGCCTCCAGCCTCTTTTCCTTTGCAGATGGGGAGCAGGTGCAAGTGGATCTAGGTCACCTGGCCTAAGTACCACCCACCTTCTTAGCCCTGCCTCTTCCTTCCTGCTCTTAACTCTTAGATCAAGGCGTCTCTCACCCGATCGTCCGATGCGAAGGGCTGACAAAGAAAAGGACAATTCCTGTTTGGACCAGGAGGACCCAGGGCCAATACCCCTGCTCAGATAGCAGGTAAGCATGCACCAACATGTGTTTACTCCCTCTGTCCCCACAGGCCATCCCCACCCCTTCTGGTCCCCTTGTGATGTTCAGCAATGAAAGCGCAACACAAGGTGCGCTCCAAACAAATACAGTGTCTGAGGCTGACTGGATAAAGCACTACAGCAAACTATACATCAAAAAAGGCCATCATGAAGAACCCGAATTGCCTGTGCTGCAAAGCTGGAACCTAGAATTTAAAAAAGATGACATTCTCAACATCATACAAAAATTTGAGCGCTTCAAGGGCTCCGGGGCACGACAGCTTAACAAATTATACCATCAAACAAAATCCAGAGAAATGGTCTGAAATATGCTTTACAAATTTCCACAGAATCAACATCGAACAGGAATCACTGATGTCATGGAAAAGTGCTGTGATAGTGCCGGTGTTCAAAAAAGGTAATAGGGCAAACCCTCACGACTACAGGCTGATAGCACTTTTGGACGTTCTTGGTAAAGTGTGTGCCACAATGTTACAACAAAAGCTATTAAAATGGATTACAGAGTTCCAGCATATAGACTTGAGGCAGTCAGGTTTTGTAAAAGATGTTGGGTGCGGGCTAAACCTGTTAATCTTAAACTTACTAAAAATGGAAGCTATAAGAACAGAGGGCAAAGTCCACTTGGCACTGATTGATTTTTCCCATGCTTTTGATAGCATAGACAGAGAAATTCTTTGGTCCAAGATGAAGAATTGGAACTGAGCCCCAGACCTTCTGGCGGCCATCAAGGAGCTACACGCTGGAACCAATATTAAGATTCGCCTATATCAAGCTGGCACCCTTTTGGCTGTGATTCTTACATTTTGTGGCATGAAGCAAGGTTGTCCTCTGGCATCGATTATTTTCAATCTATTTATATCTGACATCGGACATACCATTGAGGACGTATGCTCATTTCCACCGAAAATAAGTGAGTTGGCTGTTATACACTGACAATCTTATTCTTTTGGATGCCACTCCAATCGGACTTCAACGAAAGTTAGAGGCTGTAGAAACATATGCAAAAGTCAACGGTCTTTGCTTCAACAAAAACAAATGTGAGATTCTTGTCCTACAAAATCTAAGAACAAAAACAAAAACAAAAGGGAAACAATTCAAATGGCGATTAGGAACTGAAACCTTAAACATCGTGACCAACACTAGATATCTGGGGATGCAGATGAGCGCTCATATTGACGATAGTCCCTGTGCTGAGAAAGCAAAAATCAAATGTCGACAGCTAGCATGTCAAGGCTCTATCATCAACAAGAAATATGGCAAATCTTTGCTGCGACCAGTACTAAATTTCTACAATTAGAAAGTAGTCCCAGCCTTAATATTTGGAGCTGAGTGCGCACTGGGCTGTGCACACAAATTATGGACCACAATGAAAAATATATTCTGCACAAAAGTCTTGCATTCCGAAAGGAACGGCAACTGTGTGCATCCGATACGAGCTAGGTCTTCTATCCCTCAACGCACGCATTTGTTGGAACACACTAGCCCTATATTGCAAAATCACAATGGACGGCGCCGTTCCCCAACCAGGAAATGGCAATACAGGAAGCCTACTATCTCTGTGGTCTAGACGTTGTGAAAGCATACTAAACAACTTGGAAACCGATTGCGTAACCCTGACTCAGTCAAAAATAAACTTTGGAAGCTTGACTGGATCACAACGGTAGAGCAAAGGTCAATCCAAAAAACTAATGAAGCACGTTCCATATGAAGCCAGAAGGTTTAATGAATGCGTAAATGTGGCAGAGCACTTTCCAGCCTCTCACCACAGAACTATATTTCTGCGCTTTCGATTAAACGCCTTCAAAACCAAGGAAAGACTGATCACATGGACTAAAATCCGCAATTGAGACACAAGATGTAGATTTCGTAACCAACATGAGGAAACTCTAAAACATCTGGTTTTATTTTGCACTGCCATTCGATCGCAAAGGACAAAATGACTAATGTCAATCATTGAAAGCCAACAAACACTGAGTAGTGAAGAATGGTGGCAAATGATGTTTAAAGACACAATAAAAAAAAAATGCCCTAATGTTTTTCTTAGAAGATTTAAGAGATTTATTAGCCACCACAAACTGTGGATTTAAATGATTAAATCTGACATTATCCCTTCTTGAAACAAAGACCACAAAACTCGAAGGTGGACCTCTGGAACATGAGGACATTATGACTGGACAACTGATGATGGAAAATCACAAATGGAAATGTTACATGTTGTTACATGTTGGTCTTTTCCATTTATGTTTCGTTTCTTTGTGTATTTTGTAAAACTCTCTTTTTTTAAAGATGTTCCCTTGTGCCCCCCTCCCTTCTCCACACAGGTGCACAGGTGTTGCCTATTTTGCTTGATTCTTCTACCCTGTTCCCCTCCCATCCCCCCAGCCTACTTTTGCAGGAGTCTGTCCTGACACATTCTGGTTTCACCATCACCCAGATGCCTTTGGGCTATCAGAGCGCTATACAAATACAAAAATAAAATAAAAAATACTGTCTTGTGGCCAATGCTGGATTTGACTTTTATGGACTTCATTGATTCACGGCGCGTCACCCTTTCTCAACTTTCATGCTGGACTTCCTTTGCATCTTGTACTCATGGTGACCCTGAATCATGCTGTTCCCATCTTCATCTTGTATACTGGCTTGCAACATTATGTGTTACTACGGACTTCTGCAATTGTATTCGCTATCCCCTCTTGATTCTCCACTCTTTTTGACTGCTTACTCTCTGTCCTCTCCTCCTCCCCCTTTCTCTCTTTTCCTTTCTCCTCCCCTCCTCCCCTTACTTTCTTGTATGAACTTACTCTATCAGAATTGTCCATAGACCTAGTATGATAGCAACCTCATCTGTCTCCACCCCCCTCCTCTTGCTTGTCCGCCCGCCCCAGCCCCCTAGCACTATCTGAAATGTCGTCAGGATTCGTACCGTAGTTGCTTGTTTTGTTCCTCCACTCCCTTTCTGCACCCCTCTCCCTCACCTTGTTTTTCTCAGGCTCTACCAGAAATGTCTTCAGGCCTAGTACGGTAGTCGCCTATCTGTTTCCATTTCCTTCCCACTCTCCCCCTCCCTTCCTTATCTATGTCTAAGCTCTTGCACTTTCCAGTGTTCCCTCCATTGCCTTGAAGCGCTTTGAAACACATGGTGTATAGGCGCTATATAAATAAACTATCATATCATCATATCATTTTATATTATATCTATGTTTCAATATGATACTAGTACTAGAATGAGTAGGGGCATTCCCTTGGAGAGCAGAGTGGGAACTGCTAGGCAGATATTGACCAGCTGCCCAGGCTTCAATGAAAATTACTTTATAATTTTATGGGCAATTCATCATCTTATCCAATAGTATTTGTTCCGATCGATTTTGCGCTACAATATATTCGGCGGACCCTTTAATTATTACTGCAGCCGCATTTCATGGGAATCATACCAAAATATTACAAGAATAATTCCGACGTATATTGTATCTGCATCGCATTCGCAGCGTACAAAGATTGCGACTAAGTCCGACAATTCTTGGCTGCTGCCACGTGTGTTTTCACAATGCATGTCACCGCCGCGCCCATGCATTCATGAAAGGTAAGCGCCTGGTACCTTTTCCCCAATTCATGTTTCTACAACGCGCCACCTGTTCCCGCTTTAATTGTCATGAAATGCCACTGTCTGTGTTGCAACATCACTATTAACCATTTATCCAAAGGCTTCCCCTGTCAATGTCTGTGCAGCGCAGCATCCAAACCGTTCATTTTCTCGTTCGTATCCCGCGAGAAAATACAATGGATTTGCTACTTTCATTTCTATGCTTCTTTTTTATGTGTGGTCGGTGCCGTTAGGATTACTTGTATCCTGGCATGCATGTGGCGCATTAAATTAGGAATTAAATTAGATTCAACTGAAGCCTGAGTAGCCTTCCATCGAGCGAGAAATATGCACGGAGTTTCTTCTGAGGGCTCGATTGTCAACATGGCGCAGTGATCGTGCTAAATAGCACGATTCACTGCGCCATTTCGTGATGCCCAGTGTTGGGGTGTGCCCTGACCCCATGCGTGCCCGTGAGCCCCCACACTAGACAGACCACACACGACACACGTCTATCTAGTTCGGGCTCCCCGGTCGCTCTGCGGCGTCCGGGAACGCCCCGTTTATTTAACTTGCACGCGGCGACGTGCAACGTCATGCCGCCGCGTGCGCGTCCCACACGGGGCTGCGCCACACTCCTCCTTTTTCGGGAGGAAACACAATTGCTTTTATTAAATACTGCAAACCACACACACAAAATAACACCAATATGATGAGCCCATGCCCCATTAATGTCAGCCGCCCGGATCCCCTCACTCCGGTTGACTCTCCACATGTCCCAACACGTATTAGCTGAGATAAGCGGGTTTCCCTCGCCCAGCCCTCTGGGGGTACCTCCCGCTTACCTCCGGCACGGGAAGTCCACCAGTCACAGCTCCCCGGACTGGAGAGCTCTGGGCGCTCACAGGGATTCCAACGTCCTCAGGCACCTCCGCCATGTCAGGGTCCAGGGGTGGTTCAGTTCGGGAGTCCCCCAGCTTCTTGAAGAAGCTGACGTTTCGGGTGACAGCAGATCGTCCATCCGATGCCGTCACCATGGACCCTTTCACAGCCACCACGTCCAGTGGCTCCGGTTCGTAGGGGAGCGAGAGCTTGCCATGGGGGTGTCTGTTTCGAATGAGCACCTCGTCCCCCGGTTCCAGCCGCTGGGGCCGAAGACCCCACTGCAGGTTCTCCTGGTCAATCCTGGTCTTCCTATCGGCCTCAACCTGCTGAGTGTCGATCACCCCGGGCTCCTTCTCCCGGACCTCAGGCAGTAGACCCCGGGGGCATCGCTTGAACAGAGCCTCCGCAGGGGCCACCCCGGTCCCAGGATGTCATGACTGCTTCCAGGCGGGTAGACGCTACCCATGAGTCCTGGGAGGTTAGGCGCTACCCGATAGTCACCCTGGGGGTGGTAGTCAACGAGTGGATCTCGTGGGGAGGGAAATCTTATTTTGATGATGGTGAAATCCCCTATTGGACATAGGCCGACACTTGGGAGAAGCGCGGTATAGTTCCCTTACACCCCAACCTCTCTCACCCTTTTACCCTGCACAGGACATAATAAGCCCACACACTTTCATGTATGTCTGCACAACAGCCAATGTTACTTCCCCAAGACACGTTGAGACATAGAAGAACATTGAATACAGGGGTGACTATAGTACTGGGACGAGGAACAAGTGCAGAGTAATGTGGAATAAAGGACCGAACCAGTACACACGCACAAGTCAATTTGTGTCAAGCAAATCAGACAGAACATAAAAAGGGAAGAAGGACTTGCTGATGCAAAAAGCCCTCTGAGGAGGAAGAGGGAGATTCAAATCCTGGCAGCATTAGAAGAGACAGGATGCTGACGGTACCAGGAGCGGGACGCTTACCCGCTGGTAGAGGTGTTCCTGAGGCATCCGTTGCAGACGAACACCCGAGAGGAGCAGAAGCCTGAGCCCCCAGCCATATGGGATTCCTGCAGCGCATGGAGAAGCCAAGAGGCGCAGCTCAGAGGCTGGGAGTGAGCCAGAGCAGCCACAGTCCTGGAAGCCGCAGAGGGAAGCCGGGAAAGCACCCGCAAACAACCAAAGACTACTGGTAAGCTCTCCAGAGATGTTGGGGTGACCAGGACAGTCGGTGGGATGGCTAAAAGAAGGGAGAATCGAAGCGGTGAGTATGGCATTTGCACCCATATGAAGAGAGAGCTAAAGCAATCATCATAGTCACATATACCTGAAGAAATCCCCAGACAAACAACTTCGTACAATTTTATTAAGAGCATGTCTAAATGTTCTAGAGACGAATGAAATCTTATTTTTTCGGAAACAATCTAAAGACAACATCTGCCGTTATTGTACAAGCACAAATAAACAAATAACATCGAGACAGTGCGACATCTCCTTCTACTTTGCCCAGGAACAGAAAAACTAAGATCCATCTACCTCCGACCACACAGACTCAAACATCTGACATCAAACGAAGGAGTCTAGTGGAACCGGATGATGAGCGGGGACTCCACATCCCTGACCACAGCAACAGCTAAATTCCTTCAGAGTTTGGACCTAGACGGAAAGGCCCAATCTTTACCCCCACACGAAGAAAACAAAGAAGAGTAAAAAGAGAGACAAAACCACAACATAACCACTAAAATCACTGTGGTCTCATTTGTAAAAATTGTTAATCACAATTAAACACAAAAAATAAATTAAAGTCACAGTACCTGGCAAGATAGTATATCAGGTTGACTGTGACCAACAAAGCGGTATCAAAGCAAGAAGACCACCATAAATACAGAAAAGGCGAGGGTTTTGTACCCATATCAAGAGTCACAGTACCTGGCAGGACGGTGTACCAGGTTGGCTGTGAAACCAAGGAGAAGACAAGAGGAATCTTCGTAGTCATAGTATATGGGAGAAATAAGAGCCAGGTTGACTGTGAAATATACTGGGAAGAAACTAGGGGAATGGAAGCATCCTCCCTAGTAATTTGTACATAGAAGACAAAGGCCAGAAAAGGGAGATATTCCCTCATCATTTGGATGAGGCAGGAGAGTAAACAAAGGGTAAGGGAAGCAAAGCCCCCTGTTGTTGTTTTGTGAACTTTTTTGGAACACTGAAAAAAGGAAGACCCTCATTGTACAAATCAGAGGGTGAGGCAACATGGAGAGTAAGGTTACCATTCTTTTAAGTTTATTTTTTGCACCATTTTGGAACTTGTTTTGTAAGCTGGAAAAGAGCTTTGAGACTAAAGAAGATCCCTTTTTCACATTAGTTTGAGTTCTCAGTGTGAGGGCGGGAAATAACCATTTTGACACAACAGTGGACTATCCGGACATACTCTTTAGAATATTCTTTCGAAGCAGGGAAATCCCTCTTAGTATTATAGATAGGAAGGTATTTCCCCAACCTTCATTTATTTAATAAAGTCTTTTATAACAATCATGCCACCTGTGCATCAGTCTCCTCCTTCCACACCCTTACATTGTGTACAACTGCGATTTTTTCTCCATTGTGTCTCCTTGTAATGTGAGGAATCTGAGGGTGTCCTCACTTCTTTCCCCAATATATCCTCCTCCCAGGTGGCCAGGGAAAGGCAGTTGATACCGTATCCTGATCCTGGGTTGGATATGCGAGGGAGGATCACCTGGGTGGTGGAGACCTGGGGAGTGGGGATGAGGCACCCTTGGATGAGACACTGTATCCCCCATTTCCCTTTTGTAACAAATCCAATATCCCCCAGGCCTGTGTAGGGTATTACCAGTCCCTTCCCTATCTTTCCAGTAAATCATCTCCCAGTAAACACCAGTCAGGTTCTGGGACAAGGAAGAGACAAACCAGAGCCATGCACCATCTCTTTATTGACTCTTACACACACAGACATCACTTTGGTCCTGGGATGAGGAAGAGGCATCAAACACTGAAGAAAGACTGCTTGTTTGACAATAAGCGGTCTAGTCTTTCTGAAACCTAATTGATGTTGAGAACTTTAAAACAGAGAAGCAATGGCAAGATGAGGCCTCCTTCCTCTTTGGAACACAGCGAGACATGGGACGCGACGTGAAGACCAGAAGAATCTGCAGCAGTACAGGAGCAGGAATTGGAGAGAAGCCAGGTTGAGACAGGCGAGGAAGCCGGATGAAGCGGAATCAGCATTGTGAAGCGCTGTAGAGATGCTGGGAGCAGAGGGAAGCTCCCCGGGCATTCGCAGCTGCAGATCAGCGAGGACAGAGCTTATTGGTGCTTCAAAGTCCTTCAAAAGGGAACCTGAGGCCATGGAAAGGTGGCACACAGCAGCAAGAACCGAAGGAGGATTTCCAGCGCCGTACCGGAGCTGACAGGCACACGACTGGAAACCGGTGAGACTTCCCAGAAGTCAGGGGGATCCGGGGTGTGTCGATTGCACAAAGGAAGCTAAGAAAGCTTGAATACATTAAAGGTCAGAGAAAATGGGACTGAGAACTGTTAAAGAGGCAAATATAAAGACGACATTAAATTGAATGAAGAAAGAGTTGAATATGCATTGTCTAGAGCTAAATGAACATTGTCGAGTCAAGCAAGCATTGCCAAGAGACAAACAAGCATTGCCAAAAGTGAAGCAGATATTGAGTATTGCTGAAAGAAATGAATGGTTGTGAAAGGAAACCCTGTAGGAAAGAGCAAAGTACAATTAAACCTGGCAAAGTGCACCAGATGCTTTGATCAAGAGAATTGAAACAATGAAGAAGTTTCCTAGCAAGAGAATGTACTGCAAAGCTTGTGTTGGTCTTTGCAAGCAGAAGCTACTGAACAAGTGAATGGTGGCAAAACAAGCAGTGACAAAGCATCAAGAGTAAGTCAAGCATCACTGTGAAGCTGAAACCGTGGCAAGGTACCTATAAAGCAGACACAAGAAAGGTGTGTCGATTGCGTGACCTGTAATGGATGGACATGGTGCTTCAACAACTGCGCCTAGACTGAGTACACCAACCTAAGGAAAAGCCACTCAAGTCACCTACAACCTTTGTGTGTTACATTATTATTGGAGTGAACTTTATTCATTAGAACTTTTATTTGGAAATTGTACCTTGATCCTAGGGAAGGGGATCCAACCCTGGTTACAAGAATATTTGGTTCTGAGTGTTATTTTGTTGAAATTAAACAGCCATGTAAATACCAGAAACGTTCTTTTAATTGTATGTATAAGTGTGAGGGGCAGATACCTTTTTGTAGTAGAGTGTTTTCCTTTGGTCTTAGTTTCATAGGTAGGGAACCCCAAGATCAGTTAGGGAAAGCAAGGTGTTTATCACATTCTTGTAAGTTAATAAAATGCTTCTTGTGAAAAACCTTTACCAAGTTGTCTGCCTCACATTTCTGACCCCTTCACAGGAAACAGGAGGTCGGCACACAGGATACAATTTTCTGGCTCTAGAGTTTCATTGGTAGTGTAAGGAAGGCATGGCATCAATAGTAGACACAGACACAATGGAGTTTGGAAAGTTACGAAAACCTTTATTGTATAGAATTCCTAACTGGCCCCAACTCTAGAATGGGAGTAGTCTCACCCATTGAACAAAATACAAACAAATCCAAGTCAGTCTAGTCAAAATAAAAAGTCCTATACTAAAAAAACCTAACCTTGCCCTCCATCTCAATTAACAAATGTGTTAAGGGAATACAAAGGAAAAATAGTGTATTAAAAGAAATGTCAGAATGGCTTAGATAACAACTCTCTTCCCTACGTTCAACAGCACGGGGTCTCGAGAGTTTCTTCAACAAGATAGGTGGATGACACAGTTCTATCAGTCTTACACACACCGGCTTACTGGTACAATTCAACAGTTCACGTTTGGGCTTCAAGCTTTTGGCAGTCTTAGGCTTTGTCCGCCTTCTCATAAACACACAGTTCTGTTCTTGACTTTTACTTTGCCACAATCCAATACAGGCTTCCCTCTGCCGGGCTCGAGCCTGCCTCTCTTTTCACATTCACCTTTTGCCTTTATCACAGTTCAGCACAGACTTCCCTCTACCGGGCTCAAGCCTATCTTCCTCTTTGTGGGGTTCCCTTCACCCACTTTTTTTTTCACATTAACTTTCACTCTATCACAGTTCTTTGTGGGGGATTCCCTTCCCCCTGTTTTGTCTTGATATCTTTACACGGTCGAAGACTTTCGAAACTCGAAGGCTTTTACATAGACCTCTACATGACCACTTTGACCTCTGCTTACACAATTCAACAATCAACAATTTTCCTCATCTCCCAATGCTTCTTGGTACTTGTAGTTCTGTATTCTTTTTACTTTGCCCTCTTTGCCTCTTTCAAAGTTCACATGCTTTGCCCTCTCTGCATATTCAGAGTTCACATACTTTGCTTTTCAGTTATTCAACTTTCGCTCGGGATCGCGGATACTTTCTTACTTTGATTCCCATTTAATAATCTTCAACTCAGAACATTCCACAGAGACTTTCGAAAGTACGATTCCGCCTGGCAGGACCACTCTGTTACTTTGTATACTTTCTTCATCATTCAGCAATTGTCCTTTTCCTCTAAGCATTTTATCGGCCCACATGCAACCTTCAACTCTCTTGATTAGTTACTTTTGATTTTAACACAAACCAGGCTTTTGTTGCCTGCGATAACTCACCAGTCATGTTAATTGACTTCTCTCTTCAGCGTCTTTCATACAGCAGTCAAGGCCGTTACCAATGCTGCTCCTCCCAAACTCCGCCATTCACCTGGGAGGGTAGCGGGCTGATTTGAAGCATCTTGAAAGTTCCTCCTTTCCGCTCACTCAGTTTCAGCCTTGGAACGCTTACGGCCTCCCAAAAGTGTGGAATTCTCACCTGGCTCCCTCTCGTTCTTTGCCCTCGCCGATCCCCCCTTGGCCTTCCAACTTCCACCGCCTGGTGCACATCAGCCCCAAAAGAGCTGCTCTTTCTCATACACAGCCTCGCTCAGAGTGTGCCTGTTAGCGCCAACTTTTATCCTGACATAGGCCCTCATTACGAGGTTGGCAGAATGGGTTTACCCGCACCGGTAATGGTGCCGGTGCCGGTAAACCCATTCCGCCCTATTACGAGGTTCCCTCGCGGGACCTGGAACAGACCTCTACCTAAATATCTTCCTTCTCAAGCCCTTCACTCATCCTCCTCCAACTCCCTCAGGGTCATTCGCTTCTCCAAGCAACGAGTTGGTGGTAGATCTCTTTCTTCGGCTTGGGCCTCTCTCTGGAACAGCCTCCCTATTCCTGGCTGAAACTGCACTGGTCACCTGGCCACACTCTGATCTTGGGCCCAGGTCCCCTCCCCTGCCAGTTGCACACCTGCACTGCCTCCCTGCAACCCCCGCACTTGAGGACTCTTTTCTTTTGTATCCCTACTAGTCCCCTACTAGCACGTGACACCTGATTTCTGCACTTACCCTTGCATTTGCCACCAGCTGGCCACACTTTTTACTCATTGCTTTTATTTATTCTATTTATTTTTTTACTGTAGCTCCCATGTACTGCACTGCCCCTCTCCCTTCCCCCTGTACTTTTCCCTTTCCCCCTTCCCCTGCATTTGCGCAATTTCAATGTCACCAGGCCTAGTAAGATCGTTGTCTCTGTCTTCCCTCTGTTCCCCCTCCCTTGCTTTGTAGCGCCTTGAAACACTTGTGTATAGGCATGCTATAAATGCCATATCATATCATATCAACTCATTTAACATCTGGGTCCAGTCTACCTTAAACCCTTCCTGTTACTCGGGGTCCCTCCTTTTCTGTAAGATATCTAACTCTTCCATCCCCTACCTACGGACATCCTCCATCCATTGCATGGACCCTGGGGCTTCTTCCAGAAATGGTTATCTGCCGTTTGGCTAGGGTCAACATAAACTGAGCAGTCGAATTTCGTGTTTTATGTTGTTTCCCCCCTGGAGGTATACCCCATAAACATACCCTCAGGTTACACTCGAAGCTGGAGCTCAGCAACTTGTTAATCCTGGACATAACTGCTCCCTAGTAGTGCGAGATAACCGCGTATCCCAATATCATGTGCCAGTTCCCTGCTGACCCAATCCCATAGCGAGGATAGTCCTGACTAAGGGTGCTGTTCATTGCATGAAGTTTGATCGGGGACACAACACTCTATGTAGTATGTTGAATTGAATACGTTGAAACGGAGTGTTCCATGAGGTCTTACGGACCTACTCCCAAATTTCTGTCCCTTCCCTTTCTCAGATCTGACAGCCCACGTCTCTTTCCCACTTGCCTTTGACCCCCAGGTTCTTCAACGGGAGCTCACTCCACGCTGCCTGGTAAATATGGGAGATTTTGGCCCCCCTCTAACCTGTGCGAGTATCACCTGCATCAGCGGACTCACTCTCCGTTCCTCAGGTACCTCCCCCCATATTGCATCCAACCTCCTAGGCACCACCCCATACGTTAAGAAGTGTTCTTTCGGGACCCCATAGCGAGTACTCCACTCTGCAAACAGCAGTAATTTTCCATCTTCAAACAAATCCCCCACCGTCTGACACCCCTTCTCCCTCAGACCCAAAATCCCTACCCTCCCAAGTACCTGTCGTAGCTTTGGGTCCACACTCCATGGCAGGTCGACACTGTATAATCCCCCAACATGCAACCTCCCAAGAAGCTTTTTCCCTGTTGCCCGCACCACCTGAAACACATTTGTCACCCCTTTGCCTCCCACCATGCCCAACATTAATTTCGTCTCTCGCTAAGATGCTAGAAGGCCTCCCAGAAGCCCATTCAATAACTCTTCCCTAGCATCCTCCCCTGTCACCTGTAGCTGTGCGGCCATAAAGTACAGCTCGTAGTCAGGCAGATTGAGACCCCCTTCTGAGCGTGGGCGCTGCAAGGTTGCTAGCGAAACCCTTCTTCTCCCCGCATTCCACAGCAGTTCCTCAACTTTCTCATCCAGCATTTTAAGGAATACCCTTTTGATCACATAGGGAATATTAGTAAAATAGTAGAGTAGCCTCGGTAGCATCACCATTTTACAAAGCGCTACCCTCCCCATCAATGATAACGGTAACTTCTTTGGGAATTGGATCAAGCCCCTCCTATCCACAACAAAGCCCTACCTGGGTTATACATAAATGTGTCCTCAATGACATGAAACATTTGGATCCCCAAATACCAAAATGAGTCCCCTTCCCAGCGTATCCCCCAATTCGGGAGAGCAGCGAGATCCCGGCCCCTGTGGCCTCCCAGTGGAAACAGAAGGGATTTGTCTTTATTGATCCGAAATCATGATAATGTCCGGAAGTTTCATAATATTTCAAGCAGCATTGGCATATTGTCCCACGGGTTCCCCACATTCAGCAGCAGATTGTCTGCGTATAACAAAACTACATGTCACACCCCTCCCGCTAGAATCCCTGCTTCGCTTATCTCTTTTCTTTTCGAAAATAGAATTGACGCGACCGGGCATCCTTGTTGCTTTCATCTGCTTAGCGTCCACTGCTGTGATATCCAGTCATTTTTATTCACCGTCGCTACTGGTTAGTTGTACAGCAGCCTCAGTAAACAACAGATAATAGCCCCAAACCCAAATGCACCCAACACTCTGATCAGCCATTCCCATTGTAAAGAATCAAAGGATTTCATCTCGTCGAAGGATGCCAAAGCTATTTCCGCCTCAAGATTTTTAACCTGGTCCTTAACGGGATGCAAGCTACAGATATTCATCATTGTGTTTGGCCCCTAATAAATCTGCACTGATACGGATACACTAGTATCAGAGGCACCCCAGACAGTCTGGTGGCCAGGATCTTACCTAAAATGGTTGCATCCACATTCAGTAACAAAATAGGGCGTTCGGATGCACAGCTGAGGTTTTTTTTCCTTCTTCTTTAGTAGGACTGTTTATAACCACCTCCGTCATAGAAGTCAGAAGAATCCCTGTCTCAAAAGACTCTTCGTATCATTTCTTAAGCCATGGAACCAAGAGATCCGCATATTCACCATCGCTTCCCAGATATCAACACTTTTTCACTGACTACAGCGCCTCCCATATATCCACCTCTTCGATAGGCCCCACCAGCCCTTCTCTGAGATCCGCTGCCAGGACTGGCAACTGAATCAGCTCTAACAGTTTATCTGCCTCCCCCGAGGAGTATGTCCCCTCACTGGTATATAAATCCTGATAGAAAATCTGTAAAGGATCATTAATCCCTTCCTGAGTGCAGGTCAGTTCCCCCAACTCCCTCTGGATTTGAATGATGGTGTGCCGCAGTTGCTCCCTAAGTAGCAGCCAGGCTAATAACTGTCCTGCCTTATCCCCCTGCCGTGAATCTGCACATCCCGTCGATTGCTCTCAAAATTTGATAATGAAGTTAGAGCCTTGCGATGATCGACTAATGCCCGATCCAAATCTTCCCCTGCCTGCCATCCTACTGCCCAGTTCCTTTCCAGATCCGCCACTTCCCCGTCAATCTTTCTCTGTGGTTCCTGCAGTTCCTATATGTTCCCTTTTACATTATATATACAGATCCTCCTGATCGTGGTTTTGAATGCCTCCCACAGGGACCCCGTTGTCTGCACTGACCCCTCATTGACCACCCTATCTCCTCCTGCAGCATCCCCTTGAACCTGAATCCTCTACAGCTGCAGCCTACAGGCGCCACAGCTCCCTCTGGGACCGCTGCCACAGTCCCAGCAGCTGCGTCACCACGGGGGAATGGTCAGACAGGGTCCGCCCCAAGTATTCTGTTCCGTAAAAGGAGTGAAAGTCCTCTGTCTCCACAAATATATAATCAAGGCCGGAGAGAGAACCATGTATCCCCGGAAAATAGGAATAGCCCTGTTCTTGCCTGTGTGACTCCTGCCACAGCTCTGTGTGACTCCTGCCACAGCTCCATCAAATCGAAGCCCTCGACTACCCTTCGCAATGCTGCCGCCGCCTGTCATTTCAGCAGACCCGATGTCCCAGTGCTACCCAGATCTGGGCTCCCCTCCCCGGAGCAGACTCTCTGGCACCTGCATACCGCTGCCTCTCCAGCAAGTGCACTCTGTGGCCTGTCTGCGTCCTCAGTTGCCGGGATATCCTCGCCCCATCAGACCCCTGGTGCGTGTTCTGGCATCCCTGTCTATGGCCTGCACATCTGCAGCTCAATTCTGCATTGTCTGCCAGTGATGTGACAGGAGGCAGCCCGCTGTGTACCACAGGCCGCTTCCCAGTCACTGCACCCCCCGCAGGCTTGCTATCCTGATCAGCCCCACCGGCCTCACCGCTGCATGGAGATATCGGGCTCCCATGCAGGCTCTCTCTGCCCTCTCCACACGTCCCCTCCAAGGTTGTTGGCCCACGCCTTGTTCACCCCACAAGTAGCCTTTAATGGCAGAGCCCACCGGTGGCCATCTTGGAGACGTGTGTTTGCGCCCGGATTCACAAAATCGCCTCTAGAGTCCTATTACAACTCTTCATCGCAAATCAATGGGGTCACCAGGCATTTCGCTCATCTACCAGGCGGGCTCCACTTAAATGAATGCTATTTTGCAGCAATTCTGTCAGGATGTTATGCAAGCGGCCGTGAGAGCTCCAGGGGATCACCTCCACATATTATGCCTGATGGCCACGCCCCCATCATAAGGTGTTTTAAGATCCCTTTTTCCTTTTGACACAACCTGCAACCGTGCTTCCTTCTTTACATTTTAGTGCAGACCCAACCATTCCAATTGTGCACGTTTGATTGAACTGCAACTTCATAAACTCTCTTTGTGTGGCACTGCATGTCAGACCATTAAGCTATCTCTGAGGGTGTGATCTAAGATCTTAAAAGTCAGAAATTGTAAATTCCATGGCACATAAGTGGTATTCATGTTTTACATTTCAAATATGACCCAGATGCCAAAGCATCCTAGAGCAGCTTATCCATCGTTTCATTAATCGTCTGAGCCAACCAATTTCTTGTTATGCAAATTCCCGCCATTAAACATTTGCATTAAACAAGAGCTGCCCACCAATCGAGATCTTAAAATAGAAGTTAGCGCTATGTAGCTTTTAACATAGCATAGCGCTATTTCAAGTACAATCATCTGAATCTGTGTTCTTCTTGGAGAGCTCAAGGTATATCTTAAAAGTCTAGCCTCAGTGCTCTTTAAACTTAATGAGGAAAGGAGGCTCCAGAACATCCCATCATAAGTGAGTAGAGGGATCACCTTCCCTTTAAATTCGTGGATTAGCAGAAGGTTCAAAAAGCCTCCATGTTTGAAGTTGAAGGCAGAGAGGAGAGATATCATCTATGGACATCTTTTCCCCGACTTCCACCCATTATTTTCCACCCAAGTTTGTGATTAGATTTCACTCCCAAATACCAGAATTTCTGGAGCCTATATATATGGTCACCTGACATTTCTCAACAATGCCCAGATAAAAAATGTCACATTACAGTTTTTTAATTTTTTAAATAAACACTATTGCCATTTTCGGAGCTGTAAATTGCAAAGACATCTAAACAGAGGTGTAAAGGGAGGATCAGCAGTCTGCAGATTAAAGAGTGGGAGAAGGACACACCTTTGTTTTAATGCCCTTAGCGGCTGTTGTACTTGCTAATACTACTGTACAACCTGACATGCACCAAGGTATCCCACTATACAATTACAATCATTCATAGTAGGCCTGCTGGGATCACTCAGTATATTATTTTGAATCATAACAATGCTCAATTAATCTTAGGGAAATTACAAAATGCTCAAAGAAATCTCAGGGTGGGGATGAATTCTCTAGCCCTTGAAGGATATGAGTGACAGATGTCAGGGGGCACCACTGAGGAGGATCCCTTAATTCTCTTTTCCCTGATTGGATACTCCTCCCTTGCCTATCTGATCCTGGACAAGACGTCCCCTTGGATGCTCCATTCTCATCCCACCGCTAATACTTGGGTCAACCGGATGTTGTGAGATAATCTTAGCACAATCTCTGCGTAGTTCTCGAGAATGAGACCTCTACCAATAAACTGTATTCCCTTACAGTACATCGTTTGCCTACTGTGTATGCTTCACAACAATTGGTGACGAGGAAGCCTGAGAGCCCCTGGGAACCAGTGGTCACCCCGTGACACAGGAGGGCTGGCGGCCAACAGTCGGAAACTGACTTCAGAGGCAACACTCTTCAGAGTGCCTGTGGCAACAATGCCTGAAGAAATATCCTTTTGTGTATATCTGATCCGCAAAATTAGTAGTTTGGGGAATAAAAGACAGATATGATCCTGTGCGTCTTTTCAACACAAGACAGTGCACGTGCTGTGCCCGTTTAATTTGTTAAAGTAAAGGACCCCACAACATCAATCAACGTGCGGTGGCCATCTTGTTTATACATATCCCCATAGCAATGGTCTTTACAGAGCGCAGAGATCACAGTGCCGACACAAGTACACTACGAAAAGAGACAAAGGAAAGAGATATCTTAACAAAAAGAAACAGTTTATGAAGAACACAGCACACATATAGTACACGACTAGAGAATAAAATGCAGAACACACCCTCCCCATGCCCATTCCTCACCAACCCTGGCAACCCCATCACCCCATGGGAACAGTGGACAGATACCTTCCAGGTATACCTTAGGGCTATTGGTGGGGAACACTTTAATGATGATTTAAAAGAATCCACCCTAAAAAAATGCATCGGAGTAGAGGCCCTCAGAATATTTCGCGCCTTACCTGACATAGAGAACAGTGATGAGGCAGGAGATTCTAGCAGCTCGGGCACAAGCAGAAGTTATGACACCACTCTTCTCAAGCTTGGAAAACACTTTGGAAATAAAACGAATATCATTTTTCTTCAAGGAAACAAAGCAAAAGGGAGTCAGTTGATGCATATATAGCAGCCTTAAGAGGACTTATGGCAACATGTAAATTCACAAGTGCTGCACACTGCTGACCCCCACACCCAGCAGAGACTGTGATAAGAGAAAGATCTGACATTAGACCAAGCTATTGAGATTGCCACAACAATGGAAATGGGCGATAAATGCATGAAGGTGGTGCAAACCAGACAAGAACCAATAGAAGTGAAACAGGTACATATTGAAGAAGAAGATGACAATGAGGAGGCCATAGTGGCATTAATAAGGAAACTGTCAACAAAATTGAGACCATCCGACAGAGGAAAAAAAGAAAGAGGTGCCAATGCTGCCAATGCCTCCGTCCAGAAGAACCACTGGAGATGCCACACGTGTGGATAGAACAGACACCCCAATGGTGACAGAGAGTGCCCAGCGATAGCAGCAGAGTGCTTCAAGTGTGGCAATGTTGGACACTACAGGAGAGTTTGCAGAAACATATGCACAAGAAGAATGGGCCCCAATTTTAGACCAATTGAGGAAAACATCGGCTCAAGCAACACCAACAGAGCTCTCGAAGAAATAGGTGGTCCTAGCTGCCTTTTGGCTCTGTCATATGGTGAGGAGGAACACATTGTACAGATCTTGACAATTGGTCCTGAGGAAAAGAGAGGCCCATGGGAGTACATAAGGGTTTAATTCCATACCTTTATGTGCAATGATTGACACAGGATCTTCATATAGAATGGCGGATGTTCACACATATGAGAAGGAACTCAATGGTCATTTGGAAGATCTAAGCGCTACCAATATTAGAGACACAGGGTATGGCCAAAGCCATAACATCATAGATTACAAGTGGGTTCACCTCGATTTTAATAACAGCGAAGCTTATTTCAAATTATATGTGGCACAGAATGATCTTCCGTAGTGGGGTGGGAAGAACAGGCGGCTCTTCAAATAAAGATACATCCTAGTGAAGCGACCCCAATATTATGTGTATCAAATAAAGACTTCAATTCCGATGAAGGCCTAGCAAAACATTTCCCTTAATATTCAATTAAAGTATTGGAATGCTTAAAGGATTCAAATACAGGATTGTGTTGAAAAGAGGAGCTAAACCAATTGCGCACAAAATTTTAAAATTCCTGTGGGCACAAGAGATGCATTGTAAAAGGAGCTAACAAGACTTTGCGATCAGAAGATAGTTGAGCCCATAGGGTCCTCGGAATGGCTATCACCCATTGTAATTGTGTGAAAACCTGACAAATCCATAAGGATGTGTGTGGATCTTAGAGATCTAAATGCCAACATTTGGATAGACAGACATCCTCTCCCAAATATAAATGAAATGTTAACAACAATGAAACTAGCCAAATATTTCACCACGCTTGACATGTCATCAGCATATCATTAGGTGGCATTAGATTAAAGTTCTAAACACCTCACTTTAGTTTGTTACTCCCTTTGGGGCATTTAGATATCAACGCATGCCATTCCGTCTAGCAGCGGCTGCAGCTGTGCTTCAAAAACTAATGCAACAGCATTTTGGGGGTCTTGATGGTGTATACTATTTTCAGGATGACATTTTCATTGCAGCCATGTCAGAGGAAGAACACAGTGCTAAACTACTGGGTGTACTACAAGTAATACAAGAGAAAGGGCTCACGCTCAAGGTAAATAAATACAAGAATAAAGTAAAAGAAGTAACATATCTAGGACACGCTATCAATTCTGAGGGAATAAAACCTAAGAGGAACTTGGTTGAGCTAATATCAAATATGCTGGCTCCCGCCAACAAAGACCACCTGCACAGTTTCCTGGGCATGGCGGAGTATTATTCAAAATTTGTGCCACATTTTACAGACAAGACTCAACACATAAGAGGACTCATGAAAACATGTATTAGATTCTCATGATCAGCTGAGTGCCAAACAGAACTAGAGAACATTAAGAAGGTCATAAATGAGGCATTTACTCTCAAGATGTTTAGTAACACCGCTCAAAATATCATCACGGTAGATGCCAGTAACATAGGGCTGGGCTGTGTGTTTGAAGAGATGCAGGAAAATAGAATAGTACCCATTGCTTTTGCCTTTCGTGTGCTTAAAGCAGCGGAGCTGAATGATTCACAATAGAAAAGGAGGCTTTGGGTGTGAAGTGGATACTGGAGCACTTTTGTAGTTTAATGTGGGGTCTTCCTGTTGTGGTCAAAACAGACCATAACCGCTGATACACATTCTAAATTCTAAAAGTCCTCATTTGATTTCCCCTAGGATACGTAGATGGATCTTCAATATTATGCAGTTCAATGTAAAGGTAGTATACACGCTAGGAAAAACAAATGTCATAGCCAATTGTTTCTCTAGAAATCCATGGCATGATGAGGAACAAGATAGAGATGAACATGAGGAGGAAAAAGACGAATGCATCATTGCACACATCGACAAAGGAATATGTAAGGAGGAGTGGGCAAAGGCATCCAACATTGATATCGGACAGAACCTTTTGCGGCAAGCATTACAAGAAGGATGAGAGAACGTTGGTAAATCTCTCAATGAATATGCTCAAATTCAAAATGAGATTGCAGACGATTCAGTATTTGTGTTCAGAGGTGAACGTGCCATCCCACCTGTTATCCACTTAGGGAGAAATATCACAGAAAGAACACTCAGAAGGAGCTATTGGTGGCCGGGAATGTGGAACGAGATTGAAGATTTAGTAAACAATTGTCAAGCATGTACTTTGAGTGCTAAGAGCAAGAAAACACAGATTACACCAGTCCAACTGTGGCGATTCCAAACATGGTTTGGAAAAAATTAGCCACAGACATTACGGGACCCTTTGAAACCTTAGAGCCAAAAAACGTACGTAGTAGTGCCAGTAGATTACACATCGAAGTGGGTTGAGTGGGGAATAACGGAGGACACAAGAACTACCAGAAAGATCGTCAGATTTTTGGAGGATATGTTTAGCAGAGAGGATGATCAACAGGAGATAGTATTGGACACTGGAGCACAATTTGTGTCAGAAGAAATGCTGATGTTTCTGAAGGACCGAGCTATAGAGCACAGACTTACTTCTTTATATCACCAAATGGCCAATGGGCTGGTAGAACGTATGCCTGGATTTTCCAAGAGCATAATACAGCTAGCTGTGGTGAATTCATTGCCTTTGATAGATACTCTCAAAGAGACACTAAATGCATACATAATGACTTCCCATTCCACCACCGAGGAGGAACTGTTTGTAATGATGCGAGGAAGAGGGGCGTGTAACAGGTTAAAGCCATCATGGCTACCTGTTAGTCACAGGAAAATAAATGACATTGAAGATATTGTCAATAGAGTGAGAGATAAACAAAACAGATGCAAAGAGTATTATAATCGCACCATGCATGCTAGAGAACTCAAGTTTAAAGAAGGGGATTGGGTGTGTGTGAAGGAACCCAGGAGGGTTCAGAATGGCCTGTCCAAATTCAGGAATGCACAAATGGTGGCTCAGGCAACTAGAAGAGGTGTGCTGTTGGACGATGGCAGAAGGTGGTCATGGATGGATGTGGTGAAATCTTCTAGAGACGGCAGATCAACTGATGCGACGCATACCCTCAGAAACAGAAGTCCAGCTCCTGAACTGAGACCGTTGATGGGAGATCTGGGATCACAATCAGGGAGCAGGGACAACTCGGTTGGAGTGACACATCCAAGGAACGGAGGCATGATGTCTTGAAGGAGCAGAAGATATGCTCTAAACTTCAAAGGTGACTATGTGTATTATTGATCATATCCTTTTACTGTGTGACCCTTTCCCCATCTGCCTCTCCTGACCCCCTTCTACCTCTGTTCATTTCCTCTTCCTTTTCTTTCCATTTCTCTCTGTTGTTTGTTTACCCCATGAAGGGAAGATGTTGTGAGATAATCTTACCATGATCCCGGCGTGGTTTGCAAACTCCGCGGATTTCGAGAATGACGCCAGGGTCAGTTATGTGAAGGAGACTTCTGTGGACGATGCCACGTCCTGGGTGCTCTACCAATAAAATGTATTCACTTAGAGTACATTGTTTGACTACCGCGTTTGCTTCACAAGACCAGGCCTCTTTGTGCCTTCCTATTCTATCTATCTAAAGATATTTAATGTGTTGCTTGCTTTGGTGTCTCCCCCTCTGGCCCAAAGCCACCTCCTTACTATCTGTTAACCTCCTAGATAGTATCCACCTCCTGTCACTTCCTTCTACCATTTCCTTCCAAAAACTCTTAGCAACCTCCCAATCTTCTTCACCAACCTCCAGTTGAACACAGCACCTGTTGTTCTTCTCCAATCTCATGGCGTTCACCACTAACCCCCTGTTGTTCTCCACCAACTTCCGGTTCACCACAAATATTCTGTTCTCTGCTAACCTCATGTCATTTTACATGGACATCCTGCTCTCCAACCAAACTCCTGTTATTCTCCATCAACCTCTTGTTCTCCACCAATGCCCTGCTCTCAACCAACCTCCTTTTGTTCTCCACCAACCTCCTGTTCTCCATCAACACCTTGTTGTTGACATCCAATCAACTGATCTTTACCTCAAGCCATTTGATCTTTATCTAAGACCCCCTTCTTCTTCGCGTGTCCAGCCTCTCCTCCAACTACCCCTGTATGATTTTCCTACTTGCCAATCTGCTTTAGTCTTGTCTATCAAGCTCCAACTCTGCTCTCTAACATTCTTCCTCTGAACACACACCGCTCTATACTGAATCAGCATCTTATTATCCCATGGATACCCTTTGACCAAGCAGAGGGTACCAGCAAGGGTCTGCACACTGGGAACAATATGATTAGAGCCTCCTGAATAGTTCTGGGTAATTGGGTCACCTTAATGTGTTGGGTAAGTTGAGGGGTGTCTAATCTTTACATGTTTGTCCCGCTATTTTGAATTTAAAAACATCTCTTGGGCTCTCGCCAGTCATTGCCAGAGCTCTTCCTGCAGTCTTCTTCTACCCCTACCCGGACCCAGGGCACCCCTGCAAGAAAGACAGGGTGCACCTGCATGTCATATAAATAACATGAAACTGTGAATGTGATGCCATCTCTTGGGTTACTGGTGGTGTCAACTCCACAGGTAACTGAAAGAAGAGCGCTAGATGCCCTCAAGGTGCCTTTGCATTTGGCCATCGGAAGCGTTCCTAGATTCCTGTTTCCAACTACATTATGCAAACCAACTTGACGGGGGGTTTTCGAGCACAGCTCTCACTCTGATTCGATATGGAGGGTTTATGGGAATATCCTAAGTGCCAGTTCGTTTTGTGCAGTTACCGTGAGGCCTTTAATAACAGCAACAGTGGCAGTTCTTAAAGTCCTTTGTGTACAAAGAAGGATAGAGAAGGGTCGAGGTGTCTGTCTCGTCCCTTGTAGACTTTAGATCTGGCCAGTGGCACCTTCTGTGTTTTCCACATGGGGAGGGAGTCAGCCTAGCTGCTTCCTGGGACTGTCCACTGCCATGCCCCAGGGACCAAGGAAGAGGACCAGGGCATTCTCCCCTTACTGAACTCATCATTCACTGGCTGAGGGAGGTTTCTAACCCTCTTGGTTACCTCCACTTACTGTCCCCAGAGGAAGGCAGGGGGCTTTGTCACAAAAGCTATGAAATATCCTGCAATATAATCACTCTTAACTGATGGATAGTATTTATGAAATCAAATATGCAACTGTTTGTTAAGGGGGCTTTCTGATCAGTGTTGAAAAACCAATTAAAATCAGAATTGATTATACACATAAGGATAGAGGATTCTAAATCTTCAGACTCACTCACAACAATTTTTTGCTTTTTGGCAGACGAAATCATAATTTGGCTCCTACATTTGCTAAAGGATTTTGGCCACGGATAAGCACACACTGTATCTGTGCAGATGAAAATGGTTACTGTAACAGGTTGATGTTGAATTATAGTTCCAGAAAGAGGTTAGATCAAACATAGATTGGTACTAAAGAGATTTCTCTAGAAACAATAAGGATATTTTAGTGAAACAGTGTCAAGGGTGGGGTAAAGGGGATTCCTCAGGTGGTCTATACCATAGTATTCTAAATAATAAAGTCCTTGCCGCACCTGAGACACCAAAATGTACAAAATAAAGTCTCAAATAAAGTAGCCAATCGAACATCTTTATATGTCTTCGTCTAATAATACAAATGTTCCAAACATTTGACCATCACAACAGTTTTCTAACCTACCGCTAATCTAAAGGACTCAAAACATAAAATTGTTCCCAGGAAGGCACATCCAAAGCTACTCAGTCTGACAGCCTGGACTTCCTCTGCCTCTCTGCTTCCACCTCTGGACCCTACAATCCCAGGAATGTTGCTCCTGCTTCATAGGCACTCTAGGGCCTTGCATTATTTTATTGTAAGCTTCAGGATTCACAACAAGATCTTTCCTCAATCGTGGCTATGTGTCAGGATCTGGGGTTGACCTCACCAGACACTTCTACTGTGAGGGCTTACTTGCAGGTAATCCTTGACCGGCCCTCTGCTTGGAGCAGTTGTCGTGTAGATAAAGGCGACACTCTCTGGATGCCACCCTGCCTGACAGGCAATTAGCCAGAAAGTCAAGAAGCAGGGAAAAACCTTCCAAGGAGTAAAGGGAGGGACAACCCCTGTGTTGCTGATTGCAGGACGTTAGAAGGAAAACCCCAGAAGTATCAGCATCCAGGAGAGACCGATGAAGGAGGGATGAAAGTTGCTTTGAAGTCCAGGTTCAATCCGGGAAGAAAGAAAAAAGACAGAGAAAAAATTGGCCAAGGAAAACAGTACCACAGTACCACAGAGTAATGCAGATAAAAGCGTGGCTAGGAGAAGGCAGAGCTAAGCAACAAGCAGGAGGCAGGCAGGAAGACAGAGCGAAGAATATGGGTAAAAATGATACCTAGAACAAGAAATCCACAAGAAAATATCACTAAGCGCTGAGCAAGGCACAATTACTAATTTAGCGTTGAGACGTGAAGTCTCAGCATTTGCGAGTGATATTAATCTCGCAAAAACTGGAAGAAACAGCTGGCGCTTATAGGCTTCTGTAAAAAGGCGAGCACACTGCGTGCTTACCTAGGGAACAAGCGGGTGCCATCTTGGAAGACAAAATGGCACCGGTTAACCATGACGTCAGTGTCCAGGACTACCACAAGGACCAGGGCCGGGATTTCATGACACTGGGCCTCATCACGATTCTAGCAATACCGCCGGGATACCACCAGTGCAAATAGCGTTATCACTACTTGGTCTGGCGCTATTAGCGCCAGATCATGGGTAGCGGGCTAACGGTTATTTCTCATTCCCCATTGGGGTTTCATGGCGCTTTTAGCAACGGCGCAATTAGTGCCAGCGGTAATAGTGCCGAAAATGGGCAGAAAGCTGGATTTTTACCTCCAGCAAAAAGCTGGCGGTAAAACTCACAAATTTCCCCCAACTTTTATTACGGCCAGCTCTTAAATGCGCTGCATTTAAGGACTACACCCAACTCGTGATGAGACTTCAACTGGCCTTTTTTGGTTTTCTCAGGCTTCTCAATACCTTCCACCAGGGGATTTATTTGGATTCACAACAGGTCCCGCCTGGACATTTATTATTATTATTATTATTATTATTATTATTATTATTATTATTATTATTATTAAATGCTTGTTACGCGCAACACACCAATGGGCCTTCATGCATACATATAATGACAAACAGTACACGTAAAATGCAGTATAGGGGGTAGCCAAAGTCCAGAAGCACAGGACCACCTAAAGTGGGGCTACCTTGTCCTTAGAATTAAAGAGGTAAGTCTTTATGGCCTTCTTGAAGTTAGTAAGACATGAGATATCCCTTTAGCTAGGCGGAATAGAATTCCAAAGGCTAGGTGCACAGGCATCTAAACAAGTACCACCAAATCTTTTTAGCTTAAATCTGGGCGGGAGTAGTTTGTTGGGTCCAATAGAATGAAGGAGCTGTATGACTGGGGCCTTATGCAACCGCTGCAGCAGATAGAAAGGTGCTTTCCCTGAGAGACACGTGTGTAAGAGAGAGGATTGTGTGTGAGATGCAGGGATGGACTGGCAATTAGTGCAAGGATCTCCTTGCCTGGATGATGTAATCTGTTCTAACCAGCCCACACACAGCTCTCACATCTCCATTTTTAGCTACCTGTAAGGCTTTTAAGTTACCTTTAGAGGTACCGACCTGTAGACTGTTGCAGTAGTCGATTGTAGTGTTTATCAATGCGGTAGTCAACGATTATATGTTAGAGGCTGAGAAGTATGGCTTAATTTGCCTGATCACTTTTGTTGTGGTGGCACATAATGCTTTTGTTTGCGTAACATGTTATTTCATGGTGAAACCCGAGTCAAGATAGACTTCTTGGGTCTTCACCTTGGCTTTCTCAGGATTGATCACCAGTCCCTCCTGGACGTTAGATTATTTGGGATTCATAACAGGTGACTTTTGGATCTTAGATTTTCCAAGTTTCACAGCATCTTTAATGGGTATTTCTCCTGCCCCTCCCCATTCAGGGTCCTTGTCAGTCAATATTAAGTCACCATGGGTAAGTGTTTACCGCTCTCTCAGGGGTTGCTGGTGGTAAGCCTTGGGTTGTAGCCTGCCAAGTCCCCTAGGATTCTGGGAGGTGCGTGACTACACCTTTAGGCAATCCCCCTCTTCGGCCTCCAGTTCTTAGAAGCTCCCAGAGTCTCTCTCAAGATTTTCAGGGTTTAGACCTCCTTCCTCTAGGTGTTAGTTCCTTAAAGGTCTCTTCAAAATGTAGTCTTTCAACATGCTGTCAGTGTCTTGGCTTGTCTTCCTCCAGCACTCCTCTGTTGTATCAAGAAAGGAATATTTTACACGTCTGCATGCACCCAGATTCCCTCTAGACTGACTTTTCCCCAGCTCTTTTGCAATGTTGGGCTGGGAAGGGTTTCCAAAGTGTTTGTGTGATTGGTTATTCCCCATATCTTTTTGAATTTTCTTTAATATGTGGTTATTCTCCAAGGGCCCTCCAATTACACTTATTAAGTTATTAGTCCAAGCCAAACATTGGCAAATGTGTCCTCAGACTCTCCTTTAGGTGTTCTGCAATGCAGCAGTATGCACGAAGGCGTGCTGGTTTTCGGATCACTGTGATGTCTCTTTTCATCCTGGCAAGTGGTGAATGTTTCTTCCACTGGGTTCCTTAATTCTGCAGAGCCATTCTTAGAACTCCTCACTCTGTTGCCAGTTAGTGGTTCTATTTCTGGAACCGCTTTGTCTCTAGGAAATGCATTCTGTTTCTTTGGGTCATTACAATCAGTAGCCTGCAGGCTTCCTTGAGAAACAATGTATTGCGTCTCGTGGGGCGCAGTGAGATGGCAGGATCCCGCCTAAGCTATCCCCTGGGAGGCAAATCGGGTAGCGGCTGCATCAGCTTTGTCTCTGGTTGATCTCTCCCCTCACACGTCAAGATGGGTAGATCAGGTAACTCACCACACTCCCTGATGGGACATGACACCACAGTCCATCTCTCTAGGCAAATCACTTCCACCCATATAGCTCAGAACCTCTTCACTGATCAATTCCATCAGGCATAGAACTCTTTGCACACTGATGAACTGGTTAAAAACCCTGCACCACCCAATTCCAACTGCTCTCGACCCTGCTAGAGCTATGACTGCCAGAGAAAGTACCCCACCCCAGAACACCCACACATCTTTTAATGTATAACCCTTCTTCTTTCATACCATACTTGTATGGCCTAACTGCGGTTTTTATCTTCTCCATTAATACAAAGAGACCCTGTGGTTGCCAATTAAGTTAAATGTGCACGAGGCTTTTCCCCTCCCAGAATACCTCCACTCTCCTTCTTGGTTTGGGGACCTTGTAATGCTCTTTCATTTTCTCATTCTTTCGTCCCTTGTGGAAGACTCTGAATACTTGTTGCACTGTTTTTTATTTTATTTATTTATTTAGCATTTGTAGAGCGTGCCGAACCCGTGGGTATCTGGGCGCTGGAAAGCAAGTAATACAGTTAATAGTGATATCCATAAGGTTCACATGTGGCAGGATTAGGCGTATTTACATTCGATAAAGATTTACAAATATTTACACTTGATAAGTATTTACAGATACAATAATCCCATAAGTATTTACAGATCCAGTATTAATGTATAATGATAATTCTGTACAAATGATGGGCAAGGTCTGACAAATACTCCCGCGGAGAGGGGACTACAGGTTAGGAGTGAGGAGCCAGGTCTTAAGTTTTCTGCGGAATGAGCCATGGGAGGGGTCAGCTCTGATAGATAGAGGTAGGGCATTCGAGCCTTTGGCTGCCACAACTGGGAAGCTGCATCCCCGGCCTTGGTTCTTTTGAACTTAGGAACCGTAAGAAGGAAGGCTGATTATTCTTTTCTTTTTTCACCTGTCTGGTTTAGGCTCATCCTTCCTGTTTTTGCCTGACCTACAGATCAAGTTGTAACCCACCCAGACACCACTTCGCAATGAATTGCATCAGCTTGCACAGGCCACTGGCTTTCCAGATCCTCGACAGGAGCCAGGCCTGGAGCTAAAATTAGCCGTAGGAATCAACAGAATCTGTAGGCGGAAGTTCTGCATAAAAGGCAGTAGCCTATCGCCTAAATTGGTAGGATTGGCAAGTATGCAATGCAAAATCTCGATCAACTCCAAAAACAGACTTACTGCATCTGTCTGCAACATCCTGCTCACTTCCACCTATGCCCAATAGCTCAGAGGAATCGAAATTAATAAGACATTCCCGTCACAAATAAGTCTTCAGGAAGAGGGAAAACAGAGACCGCATTTGTGCTTCCCTCGGGATTTTAGTTGGAGAGACTTTAGTGCGCATGCCCAGATTGATATCAGCAACCTGAGTGGCTGAAAATGCGCGCATTATTGTTTCAGGACATGCTGAACTATTTTACAAAAAAAGTGTGACAACTGTGATGTACCACCTGTGATTCGAACAATTCCACAAATGAGATTAAGGTGAAATGGTCACACTCCAAAAGAAGCAGCACAGGTCAACAGCATCCTTCTAATCTCAAAATTCATATCATGTGACACTCTCACCCGGGCTACTATTCGTCATGTTGCTCGTGCACTTTTTTTCGACTAGAATTCACCCAGGTTTATTTTTTTATTATAGGGGTTCCCTATTCCCTCCTCCCTAACTAATACACGCCACAACCTCATCCGCCCCTACATCCCACCCTCCAACTTCCCTACCACATCATTAACATATACATAACCATTAAAAAAACGGGTCGTATTCTGGTTGTACAAAAGTGTATGACCAAAGGGAGCACTTTAAAAAAGAAGTCAGTAAAAAACGTGATTTGGCTCACACCGTGAAGGGTGGGTAGTCCTCACTTTTCCCGACTAAAACTTAGCCGAATTTAATTTATTTTGGCCGATTTGTTTACCACTTTTTCTTACCGCCAAAATATAGATGGTAAGTTTGGGCTTTGTAGATGGGTGGGGGCGACAGCGGGAAAGGGAGGGGGGTTTGCGTGTGGTCTTCCCTCGCATTTTGCAGTCCAAAAAAGTGCTAAAATTGACCCCCAAAAATGTGGCACAGTTATTCTCTGCAATAAAAAATATGATGAAACGTCAATGATCCGTAGGGTGTCACCCACGTTTGAATCACCGGAAGCTGAACTAGGCACGGTATATTTTTCAGTATTGCTCTTCTGTGCATGGAACATATGCAGCAGGAGTGTGTATGTGTGGTGCATCGTTCTGCTGTGCACTGATAGATACATAGGGCTGCGCTGGAATCAGAGCCACGTACAGCCCTTTCTGTGTGTACGTGCCTTTAATTTCACTGGAATGCCGCTCTGACTTCTAAAAGGGGGGAGGGCGGCTCCAAGACCCCATACCTCCAACTGGCGATGAGGGGTGCATACATGATCATGCTCGCCCCAAGACTTCAAGTGTGGCCACCCCTATGAAAGATGTCTGGGGGTGCCACTGTTGTTCCCATGCGTTCCCATGTTGCAGATACAACGGGCACGCAGGCCGGCAGTTCAGGTTCTTTCCCTCTATCTGCCAGCAGCATTTGCTCTTGTTGCATGTTGGCGGAAGTGCACGTGATGCGAAGGAGGAAAATACATCGGGAGGATAGATCAGGGGCAACGTGCTCGCCTTGGAAACAAAAGACACAAGCACCGCATGTTCGATACCCTGGTCTGCGCTTAGAAACCTCTGGGTATTAAGCGCATTATTAACATATCATACATGGCTGCCTGGTAAGGGGGCTGTACACGCGCCACTCTCTACTAAGTAAAGAGAAAACGTAAATTATTATCCAACAACATCAATGGAGGGATGCATGTGGATCTACAGGAAAAAATGAGGCTGAAAACATCAAAAGTTTTTTATTCGAATGTTTTCGAAATGTAATGCGAGGGGGGGGGACCCCTGCAACCAACCTACACCCCCCCCCCCCCACTCTATTCCCTAATCAAACCCTCCCCTCTATTTGTTTGGAAAAGATGCACAAAAATACTGACAAATTCGATAAAAAAAATCGTTGTTTTCAGCCTTGTTTTGGCATTCGTTTTTTTTCTTCAGGCGATACCATGCACATTACATCCACATTTAAGCAGGTCAGTGCCCAAGGAAGTAGCTTGACTGGCGATTGCTTGTGCCTCCAAGACAAGACAAGCAAAATCGATCAGAGGGTACTAAACATCCATGACACACTTTCTTTGGGGAGAGGGTGTTTAAAGGGGCAAACGGCGAGGCTACACATTGAAGACACGATCCAGCCCAGTGAGTTAAAATACAGGCGTGTCTCATTCCACCTGCACCAGAAAGCCACACAAGCTAGAACAAGAAGACATTATGAAATGAGTTACAGGGCCAATACCAGGGGTGTCTCATTCCACCTGCACCAGAAAGCCAAACAAGCTAGAACAAGCAGACATTATGAAATGAGTTACAGGGCCAATACCAGGGGTGTCTCATTCCACCTGCACCAGAAAGCCAAACAAGCTAGAACAAGCAGACATTATGAAATGAGTTACAGGGCCAATACCAGGGGTGTCTCATTCCACCTGCACCAGAAAGCCAAACAAGCTAGAACAAGCAGACATTATGAAATGAGTTACAGGGCCAATACCAGGGGTGTCTCATTCCACCTGCACCAGAAAGCCAAACAAGCTAGAACAAGCAGACATTATGAAATGAGTTACAGGGCCAATACCAGGGGTGTCTCATTCCACCTGCATCAGAAAGCCAAACAAGCTAGAACAAGCAGACATTATGAAATGAGTTACAGGGCCAATACCAGGGGTGTCTCATTCCACCTGCATCAGAAAGCCAAACAAGCTAGAACAAGCAGACATTATGAAATGAGTTACAGGGCCAATACCAGGGGTGTCTCATTCCACCTGCATCAGAAAGCCAAACAAGCTAGAACAAGCAGACATTATGAAATGAGTTACAGGGCCAATACCAGGGGTGTCTCCAATTGTGATAGAATCAAAATCATGGCAGCCAAAATCAGTATGCGCCTGCGTCCATATGAACCTTCCTAATTTTTTCTGTTTTTTAAAATTAATTGTTTATGGTTTTTACAAACAGAAAAAAACTTTTACAATTCAAACAATTAATCATCAAGAAAAAGAAAAAAACGAGAAAAACGAACGAATACACATAATTTTAAAAGTGAGCCATTTCATAAAAGTGAACCTGTCATCTCAACATATCAACACCATGCTTAAATTCCACCATTCAATTAGAGCACTTCCATAGATAAAAACAGCATCCAGTATATATCATCAAAAGCATTCAATATGGTAGAAAAGAGAAGTTAAGAACGATTTAAAATTGATCTATGACACTGTATTCCCCTTAATATCTTTTGGGCACCCCGCTTCAGGGAGTTGGAGAATCCTCCCTACTGAAGTCAGGTTGGCAATTAAACACCTTTTCTACAAACTCTCTATGTCTACCTAATTTATCTTGCGAATCCGTTTTTTTAAATACGCCTAACCTTTGCACATGCGAGGCTGGGCACTCCAAAAATAAATGTCTTGCAGTTTCTACTCCCCCTTATCATTACAAAATCGCCTAGTGGTTTCCCCACTACAAATCTGTTTCCTTTTTAACTGTGCCTCTCTTGGCAACAGTAGGTTCCATCTGAAGCGCAAGAGAGTTGATCTAAAATAACAATTAGGGAACAAAATCAAGTACGGGGCCACTGTGCCTCTTTTTTTGTGTTTTTGCGCTAGATGGGAAAGTGACGCATAATTATGGAATTGTTCGATTGTGCTACAACAGTCTGCATTGTACAGGGCAATTTTCACATTTTCAGGGTTGGCTATCTGGTCACTAAGATCCTGGTTAGCATCCTTCAACATTAAAACGCACTGCTCTCTTAGTCTTTCCAAAAACAGGAATATCCGACCTCCCTTGTTTCATATCCATACAGGATTTTACAACACCATATACAGCAGGACTGTATTGATAACACTGAGAACCCTTCTCCACAGCATGGCCTCCGCTCTGTCCAACTAATCAAAACTCGCCTTCAGCCATAGTTCCATCCCATAAATTAGTTTGGGCACAACCTTTGCCTCATAGAAACCAATGGCTGGTTTCATTGAAAAGCAACCATATTTCCTGTCTTTAAGATGCTACAAATATTCAAAAATGCCAGCTGCCCAGTGTTGTGGAAACCAAGGTAAGTTACGCTGGGGGGCTCGAGTCAAAATATTATTTTCCAGGTGCCCCTAAGAAAACTCTAAAATTCTAGGTTTCCGTGGATTGATTATAAGACCATTGCCTTTAGCATATTTAGTAAAGGCACATATTTAGTAAAAGTACATAAAAGACGCTGGAGACCTATGCATGTATTATCAAAAATTAAAAAGTCATCAATATACAATCCACGGAACCTTAAAAAAAACAGTTTAGGTGATATAAAAGCAGAAAAATCTAAAAAAAAAAAAACATCAAATACATGAAGATTAAAAATACAGGTGGCCAAACACAGCCCTGTATCAGGCGGGACAGCATGTGGATTCTTCTAGAAAGGCTCCCCTCATTGTTGAGTCTAACGTTAATTCTGGAGCCCTCATGAAGACCCATAATCAATTTTAATACTCCACCTTGCATCCCCATCTGGCAATTTTGACCATTGTCTCCTGTTGAACCTATTGAAAGAAGATGAAAGATCGATTGAAGCAACATAGGTACAGTGAGACTTATTTTCCCATGCCTGCTCTTGGATAACTTTCAACACCAAACCATTGATATTGGTCGAATTAAACACACGCCACAAACTCCTGGCATAGAGGGACGACTCCACAGGATAAGAGATGGTGTAAAAGCACGTAGGTCACAGCTCCCATCTTGGAATCGCTTTGTTTGCATCGCTTCGCCCCAACCCCCACCCGGGTGACAACGGAACCCAACGCTCGGGTACTGGAGCGCACGATAAACAAATTAACGAGCGCCTGAGGGGCTCAATGACACGGTGCATCCATGGAAGACATTCTCCGCACACTTCTCTTGACCCATGCAACCGAGGCAAACCTACACTCCGGTGTAACGGTGGAGATATCTGCTGCGAGGCACACTAGATAATGACCACTGCGTTCCCGAAACGTCCGACACCAAGAGCACAGTGAGTGATTAAAGCTTGCCCTGCCTGCCATACATTGCTAAAGCTAATTCACTAGGAAATATCGCCATCCGCCCGTGGCTTGGCTCGGTGAAGGCTGAGAGTGCAGACCGCGTTATCCAGACAATGGAACGTATCATGGTGATCGTGCAATAGCCTGCCCCCCCTCCGCACAAAGGGATTGAAGCACGAGACCGCACGTCTGGTATCAGGACACTCCCTGGCAGACCAGAGCATAAGCGTTGGCCACCCCTGCATATGCCATTACTGAAGGTGCATGTCAGCCCTCACCCTCTAACAACAGTACGAACAAGAGAGTACTAGGACTGAAGGAAATACCTCAGCCGCAAGGAATAGGACACTGTGGCACTCCCCGACTCGGAAATAACGCCAAGACACTTCTATTGACAAACCAACAAACGTGCCTCTAGGATTCCCCAAACACTCCTAGCAGTTCATAAATTACACAATAGGGGTGATCGGATGCACAAGAACCCTCTCACGGGAACGCAACCTCCCTATCCCCCTCACGGAGCTGCTCACAGCGAACCTGGAACTCCTCCCCGGTGAGAACGTTTAGATACGCTGAAAGCGAGCAAACCAGGCCCTGTGGTGCTCATTGAGCAACCCACGTTGAGGGGCTGCCACCCCCACTGTTGGGAAGAAGATCCCCTAACAGGGTCCCACGGATCCAGCGGAGCCGCATTACACACCGCTACTAGACCCAGAGGTGCTGCAGAAGAGGCAGACCGCTGAAACACAACGCCGGACTGTGGACACAACACTACGCACAAGAGCACAGCCTAAGAACATACTCAGTGAATCGGTACCACCTATCCACGCTCACCGCTGAATTACAGTTCTACCTGAGACGCCAACTAACTTGCGCCAACTAACTCCTAAAGATCTAGAACTCACAGAGAGTCGCACCGGACCGGTGAAAAGGGATCACAGATCCGAAGGAGATGCATTACTGCTCCAAAAGGCACCACGTACTGGCAGCCCCACGGACATCTCGGCTATAATAGGGTGAACTAAATCACATACCCTAACGAGACCACCTGATAATAAGCGGACACAGGCAATTAATCATGCACAAAGCTGGATTTGGCTCTACACCTCGGCCCAAGTGGCTATCTGATCATACTAGATGTGCTGTACCAATCCAACAGAAGATAACATCAGGGGGGGAAACAAACAAGAGCCCTGTTCTCGCCAACGCATGGATCCCTCCGGTAACCTGAAATACAAAACCGGATCCCACACGCCCCACGAGGCGGAGAAAAACAACACGCGAGAAGTGCACGCCTAGCCTACCTACGCTCAATGATCACCCACTGGACCAGGTGCTTGCCCTCCGGCACACTTATTAGCCTCAGTGAGAAAAGTACTCGCAAATCTCCGCTCCCTCACCACAGTGGAAGAAAGAATAAGTAAAGAGCCCATAACAACTTGAAATCTGAATTAAACATCGCCCCTCCTCACGACCCCAATGTTCGCCACATCTTGGAGAGTGCCCTACAGTTAGGGGCCCCTAATCCTGGAATCAGCCTGGAGGCATCTGAATATATTTCTCTGAGAAAAGCAGCGAGTGACCCGACAATCCCCACAGAAGTGGGGCACATCAGGGTACCAGACACTGCGACACTCCTGAACACCATTTAGAACACCATAGACTCAAAAGCTCTGCACTCCGAGCCTATGACCACTAAAGAAAAACGTGCATTTATAAATTTACACCACAACATGCCCCCAACGTTCCTCCTTCCAATATCGAAATGGCGACCTCAGGACCTGAAGCTGCCGCTACTAAATCTGTTGTAGCAGACCTGCTTTCTGAAATGAGGACTATGCAGGTGGACATAAGCGGTAGGATCGACAAAATAACACAAAAGATTGACAAGATGGAAGAAATTGACTTGAGGAGGTGGAACGTAACCAGACCTCATTATCTACACTTGAAATACAAATGGACACCAGACTCTCCGACATTGAAACGAGGGAGGAGGAATTCCGGTGGAGGGTTGATAACCTGGAAAACCGCGAAAGACACTATAACATTCGCGTTTTTGGTGTTCTGGAAAAAGAAGGAGAAACAGAGCTAGATCTAAAGAAAACCCTACATACAATCTTAAAACTACTCTTTGTTGATGACTCTGTAGATGAGCCTAAACTTGATCGCATTCATCGTGCAGGTGGTGTTGCGGGAGGACCCAGGAAGATACTGGCGCGATTCCATAATTATGCAGATAAGGCTCGAATCTTGGAAAAGGCGAGGACTACCACCCAGATCTCCATGCATATGGCCAATGTCGCCATTTACCAGGACCTCTCCTTCCTCACCCCAGTTATGATTAGAAAATGCCTTCCTCTAACATAATTCTTGAAGAACAAAGCAATAAGATATCGGTGGGGCTACCCTTTTTCGCTAACTTTTGAATGGAAGGGACCACAATCAAATTGAAATCTGAAAGGGACATCACCGGCTGCATCGCGGACTTGCTTGGCGAACAGGAAGGCCCCTCGGTTCCCGAGGGCAGTCAGATCAGAGACAGAGAATGGAAGATCAAGGGTCCGAGATGACAGAAAATCCCAGGATCCCGGAAATTTAGGCGGATGAATGCCTCCTCCGATATGGAACATTGAACTCTCTACGAGAAAGCAGTTCCGACCCATGTGGACACCTGGTGATCCTGTCTGAAGCTACTGGTCTCCCACGTGAGGCTCGAAACAAATGGATGAGGTTCAAAGCTGACAATACCAGGAATACCCAGTGACATGTGCTTTGAGTTGGGGTACGGGGGCAGGGGGGTCTGCAGGGGCTCATTGTTTAGTAGAAATGTTAAGCTAAAGGACCAACGAGGTAAGGTCCTCACTGGTGGTCCAGGACCGACTGGGTGAGCTTAACCCAGCTGGATCGGACGCCGCACAGGGGAGATGGGGGATGGGGGGAAGTTGGGGAAGGAGAGTTGGAAGGGGGAGGGAGGATACAGTGCTGCGTGTTTATGAGAGAACTGATCTGTACAACCACGAAGTTAACACGGATTTGATAAAGTCCCGATCACGAGAGTGACAACATGTATATAGGTGATGGCAGTGCCTACTAGTAAGATAGGGGGTGCATACACGAGAATCTGCTCGCTCAATGTCAAGGGCCTTAACTCCCCCACTAAAAGGTCCATGGTACTAAGGGAATTCAAGAGGTCAGGGATAGATGTATTCTTCATACAGGAGACAAAGTACGCCAGAGGAGAGGAACGAGAGCTGATACCGCCTAGGCTGGGTTCGGAATACTGGGGCTCCGGGACTTTGAAGAGGGCGGGAGTCGGAATATTAGTGAAAAAGGGTAATGATTTTAAGGTCTCAAAGCCCTGGATGGATGTAGACGGGAGGGCCATGATGTTGGTAGGAACTATGAGAGGCCTAAAGATCACACTAGCAATGCTCTATGCCCCAAACATAGGCCAGGCCAGATTCATTCAACGCACAATATCAAAACTAATCTTAGAGGCCGAAGGCCACGTCATTGTTGGAGGAGACTTCAACTTATGGGCCGACACGAAAAAAGACAGACAGTCTGCAGCTCCTTGCCCCTTGGAACCAGCTGGTGCCGGTAGGACAGAGGTAACGAAAATGATGCAGACTTATAGATTACGAGATGTGTGGTGTGTTCTAAATCCAGATACTATGGGATACACCTTCTACTCCGCACCTCATGGTACATACACAAGAATTGATTATAGAAGAACTCATGGCAGTCCCAGCACACTCGAAAATTGAACCAATTACTTGGTCGGATCACGATATGGTCTCCCTAGAGTTAGACCTGGGTGTACTCCCACGCAGAGGGACGAAATGGCGCTGCAATGAGTCATTATGGAAAGACCCTGTCTTCCATGCAGAAATGACGACTGAAATAGAAGAATACATTAAGGTGAACGACGATGGAGTAGTGCCTATAAATACTGTCTGGGATGCAGAGAAAGTGACCTGGCGGGGGGTATTGATAAGAGAAGGTGCGAACAAGAAAAGAGAGAGGTCCCTGATAGAAAAGAAACTGAGGATGGAGACTTAGACTGGGCGGCCCGAACAGCCACAGAGGGAAGAGAAGAGCAGATCACTCTATCTAGACAGAAAAGAGAGGAACTCCGCCTCCTTGAGTAAGTCCAAGTCGTTAGGAAGCTAATACTCCTCAAGCAAAAATATTATGAGAAAGGAGATAAAGCTGATGTCCTACTGGCGAGCAGACCTCGTGAAGCAGAGGGAGGAAGGATGGGTTTCTTCCATACAAAACAGTCCGGAGAGCTCACAGAGCGCACAGAAAACAGACATCCCAGAAACATTCGCCCAATATTACCAACATCTATATCGCTCAGAAGCGGATCAGAATAATTCAGACATAAATAGCTACCTCTCTGAAATTATGATGCCTACCGTGACAGACAGCGAGGCGGACATAATGGACGCCCCAATCACCGGAGAGGCAATTGAGGCAGCGGTGAAGAGGTTACCACTAGGGAAAGCCCCTGAAAATGATGGCTTTACGGCTGGCTTCTACAAGGCATTTCTGTCTCCCCTGCTTCCCCTGTTACTGAAACTCTTTAACGACATTCTTGACTCTGGTGAAGCTCCGGAGTCGTTCTCCGAAACCCTAATTTCAGTAATACCAAAAGCAGGTAGAGATCCCAAACTTTGTGGTTCGCACCGACCGATCTCAATGCTCAACATAGACGCGAAGATATACGTGAGATTACTAGCAGCACGCTTAGAAATATACATGCCCGGCTCATATATTCAGACCAGGTAGGTTTCATAATAGGCCGACAAGGATCGGACACCATGCGAAAGACCCTGCACCTGATTAATGAATCACAGAAGAGAAAGGAGGAATCAGTCCTCCTCTCCATCGATGCAGAGAAAGCCTTCGATAGGGTTGAGTGGGGGTTCTTGGAAGCAGTCTTAAGCAAGGTGCATCTAGGGGAGAGATTCCGGAGAGTGGTGAAGGCAATCTATACATCTCCCAAGGCCTCAGTGTCCGTCAACTCTGACTAGTCAAGATGGTTCCCCCTGAGGAGAGGGACAAGACAGGGCTGCCACCTATCAGCCATCCTGCTTGCCCTACCAATAGACCTACTGGCACAAAAAATGAGGGCAGATCGGTTGGTCAAAGGGATCTCGGTAAATGGACATGAATATAAACTAGCACTGTATGCTTATGGCCTCTTATTACACATTGCAATCCCGCTAGAATCCATTCCCGAAGCGATACAATTGATTGACACTACGGCCTTCTCTCAGCAAGTCCATCCTGTTCCCCCTTCACAAACCCACTCAAAGTGACAAAGAGAATTACTCGACTCTGGGATTAACTATCGGCGGGCCCACACTAAAATATTTGAGGATTAATCTAGTCAATCGCCTAGATGCCCTTTACAGTGCCGACTTCCCACAACTACTTGAAAAGTTTTGTGCTGACTTAGAAAGTGGCAAACCCTAACGGTTTCATGGATGGGGAGGGTAAATGCAATTAAAATGGTATGTCTTCCCCGATTCTTGTACCCCTTTGAAATGCTCCCCATTAGAATCCCTAAATCACACTTTAGCAAGACCAAGAGGGCCATCCTACGCTTCCTTTGGCAGGGGAAGAAACCAAGAATTGCATATGACGTACTGACGCTGCCCAAGGAAAAGGGAGGGTTTGGGTTACCTGATCTTGAAAAGTATTATATGGCAACACAACTCAGAATACTGATACCGCATCTCAGAAACCACACACACCTACAATGGTTAGCCCTCGATAACTTCCCTTCGCTCCTGTCACTCTTTCTGAATGGCTCTGGGTCCCGAAGAGTAAACTGACATGCAGGATACGGGAACACCCAAGAATAGGTACTATCTGGGAAATTTGGAATGACACTCCAGAAATGCGACACATTACAACATGGCCATCCCCACTGAGCCACATTTGGGCACCAGGAATACGAGAGGAAAGCCCAGAACATGCAAGGTTCCAAACATGGTTCGAAGTGGGTCTGGAGAGGGTGGGACACCTCTGGAAAGGAGGGACATTTATTTCAATCACTGATCTTGAAAGTGCCCTGGATATTGGGAAACTTTCAATCTTCCAATTTCTACAATTGAAGGGTATAATGTTGAGAAGACAATGGAAAGAAAAGATACAAAGGGACCTTACCCCTTTTGAAAAGCTCCTTGACACTTTCAGACACTAAGGGTCGAATTTCAGCCAACTACAAAACTCTGCTTTAAGCAGAGAGCTGCTCAAAAATAACATAAGGAAAAGGTGGGAAACCGACATGAAAATAGAGATTTCCCCGAATTATGGTGAAAGATATGCACAGGAACCCGAAGGTATCAATAGCCTCACAGTATAAGCTACATGTCATCAAACTCCTACACAGGTGGCAATATGACCCCCACAGACTATCTAAAATGTACCAGACGCTGAACCCCCTGTGCTGGCGCCAGTGCGGCCAAATAGCAACCTATTGGCATATGTGGTTGGATTGCCCCAAAGTGAAGATGTTCTGGGACGAAGTCCTGGGGTGGATTAAAGATATTGAAAGGATACAGCGCAAATGTCCACCCCTATTAATACTGTTCAGGTTAGAACAGAATGAGGATGAGTATGTGAGAGCAACCGGCCTGATCGCTCCCTTGCTGTAAGTATAAACACAATAGGTATGCCCCAATGTGCGTGCGTGGGCAAGGGGCAATGAACACATTTGAAACAAGGAACCAAAAGAGGTACCCACGCTGGTGACAGTCCTAATTTCTGTCAGTTATTTAAGTTGAGCCTCCATGTTGGTATAAGGTATGTGCTTTCAAAGAAAGTCACGAGAACAAAACCAAGAAGAGATCCTAAGAGTACACACAAGAAATGTATTACATAAAACACAATTTTTGTAGTTCAGATTACTTTTCACATGAATTAAAAAGGAATATCAGAAGAAGAGAAGAAACATAAAACATAACATTCATCATATATACATAAGTTCACCAAGAGTGGTGTATACATTAAAGAAGTAAATTGAATATTTTTCAACAACTCAATTGGTGAAAAAAGGTCCAAACAGGAAGGAGAATATTCCTGTGGACTGGGTAGTACCTGGGTGTATAAAAAATTACCCTGGTAATGGCGACATTTTACAAACAATTTTAAATAATATGGTTATCTGCCATATGGTTAACTGCCAACGTGTAGTAGAGTTCAAGAAATTGTTCCCGAAGTACTTCCAAGTGGGAGGGGAACAAAATACATGGAAAACACGTTTCGGCGTGCCAAAGCTGGCATCAGTAGTTAGGGCCTTCCTCAGGACAGGAGTAATGTAGTGTGGTAGATATCCCTAAAGGGGGCAGAGAAGAAAAGTACATGGATGATGTAACAAGTACTGTATAGGGCACATTCATTGGAATATCAAAGTTAAAATTACTGCTGTCAACCGATCACGGATCACTCACCCTGTATATGCATACGGGCAGGGGAGAACCGTGGAGCTAATGTCCCGGTGTATTCGGAAGCTTGCACTACTAGGAAGTGCAGCCGGAGGGTTGGGACCGGGATTGGTGTTGCCGCTGACTGTGCAGGGGGTCCAGCAACTGTAGGGGTAAACACAAGAGAGAACGAGTCTCAGGTCTAGGGGATAAAAACAATCAACTAATGCATGCAGGCATCAGCAGAAAGTGTATTGATGTGAAGTAGTGCACCCACCATGCGTCAAGCGGCCCAATAGGCGTGGGCACAGGAGTGGCCATATTCAAGGAGGCAGGATATGAATGGAGAGAAAAGTGGAGAACCAACATTAGAGAGAAAAGGCAGACACTACCCAGGGCACCACAAGCTGAAATCAGAGAAGCAAGAGCGGGTGCTCGTGAGTATCATCAATAGCGTGTGTGTTGCACACTGGTGGACAGGATTCGAGAGAAAGTAGTGCATGCATGCAAAGGCAGAGAAAACGGGTAACTGTGCGAGCAGTACCAGAAAATGCCGGAATGGAGGCTTGACGATGGGTACTCCAGGGTAGGCTGACGGTGCACTGACAGTGCACGGACCAAATCCAGCAGCACAGATGATGCTGTAGAAAGAGAAAAAAAGAACACAAGGCCGCCTGAAGAAGCATATTATTAGGGGGGGGCCGTGTGTTCAAAAAGGGAGCGGTGGGAGAACCACCGAAGCACAAACAGCTCCCTTGCTGTTAGCAGCCCGGCATGTCTCGTCATCAAATGGAAAGCTGAGTTAACCCCAAGTAAGAAAGAATGGGTGAATGTGGCAACTAGCATTTGTGTAATGGAAAAAATTACGGCAGGTTTACATACGAGATCCACGCAATGTGACACCCTATGGCAAGACTTTGTAGACCAACATATAACAACCACTAGACTGTAAAAACTGTATTGATCCATAGAATAAGATGATACGGCTCAGGTGTCGAAATTGGTAATAGTTACTAGAGAACTAGACCCGGATACCAAGAGCAGAACTGATGAGACCCCTATGCCACATATTTCAGACAATCTGTGATCACTGCCCTTTAACACACCCAACCAGGGGAGTTGCTAGGTCTGGAAAAGACCCGGGGCTAAGCTGATGTCGGAACTGTTGGGACTGGGGGCTAGCTAGTCTTTTGGCTGTAGCTCCTGAGATTCTACCCGTGGCTACAACCAAAAGATCAGGGGCTATAGCCCCCTTAGCCCACCCCTAGCAACGCCTCTGCACCCAACGGGCACAAATCCGGTTGCAAATGCTCTCTCTCTAGTGGATGCAGATCAAAACAAGAACTGACTTTTGAAATCACTGTACTCGGAGGGAAAGGGAAAGCAACGTTCACATGTTAAAATCTTATATTACAGATGTGTATAATTGCTACATTTAGTGTGATGTTACGTGGCATTCATCTGTTTATATGCATAATGATGCTGGGCGTATATGTTAAATCAAAAACCAATAAAATCAAATAAAAAAAAAATAGGCACAAGAAAAGCCGTCCACCAGGATTCCGGAAAACACTGACGCTAAAGACACACACCATTTCATCCCCGCCTGAGCTTTAAACTCTTGAGCCACCATATCAGGGGTTACCTCCCAATGTTCTTCCTCAGTGAAGACCTCTGCCAGGATATACTTTCTGTTATGGATCTTAAGAATACATCTAACTCACAGATGCCCCAATGCCAATATATATTTAGCAGCAAAAACGAATTAGGGTCTCTGGCCATTGAAAACTCAACTGCTATTGCCCGTAAGGGAGGATGGCTACGTCTTTGGCTATTATGCCTTCACTAGAGTGGATTACAGCGGTCTAGCCACCTGCGAAAATACCAGATGTCCATCCATAACCACTTTGGAGGTTAACCAAGTCTCCTGCAAGACAACATAGTTGCACTCTCTCAGATGACCGATTGCCTCCACATTAGAGAGAAAGTGCCCACTCCCACAGCAATTCCAAATAACCACTTTGAGCCTGTTCTGGCTGCTAAAAATAATACTGTTGCGGTGGCCCTACGAAAGGGCACCCCTTTTCCCAAAGGGCTGCCATCACAACCTTCCTAATAATTCCATAAAGAAAGAGAGAGAGAGACCACTACTTCCTTCGTAGATAATTTAATGGCAGATTTGAAAGGGTTGGCATTCTTCTCAAACCATGACGTGAACACAGGCTACCATCAAGTTACATTACACCCAGCATGACGATACATCTCAAGGTTCACAACTTAAAATGGCCTATACCAATACACAAGGTTCCGCTTCAGACTCTCCCTAGTGGCAGAAGCATTCCAGCACATGGCAAGGGGCATCATGCTAGTTGGACTACAATGGGTGCTAAATGTCAGCAACGACATTCTGATTTCAGAACACATTGAACGATTAGCAAACATACTCTCAAGACTACAACAACTAGGACTGACACTCAAGAACAAAACGTGAGTTCGTGAAGTGGAAAATAAACATCTTTGGCAATGTCTTTTTGACTTGAGGACTATCAACTGATCCTGCCAAGGTCAAGAAGGTGCACCTAGCAGCAGCTCCAGCAAATCGATCATGTGTGCGGAGTTTCCTGAGCATGCTCTCATATTGCAGGTTCATCTTTGTCAGGACCCCTCTGTCACCTGAGCAAGAAAGACACTATCTGGGTGTAGACAGGACTGCGATAGTTTGCATTCCAGGACCAACATGGTGCTGACCGCAGATGCCACCATAGTGTTTTTATTTTACCCAGCCCGACTATCAGAGATCCTTGTGGCTGCAAACCCTTTCGGGGTATGGGTGGTACATGAAAGGGCAAGCATTCTGAAACACTCCCCATCACCTATGCCAGCAATGCCCTCACCATCAAGAACAATGGTGCTCATATATTGAGTGGGAGGCCTTAGAAGTTGTATGTACACCACCATACCTAAGTCTATGGCCAGCCGATTATAGTAGTCATAAGGTACCACAAATATCTCATTCCCGTTATGTCAGACTCAGCCATTAGACTACAGTCCACATAAAGAAGTGTCTACTCCAGCTACAAGAATACAATGTAAGCGACAATCTGGTGGACTACTTATCATGCAGTCCCATCATGCCTGCTGATGATCAAATGAGTAAAGATCTACGGAAGAACAGATATATATACAGGTGTACCAGCACCAGTATTTATGATGGTTGCTGAACTTGTCAAAGCATTTTTACAGGCGCAATCCGATCTGGGCAATGGAAAGACATTCTCCAACTACAGGCAAGACACACAATTGAAGAAAGGAAGACATTAAAGGGAAAGCCAGGCACTAACTCACGGTCTCCCCGGAAGGTCTCTTTCAGAAAGGCTCACATATAGTAATAGTGACTTCATTAATGCCAAGAGTGCCAGACTAAGCACCGTAAGGCTATCATGGATTGGCCAAGATGAAGGCGTGCTCAAGAGAAAAAGTATGGTTCCAGACTTTGAGAACAAGGTAGACACTATGATACAAGTATGTGTATGGTGTCAAGCGTTGCCCCCAATGAATCAGCATCCCCTGATGTCTCCTCTTTCAAGCAAGGGACCATGGGCCACCCTTAGCATGTATTTATTTATTTATTTATTAATTTATTCATCTTGCGCCGAAGCCTGCAAGCATCAAGGCTCACACTAACACAAAAAGACGCAACAAAAAATACAGGACACAAAAGGAAGTCTAGGCACGGGAAACTCAGTTATTCAAATACACTTGTTTTTAGACATTTCCGAAGGGAAGAAATATTCCTTTCTTGCCGTATGTCAATAGGCAAGGAGTTCCAAGCATGGGCAGCATGAGCCGAAAAAGACTAGCCGTTCCCCTTCACAGGTTTAGCTCTAGGACATAGCAGAAGTTTGGTGTTACTAGAAAGCACAACTCTTCTTGGCTCGTATTGCACTATACTTTGCTGAAGGTAAGACGGAGCCGCACCATAAAGGCACTTGTGTGTCAAGGTGTTTATCTTAAACTGCACTCTGGCAGCTTCAGGCAGCCAGGGCAGATCTTTCCTGAAAGTAGAAACATGAGATCTGCGGGGGACATTTTTGACAATCCGGAGTTGCTTCCTTCTGCACCACCTGAAACCTATAAATGCTACCCTTATTGGCATCACTCAGAAGTGCATTAAAATGATCAATCCTGGGCATGATCGTAGCTCTAGCCACAGTTTCACAATTTCTATTAGAGACAAACGTTTGGATTTCTCTCAAAAGTCTCAGATGGTATTGCACGTTTTTGGCAATGCTGTCAGTGTGCGCCTCTGCACCAAGAGAAGGCTAAAAAAAACACCAAGTGTCTTCACTTTATTCAAAATTGAGATACTACTATCGTCAATACTAAAGGTGGAATAGCTTGGATCGAGCTTAGCTCTAGCACGGGTTGATCCGAAAATCGTATATTCTGTTTTTGAACTGATCAGACACATCCAGTGTGTAGACATCGAGTGTTTTACAGATCCGTAGATGGAAGTTAACCTATCAGAGTCATTGGCATAATTACCACTCAGCTCTATCAACAACTGGGTGTCATCGGCATAGCTGGTAAACTGCATCCCCATTTGTGTAAGCAAGTCGCAAAGAGGGTTAATGTACACATTAAAGAGAGCAGGTGACAAACATGCACCTTGAGGAACTCCACAATGTAGAGGAGCCGGGTCGGAGGTGGCGTTTCCCCAGTGTACCGTAGATCTTTTGTTGTTAAAGAAAGAACAAATCCAACATACAGCACTCTCTGAGCGGTCTCCCGTTTTTGATAATGTTTCCAGAAGGCGCTCATGATCTAAAAGGTCAAACACTGCTGAAAGATCTAATGACAACAACAACCCAGTCTTACCTCTATCCATAGCATTCAACATGTGGGTTTGGAGATCCAACAATGCGCTCTCAGTGCCATGGTTTGGCTGAAAACTAGATTGCCGCAGATGAAAAATAGAGAAGCAGTCCAGATATTCCTGGAACTGCATAGTGGTAATCTTGACCTTGTCACCAATTTTAAAGAGAAATAAAACATTTGTAATCGGTCTCAAATTCGCAGCCTCTCTGGGATTTAAACCTGCTTTTTTAACAAAGGGGTCACTGCAACTTCCTTTATGACATCTAGAACAGTGCTATGAGCAAAAAGGAGCATTTGCAAACCGCGTGAGGAAGGGGGCATACACTTTTACATTCTCTAAAACCAGTTTGGACAGAATGGTGTCACCAAAACAAGTAGTGGGACACATATTCCTAAGTACCTTTTCCATCTCAACCACATTGACGAATTTAAACAAAAAGTTTGATTGAGTAGGGCTTGCCTCAACTTCCAATGATATGCCATGTTTCTCTATACACAGATTACTTGCAACCTTTCTACGGACTGAGCTAACCTTGTCTGCAAAAGCCTGTTGACCTCTGATTCAATCTTGCTCAGTAGGAATAAAAGATTGAGGTTGCACCTTGGGTTTCTCTAACTTTTTAGATTTTCAAAAAACTTCCTAGTGTTATTTTCAGCATTTTTTCGTTTTATACATTTCCGGCCTTGATTGAAAGCAATTCACCTAAAGGGAAGGTTTGGCTGGGCAGTTCTCTAGTAGTCAAGTGCATACTGGCGATAAGGGCCACACCACCTCCTTTGAGGAGAGGCCTGTCTTTTCTGAGGATGGTATAACCCTCTGGGATAGCTTTGGAGAGGGACGGGTAGGTGGCTGCATGCAATCAGGTTTCCGTGACAGCGAGTACGTCAAGTTGGAGATGTCAAGGGCATGGGATAGTAGTAATCTGGCATATATTAGCCCTCCTTGGATATTTTCTGGTGAATGGTTGTTATTTGCTATGGAGGCACTAACGTTATCATTAGGTTCATTTGGGCAGGGCACATATACAGTATCCTCATTAGGTTCGCTTGGGCAGGGCGTATATACAGTAGCATCATTAGCTTCACTTGGGCAGGGCACATACACAGTATCCTCATTAGGTTCACTTGGGCAGGGCACAAGCAGTAAGTCAGCAATGGGTGTAGTTGGAAGGGGAGCATCTGGGTGGTTGGCACTAGATGTGTGCTCATCCAGGGTGGTAGGATTTTGGGGCTTTGAAGCGGGCTCTGTTGTAAGTGTGGGCTTGTGGCTGACATTGCAGTGGGGTTTGTCCTTGTGATGCACATAGGGTGGGTTTGGCAAGGATCCAGCCAAGCAGATTAAACAATTAGAGTACCTCATTCGCAAGGAGATTAATAGGAAATTACATGCAATTACCCTTGGACGATACTTTAAAAATCAACGTATTCCAAGAGGTCTTCGCATACAGCTCCGACCAACCCTTTGCAAGGAGAGTAAAGAGTTTGTAAGTAGATGGGAGGCCATTCTTAACAAATGTTCATTGGATCTCATCTTATTAACTGTCCAAGAATTATCGAAGAACTTGACAGCCCTCAGTACGGAAATTGAGGAGATAGAAAAGGAGTTGGCTAGTACGCTTGAAAAGGAAGAATATGATTCCATATTAGTAGAAATTAACACAAAACCTGAAGATTACAAGTCGGAACTTGAACAGAAGAAGGTCAAGAAATTTAAACGCGACACTTATGACTATATTAATGATGAGGTATATACCTGGATGGACAGATATGGTCCAGTAGCACCTAAGAAACTGTTTAAATACGCATCAGATAATACCTCCAGTTCTGACTCAGAAGCCCAGAGAGAGTCTGAGACTGCAGCCGAGCAAACCACAGAGAATCCAGTGCAGATTACAAGTTCTTCAGCCCGAGCTTCATCTACTTTATCTTTTTTAGGCGCCCGCCGAAAAGAACCTGCAGGGGGAGGAGGAAACCTAAAAAGCAAACCTCAGACCAGATTGCAGCAAAAGAAAACTTAGTGATAAATATATCGGAGAGGAGACTGAACAAGTCTGAAGTAGAGACTCTTCAAAAAGGCTTAAGTTTCGTACCCACTTACGGAACCACCTTGTTTGATACAAAGATTGAACTATACAAATTTGTTCGCAAGCTCAAACTGAAAGTATTCTTTGAAGAATTGGAAACACAAGACAGTCCAGCCAAGATGCCAGATTATCAGGAGTTCAGGATCAAAAGTGGATTTGTATCACCTATTACGGTACCATCCATTGAAATTTTCCAGAAATTGGTTACTCGTGATCTTGAACGCATCAGCTACAAAACTCCTCCATACAGGAACCTTAAACCACATGAAATGAGATTAATCAGGGACCTGTTTAGTGATAAAAGTATCACCATCCGTCCGGCAGACAAGGGGGGAGCTCTAGTCATCCAGAATACAACTGACTATGATGCCGAGTGTATTAGACAGCTCCAAGATCATACCACATATACCACTTTAGACCATGACCGAACCCTCTCAATTCAACAGAACTTGAAGAGCCTTTTGGCTAAAGCACTAGAATTGGAATGGATCAATGAACATACACAAAGATTTCTTTCCAAAAGTCATCCGAGAATACCAAATTTCTACACGCTGCCGAAGATCCATAAGGATGGTACTAAACCACCTGGCAGACCAATCATCGCAGGAATAGAGAGCATTAACCAACCTCTAGGGATCTATATCGACTTCTTCCTACAGCCTCTAATCCAGAAAACATGTACTTACACTCGGCATACCACCCATTTCCTTCAAAAACTCAACTCCTTGACACCTTTACAAGAAGATTTGATGTTTACAATTGACGTGAAGAGTCTCTACACCTCTATACCTCATGACCTAGGGATAGAAGCTGTGGAATGGCTTTAGCTTGAAGCACCTGAAATACGTGCCCAGAAGGAATTTATACTGGTCCTTCTACAATTTATTGCAGAAAACTCTTATTTTCAGTATGGCAATCAGTTCTACTTACAAATTGCAGGAACTTCAATGGGGGCCACTATCACACCCTCATACGCCAATAGTTTCATGCACAAATTTGAGACTGACCATGTATTGAAGAGACAAGAATGGAATAAGGATATTCGGATATGGACAAGATACATAGATGATATCTTTGGAGTTTGGAAGGGGACCAAAGAGTCTTTTGAGATATTTTTTGAATATCTTAACAGCATTGACCAAAGGATACAATTCACTAAGGAAACTTCATATGACACCATAACTTTCCTAGATGTCCAGGTCAGAAAGCAAGCTAACAGCTACAGTACTTCTCTGTTTCGGAAAATCACTGATCGCAATAACCTCTTGCATTGCCTCAGCTTTCACCAGCCAAGTTTGCTCAAAAACCTGCCATACAGTCAGCCACTACGGGTAAAGAAGATAGTGAGTGATCCTGAAGACTGTAAAATGCAACAGATGGAGATGAAGGAGAAATTTCTGGCCCGTGGATACAAGCAGGATGAGCTTGATTTAGCATCTGACAAGGTCAATGCTCTGTCACGAGAGACTCTATTATCAGTACAGAACCCCAAGGAAAGGAGAGAATTGAAGTCACCAGTATACGTTTCAAAATTTTCAACTCAAAGTAATAAAATCAAGAAAACTATTATGAAACACTGGGAGATATTCAAAAATGACACTAGAGTACAGAATCTGTTTAATGAAAAACCAGTTTTAGCATATCAACGTAGTAGGAACCTAAGAGACGAATTGGTGCAAACTAAACCAGCAATAAAAGGGCCTACAACCCAACGTACTGGTACATTCCCTTGCCTCCATTGTGTTAATTGCAACTTTGTTATCAAAGGCAACATCATCAACCATCCGAGAACAGGACAGAAGATTCTGCTGAAGACATTTCGGACTTGTGACTGTAGTAACATCATTTATGGGATCAAGTGCCCATGCGGGAAATTCTATGTTGGACAATCGACAAGAACAGCCAAACTAAGGTGTCGTGTATGCATCGGTCCTGTATCCGTAATGCGAACACCAATTCAGCTGTGGCACGACATTGGGTGGCTAATGGACATCATGTGACACAGATAAGATTTGTGATTTTAGAAGTACTTACCAAGAACAGTCCTCATGAGGATCTAAGCCAACGTCTAAATCACAGGGAAACTTACTGGATAGACAGGCTTGGCAGTTTGGTACCTAATGGACTAAATGAGGAGATTCATTTTCATTGTTTTCTCTGATTGTATGTTATTTCTGTTTGGATGGACCTGTTTAGAATTACATCCATGTACTAGTGGCACCATGATTTACATGTAACTATTGTTAACACAAACATACAAATATGGTTGGTATTTTGAAATTTTATGGGAAAAGTGGATTTATAACATTCCCCGTAGGTGTGGTTCGCATGCTGCATATCCTGGATTTTTATCCAGGACCCAAGGTGCCGTCTTGATGACGACACCACTGGCTGCATCTTTCTATATATCTACGATTTGATGCATGATGTGAAATTTTGACATAGCTACATCCTTAATTCTTTTATATTCGGTTCTGTCCCTCGTACATGTGCTACTATCTTCTTTGTTACATTACCCGGAATTTTGGCGTTGAGTATTTCTTCACTTTCTATGATTTTCACTTCCTTCTATTTTATTTTCTTAATAGGTTTATTACTCTAGGTATGAGCCCATTAGTCTCCAGAAATAGTTTAATCCTTGTTATTCAAGCCTACTGGCTTGATTGCAGCCTTGACACTTGCATCGCGCCCTCTAGCGAGGAGCCGCAATCACGTGTCATATTTAGCTAGGTTGCTAAGTAACACTCCGATGCAGCGCGGTCAGTCTGCTACTGGCAGACATAGAGAGAACAGCTCCGCTATACTCTCTGTGACGGTAAGCTTATTCTTTACACTTTACCACGAACGTTGTGAATTACAACGTTGTGAATCTCGTGGGATTCTAAACTAGATGTGTCTATGTTTACAGAGACGTCTTTACATTGGATTCGGGGAGCGGTTCGTTTTTCTGACGATATCAGCCCCTTAGTTGAGTTGCCACAGTAATTTACTTCATTCAGGTAACAGACAATATTCTGTTTTGTATGACCATACTTTATGAAGACATGACTTTTCACTGTTTGATTGCTTTTATTCTTTTTTCAATTTCCGGTTCTCCTTCTACTTCTACAAACAATATTGCTGGGTATGTGTTTTATTACATTTTATTTTCATATGCTATTTAACTGGATGCTAATTCTATTTCGACATATTTGCATGCATGTTTCACATAATTGTCATATCCTCTGGCTTGAATTGGTTTCATAATACTCATGGTATTGTTACTTTAAAAAATATATATGTTATGTTTATGTTGTTTAGACTTGCCCTGATGAAGGAATTTGTATTCCGAAATGCATTGGCACAATTTGAGTCTGTTGAAAGAGTGACTTGTGGCAGAACTCTTCCTCACTAAAAATTATTAGTGACTACGCATTATTAATTTTGGATAGATAAAATCATCATTGAGAAAACAATATTATCTTTGAGTTTTTTCTTATCAACTCTTTATTTCTACACTAAGTGTCTACCAACATTGTAATTAATTAAAACCCGTATTGGGATTCAGAGAGCGGCTGTATGACTGGGTATTGCACCTGGTCTCTTGCTTCTACTGTTATTTTTGACTTGGGTGTCTCGAAGTCTTTTACAGCCGGCTCCTGCACATAGTAAACTACCCTGTTATTGGGAATATACATCAGAGACTTCATTTACCAAGTAATAAGGACATTAAGGAGATTAATGTTCCAGTGGTGCCCACTCATTTTTGCTTCATGGCAGTAGAAGGTCCCACTTTTTCTTAAGGGGTTCCTCTAAAGCACCTATCATGCTCTTCATAGTACGATTAAACCTCTCTACCAGTCCATTTGTCTATGGATGGTAGGCTGTAGAGAACTTGTAAGTGACACCACAGTTTTTCCACATGGCCTGCATGTAGTGGGACATAAAATTGGATCCCCTGTCGGATATCACTTCCTTAGGAAACTCTACTCTGGTGAAAATACCAAGTAGAGCCTTTGCCACAGCCTGAGATGTAACAGTTCTCATAGGTATGGCTTCTGGGTATCTTGTAGCATGGTCTACTACAACCAGGATAAACCTGTTCTCTGAAGATGTGGGCGGGTCAAGGGGACCAATAATGTCAATGCCCACCCTCTCAAAAGGAACACCCACCACTGGGAGAGGCACCAGGGGTGCCACATTCTTGGCTCCACTTTTGCCAGAGGCTTGGCAAGTGTGACAGCTCCTACAGAATTTGTCAACTTCTGCATCCATTTTAGGCCAGTAGAAGTAGAGGGAGAGCCTTTCCTTGGTCTTTTTGAAACTCAAGTGACCAGCCAAAGGTATCTCATGGGCTAACTGTAGGAACTGGGGTCTGTTGGCTAGGGGCTGTCATGATTCCTGCCCCTCATGTCCCCAGCCCTCCAAGATGTCAGGCTGGAGCCAGGCCACGACCACCTATTTGGCCCTCAAGGGCCTCTCCATCCCTCCAAAGACACACTTGGAGTCAGACTTGGCGTTTGTGGCACCAGACTCACTCACTCCCATATGATAATATTGGGGATTGGACTTGTAGTGCATTGATGGGGACAAGATGGATGCCCCCACATATTTCTGTTCCCAGAACTGCATGTGCGGTCTAGTCTTTTGGGTGTGGTTCAGCCCAGAGACGCCTGGGATACCCAGAGACTATTTAAGCCACACCCAGGCTGAGAAACATGATTTGCGTTTTCTGCACCTGCAGCGTGACACTAACCGTGTTCGGATCAGTCTCCAGTAGGCCTGCATCTTTCTTCTGCACTCAGCTCCTGCAAGAACAAGAACACCGTTAAGAACAGCCTTACCTTGTTGCGCTTCTGCCCATCATTCATCGCTCCTTCTATTCTGCGGGCATCTTCGGTGTTGTCATTCCCATCCCGGCACACCGCTTCCTAAGGAAAAGGGAAAGGAACAGAAAAAAGGCATTAGTAAGCATTCTGCAAATCTTCGCTTATTTTTAAATACTGTACGAGCTTCAAACGCTTACCTGAATCCCAGCCGCTCTGGGGGAACTCTGTCTCCAGAACTTTCTCATCCATCTGCAAGAGGGAAAAGACACTCCAGGTTAGCGTGGAAACATCTAGAGGCGCCGCATAACGCGCTTACCCACCGCATTTGTTCTTCATTACCGGCATCCACGCTGAAAACGTTGCGGCACCTAAAAGACACAGAAAAATAATTCAGCTCAATGCAAATACGAAAGGGGTGCATCACGCACCGCGCTCTCACTCACCTTCAGTGCTACTCATCTCAGCAGCACGCCTCCATCCCCGGACGCCAGCCATCATCTAAGGAAGGAAAGGAACGAAGTTAGAGAACTGTTCAAAAGACTCCTTATACTTACCTGTCGGACTCCTGCCAGTGAAGTAACTAGGCAGTAACGAGCCCGCATCAATCAACGCGCACCTTTACTGAAAGCTGTGGATCAAAGGGAAGGGTTGGACCCTGGGGAAGAAGGGGTTCAAGCACACAGAGACAATATGGAGTTAAACTCTACCAATCCTGTGTTTCAGGCCCAGTCTCCAGTCGAATAGCCGCCAGGGAAGGGTTCGAGGTCGTAAGGGGTCAGAACAGTCTGAGTGACGTCCCCGTGGATACCAGGTTAGTGTTACAGAACACAAAGCCTCACATCAAAATCCACCTGGGCGTCATGGAAACGTCAGAAACTAACCAGTTAGCCCACATGTTGGGGCAACTACGTTCCGAAGTACATGCAGCCAGGCAGGAGACCAACACCCTGAGGAGAGAGCTGATAGTAGCCAAAGAACGCACTGATGATTTAAGCCGGCAACTTCTCCAGTCACAAGCAGGGAATGCACCATTGCCGGGAAGCGTGCCCTCGATGCCAGCGCCATCAGCCAATACCGTTCAGATAACCCTTCCTGGGGCAGTTCCCTTGGCCCCGCCCGAGCGATTTACGGGGGATCCCAAGAGGTTTGCAACGTTCATGAACCAGTGCAGCCTGCAATTCCTTTGTAGGCCAGGGGCCTTTCCGAATGACCAATCACGGGTCGCTTTTGTGCTATCCTACCTGAGTGGTAGCACCGCGGACTGGTCTGTACCCTTTGTGGCCCAAGACAATCCTTTGCTGCATGACTTCAGGGGCTTTCTGCAGGAGATGGAAAAGCTGTTCCCCGTCGTACTCATGGGCAGGCATTAGACAACGAACTTCTGTCCCTACGCCATGGGAATCAAGACCTATTAACATACATAGCCACGTTCAATAGACTCGTAGTTGAAGCAGAATGGCCAGTGGAGAAGAGAACCACGTTATTTCATCAGGGGTTGTGGGGGGAGCTCAAGGATGTTCTCGCACAAGTAGTGAACCCCCCGAAAGACTGCTCAGAATTCATTGACTTGTTGTTCAACTGGATCATAGGTTGCAGGACCGAAGAGCAGATCGAACCAGACCGAACCCTCGTCCTATGAATGTGCGTTCAAAGGACAATACTGCCCGAACAACGGAAGGTTCAGGAGAACCAATGCAAATCGGGGGGGTCAGATCCCCCTTGACTAAAGCGGAAAGGGATAAAAGGAGACAGCAGCAGTTATGTCTGTACTGTGGAAGGTCAGGTCATTTCCTTAAAGAGTGCCCTGTGAAGCCACCGAGGAGGATGGTAGGGGCCACGGACAAGGAAGATACCATCAAGGAATCGGAAAACTCCCCAGCCCGGCAAGTGTACGGGTCCACTTGTCGAGCAAAGAAAGTGAACTACAGACCTCCCATCTGTGGTCTTGAACAATCACCAACAACCATCTCGGATGCACGCAGTAAGAGCGTACATAGACAGTGGAGCCGTAGGGAATTACATCAACCAGGATCTTGCGGCAAAGATGGGGCTTCCGTTACGCCCTAAATCAACCACCGACACTGTTACCACTGTCGACGGCACGGAAATAGCTTCTGGTCCAGTATCCCATTGCACTGCAGCTTTAACCCTTCTGTGCCAGGATGGACACCAAGAATCTATTGTTTTCGACCTCATTAAGGCACCACAGTTCCGGTTGATTTTGGGAATGCCATGGTTGGTAGTTCACAATCCTCGAATCGATTGGCGAGCAAAAGAATTGGCCTTTACCGAGACTTGCGCCCACACATGTTATCGCCAAGAGAAACAACCAATTGACACCAGAACCTCCACGCTTGCAAATGTGGCAAACAGCACCCTACCAAGTGAATACCAGGACTTTCAAGATATCTTTCAGAAAGAACAGGCTAATGCCATGAACACAAAAGTTAGTTCAAAGAGAAGAGAAGGACAAGCCCTTGGATTGGAGAAAGATTCCAAACACTTTCACCGCGGTTGAACGAAACGAGCAACAGGATTTGCACAGTACCTTAAACCGGGGAGGAAACTGTAGCTAAGGCGGATGTTCCTGGTAGTTCCTGCAGGATCATGGTTCCTGAAGCGACTGTCGGACTGACAAGAAGTAGGAAGACTGGAGTGTCCTGCACTACCCAGGGAAGAAACCAGCAGCAGAGCAAAGCAACGAATAAAAGGTGCGCTCCTTAAAACCCAAGCAGGGTCCGACCTTCCTGGCTATCGACCAGAGGAGGGGTCCTGGCTTGTAGTTTGGGCGAACTGGATGGTCCCACCAGCTTAAGGGAAGACGTTTCCTGGAGGATCTTCTCTGTCGTCGGATTCTGAAGATTCAGACCTGCAGCAAGGCTTCACCGGGCGGTTCAGTCGTTGTAGGTGTCCTCTCCTGTCAGCTCCTCGTTGGTTCTTTCGTTCCAATGGTGACACTGCCTTTCCAGTCCCAGAGACCGTCTTTTTATGCAGTTTTCCCCTCATTCATACAGCCTGGCTGCCAATCATACAGCAGGATGTCTGTTCTGGCAAGGACAGTCCCCCCAGCCAATCAAACAGGAGTGCGACTTGGGTTACCAAGGGAACCCATGGCAGGGGTCCGAAGATCCCTCCCTCAAATCCTGCTTACCCAGACTTTCAGGCGCCTTAAGGAGGGCTTCTGTACAGAAGCCCGCAAAAAGACAGCAAACAAAGGAATCATCCCCGGTTTGGCGTGCAGAAAAAAACATGAGAAAGACTTTAACAAAAAGAAATGGCGATTAAACCCAGCCGGAGCAAAAATAAAATGTATTTGGTCAAGCGGGTTTATGTTTGAGGCTAATATAGTAGCCTAAAACAATACCATGGTTATATAAAATAACCGCGGTAGAAAAGTTAGGGTAGATACCACTGCCACCAGCCAAGATTTGATGTAAAGGGAGCACATGTAAGGCTCACACTCTTACCAGGTGAGAAAATTAAATCCTAAAAATCCAGCAAAGCTGCTGAGGGACTATTAGGTAAGGGAAATCCACCATTTATAATTCTCCATAACAATAGTAAAGTGGCGGATAGGGCCAGACAGGAAGCAGCCTTGTGCGTGGGCCTTTGGAGGGGGGTGGCTTAGCCTGCTGGCGCTCCTTCATATGTCCTTTTGCAGGCGGCTGGGGCCAATTGAAGATGATGAAAGTGGTCAGACTCGGCCCAAGGCTCGTAGTGGCAATGATGGGGCCATTTTGATGCAGAGCTTGTTCTCCTCGATCGGATTACACTGCCATGCAGTGCAAGCTCCGGAGAAGACTCCTGCAGGTGTTAAACTTTGTGGGTAGGTATGCACAGCAGTGCTTACCTCGGATGCTGGCCCAATGGTATTTCCATGTGTGTCAGGCTCGGCGCAGCATTTTGGGTTTTCAGTGGTTGCTGCAGCCGGTGCCTGATAGTAAAGATTTGACAGGGCCAGACAGGAAGCAGCCTTGTGAGTCAGCCTTTGGAGGGGGCTGGCTTCGCCTGCTGGTGCTCCTCCATTGGTCCATTTGCAGGAAGCTGGGACCAATCAGAGATGATTAAAGTAGGCAGACTTGGCCAGATACTTGTAGTGGCAACAGTGGGGGCCATTTGGATGCAGAGCTCGTTCTCCTTGATTGGATTACACTGCCATGAAGTGCAAGCTCGGGAGAAGACCCCTGCATGTGTAAAACTTGGTGGCCAGGTATGCACAGTGGTGCTTACCTCGGATGCTGGCCCAATGGTATTTAAATGTGTGTCAGGCTTGGCGCGGCATGTTGGGTCTCCAGTGGTTGCTGCAGCCAGTGCATGATAGTATTATGAGGTCAACCAACCCAGTAGGTTAGACCTGACTAAGACCTCTGATAATACATCACCATCTCACATACACTCCTCCCCTAGTCACTTCACTTCTATATCAATCTCCCGTGTGTTTGTCGGTAGGATTGAGAACTCAGTTCTCTTTAAAAATACTGCGATGAGGAAGAACAGGAACTGCCTAGCTAGAGCCTCATTACCAAGTACTGAGATGAAGAAGATCCTATTCCACTTAAGGAAGAGTTCTAGATAGATACTGAGACGAGGTCGAGGAACAGAACCATGAAGATTACTCTTAAGGACCATAATGAGCAGTCAAGTGGTTTCTGGCTACTCATTGGTTCAAAAAGAGTAGAAAAGGAGGACAAATGTTCAGGAAACAGTTGCCAAGCCCTCCCTGGAGGAGCAAGGAACAGGAGTCCTGCGATGTAGCAGAAGGGCTGTGGACCACTGTGCCACCCAGAGAGAGGGGGTACACTGGAACCCTAGCAGTCTGTGGGGAACTGAAAAAGTTGGAAACGCTCTCACTGGAGGAACCGGGAGAGCAATCCTCTGAGGAGAAACTGCGGGAGCCATGCACCGGATAAGCAGACAAGAGCCGAAAGGGAAGCCATGAACGGAGATGAAAGAGAGCCCAAATGTGGTCCAGGACCGAAGAACTACTCAGGCTTACCCGAGCCAAACCTCTGAGCGCCCCATGCCCCGATGAAGCATGCGAGGGAGAGAATGTGTAGCCGGGAAGAGTCAGACATCTGCAGAGCCACTGTAGCCCCACTAGTTACCCGAACGCTACCAGAGTCTCGAGAAGGGACGCAGCTGCTCGGGAAACACTGGAACCTCCACAGAAGAGACACACAGGTACGCGGGTTACCCGAGAGGTGCTAGAAGTCTGGGGAAGTAACGGGGTGAGAGGGTTTGGGACCCTAAGACATATGGAAGTCAAGGTATTAGAGGGTCTGAGAACCAGAGAGTAACCTAGATAAAGAAACAGGAATCGTATGATTGGCAGCAGGGCCGGTTTTACAACAGATTGCACCGCAGGCGGGAAGCATTGTTGGCGCCCCCGACCCCGACCTGTGATCTCATGCATGTGTCATGGGCTGTGCAGCGGTAGTGGGGTCTATGAGTTAACAAAATTGTCAATGCTGGCATCTGCTGAATTTCATGAACCTCAGAAAACAGCAATAAGATGGTCAAACCCGAACAGGCCTTATTATGTTAGTCTGCTTTAAGCTCTTCATTTTTAGTAACAATGACCAGTTTGCTGCTGTGACTCAGGTCAGAGAATCGACAATTTCCGATCTACACTAATGTCATTCGTATGACCTCAAACATTTACCCACTCTTAAAAGGTGATGAACTGGTCTTGAACAGTGTTACTCAAGCCTCCAAGAACAAGCCCCAGCAACATACCCACCGATAGCTGTACACGCCTGTCTATCTCAGCATTAAAATACATGCATTTATGCAATATGTATTGCATCAAATATTTCACGGGAAGTTAAATATATTTAGGAAGGACACACGTAAACAATATCACTACTCCATGTGAGTGGTAAAGTCTACTTTAAACATATGCAGAGAGTTAACATGCATGTACAATTCAACATAGCTCCCAATGTCAATGTTGGAGAGGTGCTTTCTAGAATTATGACATTACAATGTGGACTTTACATTGAAAAACACTGCAGTGCATTACCGCGGCAGAGAAATGGCAGTTTGAGTATTGGGGTTTGTTTCGCTCATGCTCATTGTTGTGTTGTAAATAGTTATTAGAATGTTCAAGTGGAATTATAATATGTCATTGCTATGTAAAATGGAATGTTGTAAGTGGTTTTGGAACTTGGAAGGCAGTTGGGTTTGGAGTATTAAATGAAGCAGTTCAGTTTATGAGTCCCTGATCATTCATGAATAATAATCATACTATAAAAGATTACAACAACTTGGCGATGAGGATGAACCGGATGAAGCAGAACAAATGAAGTGGTTGATGGCGTGCAAACAAACATCAACAGACTCTCAAAATTCTTAAATGTTTCCTTCGTGATCACTCATTTTAGCTCCCGACAGCACCATGAAACTGTAAGATCGCAAAGAAAAACGATGTCTACCATCCCAACATAAAAACAAAAACAATCAAATTCTTAAAGGGTGGAAGATGACCTTTTCTTCGGACTTGTTAAGTTTACTTTTTGCAAATTACTAGTCGCATGCTGCTTGAAAACCAGCGGCCCTCCACCCTCACCCCTCAGCCTTGCAGCCCTGTGCTTTTTCACATTCTCTGTTATGGTAAAGAACATTGTCCCGAGTTTGGGAGAGAAATGGACTATGCAGAAGGAGCTGCCTCCCCAGGGTGTGTTTAGCTGCTGGTGTATC